>NC_057934.1:56128513-56451013 GCF_018555375.3 Anguilla rostrata
CATTGTCCCTGTAGTGAAATGGATGAGGACCGAAGGCTGACTTGTTTACTTCCAGCACATGCATGAGTAATAATGTGCTGACATGATCGACAGCATTTGTATAGCTGGACCCATAATCAGTCAAACCCTGAGATGTTTTTCTCCTGAGTTGTTGCAAACACCTTTTTTATTTCAAATGAGTACACTGTATGTGCCAACAATGCAGGTTGTCAGAATGTGCTTGTCAGGATTGATATATAACTAGATTTTTTAAATCAGCCAGTCATTTGTTTGCTACCTCGGGGAACAGTTTCAATTATTTCTGTAAGTATTAGTAAGCTTAATATTGACAAACTTGTTTTTGGACAGAGGTCTGGACTGTGGAAAATCAACTAATACCAAGTAGCCTTTAAAAAACATGCGCAACAGAAATATATATCATTTTGCAGTACCTCTTGTTGCCATGGAGTCATTAACACCCATCTCGGTCTTGTGGCTTCTTTTTTGTTGCTATACTGTAGGAAACAGTCGTTGAGAGTCCACTGTTGGGACATTATGTAGGTCAATGTTAGTTTTCCATTGGTTTGTGGCTGTCATGTGTTTATAGTTGAGGTCAAGAGAAATTATTGTGCCGCTTTTGATGTTGAGGCTTGATAAGATCTGTATATGTAGGTACAATTTCATCTTGTGTGCCAAATTGTAAGTAATAATAACAACAGACATTTATTAAAACTGCCATCTGTTCCCAGCTTAGCAATGGTTTATTACTGGAGCTGCTTGCAATGCTTTACATGAAGATCCTTCACTCAGATGAGATTTAAGAGAGATTGATTACATTATAAATTTTTCTGCAGTTTTTTTTCCCCCTGTCTACCTACAGTATGAAAATGAACTTATTGACAAAAGGGAAGTCCTTTGTGTAATGAATGAATGGCAGCACTAGCATGGGAACATTCAGTATACCAGCAATTCTGAACCAAAATACATGAGAGTTTGGTTACAGTGAGTGAATTTTAAGCACCATACATACTCCACCTGATGATGTTTCAGAAGTACTTAAGAATGAAAACTTTTTCATCAGCTTAAGAACATTCGATACAGTGACAAATAAAGGAGAAAAGTACCGGAGAATGTTATTGTGCTACCATTTTTCCATATTCCAGACCCTACACCTCATCCACATGAAAGAGTTCTCACAATATTTTCACCTCCGTCTGTGACTTCCCCTGTGTTGGGATTCTCCATTGCCAGTCTGGTTCACTCTTGTCTTCTTTGGTTTTAAAGTTAAGGCTTTAATCTTGTTTACTTTGATAACACATTGCTTTGAACACTGGAGGTATTTGAGTAGCCTAAGTCAAAGCTACCTCTTATGTCAAATTTACGATGTTTAATAGAAAGATAAAAGAATTTAAGTAGTGTGGATTGTGAGCAGCGGGATGTGGTGTAAATTCAAAGGAATCATTCCCTGCAGATGGTGTACACACACTATAAAGCCAGGGGGAAATGAGCACTAATCCCTAATAGAATAACAAACCAAACTCATTTATAAAACATTAAAGAATATTTCTGTATTTTATTTTCAAAATGGAAAGGGCCCAGTAGAACAGAAGGGTGTGGTATCAGTATGTACCAAAGGGGATCACAGTAATCCTTGAAATTACAGCTCGTGTTTCACACACAGAATGTTGAAATGCTGTATTTAATTAGAGAGAAGCAGGCTTTATTCTTGTATATTATTGTACATGCAGTACATTTAAAAATATTTTTCATTTGGCTTTCCCTCAAATTAGGTTTATATCATTACTGAATTAAGACTTAAAAGACATAAAAGTAGGCTCGTGCTGGATTTATTGAAAATTTTATTTTAAATATTTTAAAGATCAGATTTAGTTCTATCAGCCGTGCCCAAGAATAAATTTACAGGTGTGTAAAGGAATCCTAGAATCTTTTAAGACCACACTCAACACAATGATAATACAGAGTATAGCAAAATGATGAGCTATGACAAAACAGCCTCATTTGGTTTTATACTCACTGCTCTCATGTTACCAGTTAATTATTCTAATGTTTGGTATTCCACTTCCATCTCAAGAAAAAAAATCTCATGAAACAGTTTTTTTTAGAATGTGGCAGAAATAAATTGTTTAGATTCAGCTGCGGTCAACAGTCCTAGACCATAAACCCTATGTACAGTATGTGTGAACTTGCTAATAGAACTTATACAGTTTACAGTTTCAATATTTAGCATTGCTCATGCCTGCATATCAAGCAATAATTATCATCTGATTTATTTTTTACCCCTTTAAAATTGAAAATTGAAAAATAGGATTGTGTGGAAAAATGAGATCGTGTGGAAGGATCAGACATATTGATTTGGTATCCTGTTGAAGTAATTGGAGTGGAGATCAGCAGGGAGTGGAGATAATGAGAGCCCTGTGGGCTCTGAGGCCCATGGGAACTGGAGTAGAGGAAGTGAGGTGGCTTGGTGAGGCACTGAAGCCCCAGGAAATTTGACAGGGATGTGGCAGGAAGCTTCAGATGCTTTAGTCATTAGGGCTGTAAAAACATTGGACTGATTGACTGATTGAATAGCCTGTTCGCAGACCTTGGGCCCCATTTGAACCACTGTCCTGCAGACTCTCCTGGAGTTGGGAGCATCCACTCTGCCAAGGTGATTTCCGTTAGTTTGCATGTATTCACATTCACTTCCTTCTCAAAACTTCCTGCTGGAATCATTAGTTTAATTGTTCTGGGGCTGATCATTTGCAAGTGGGTAGAACATCAAAGCAATTAATCTCTTGTGAATAAAAATGAAAAGCGCCCAAAACTGAAGGTCATCCAGTCATACCCTATATTAACATTTTCCATCTTCCATGGGACGTGAGAATCATGGGAGATCAGCTCTGCCGGTAATCATCATCGCTGGGGTGACTCAAAGGGGACAGGCCGCTGCCTTCCGGTAACTATGGTGATGATTGCACCATTCCCTAAAAGGAAACAAGAAATCTCAAGAAAATCCATTTATTTCAGAAACAACAGCATTCCAGCATGGCCTCTCCCCGCCCCCCCCCCCCCCCCCCCCTCGCCAGTCCCACAGGGCCCAGGCTGGAGCAGTTGTGCAATGAGGCTCATGGCTGCCATAGGACACAGAGTATGTCTCTTTCCCTGAATGCCTCTTCTTCACTGTTCACACAAGTTTGTGGATGGATGGATGGATGGATGGATGAGTCGTCTGCCTCCTCCAAATCACTGAATCACTTTCTGATCTTTGGCATAAAGAGGGCTAACAAGTTCTGGGACATTGACCAAGTTCCGTACTTGCATGTCCACTACTGGACTCCGACCTGCGCTTTTGAAAGGAGGTTTCCTTTCAGCTCAGGCCAGCTTTATTGCAGACCACATTTAAGCCCTGGGCCAAAGCTCATATTTCTGGAACCTTTTGCAGCTCCATGCTCTCCATTCTATCCACTCTGGATGGACTACAAGTGCATGAATCTCATGGCTGACTGCTCCTGGGAGTCACACCCCTGGCACACTTTCAGGTCATTTCCGAACTCACTTCCCCAGACCTACGTGTCAGCCAGGCCCTGCAGGAGAGTGACGCACCTGCGGAAATGGGATCATTAGAGTTAATGTTCACTCATTTTGCTACAGCAACCATGAAATCTCGACAACATTTTCCAGGCTTGAAGGGTGCTAAAAAGAATTTACAGGGCCCTCTAAACTCAGGAACAGCCATGTAAATGTGTAATTATATTCATGTTTGTGTTTATGTGTGTGTGTGTGTGTGTGTGTGTGTGTGTGTACGTACGTGTGTATGTGTGTGTGTGTGTGTGTGTGTGTGTGTGTGCATGAATGTGTTTGTGTTTCCATGTGTTTATGATTGCATTTCTCAACACTTTAACCCAACTCCAAATATTTCTATAAACACAAACAGAATTTTCACACTCATAACATAAAAGTTGTATGAGCAAAAACAACTGTTGGAGCTCCATCAACCAATGGTACGTAGATGTTGAACTAATTACAGTCTGGACTCTCAAGGTGGAGGTTGGACTGATGCCTAAATTTGCCTAATTAGATTACCTCTGCATTCCTGTGGAACCAGCGATTCTGTCAGCAATTTGAACTATCGAGCTCCTGTCTTATTCTTGGTTGCAAAATATGCAAAGGGAGGGCCTTTGGAACAAAAGGATAACACTTGAGAACTGAGCCCCCAACACCTAGTAGAATTTTGTTCTGCTCTGAAGAATTTTCCATAGTCTCCCTAATGTGTTAAGAAATAAAACATTTGTTGTATTTCATGAAACACAGTCACCTCTGTTCCCATTCCTGTCCCTGCCAGACTGTCTTTGTTCAACTGCAAGCTGTATGAACTTGGGTTCTGAAGTCAAATTTCATTTTCAGATAGAACTGAGGCTTTTGGCTGAATTTCTGGGCTCAATTAAGACATAAGACAGCATAACCTGGAGGATTGCATGAAAAAGTCTAAAATCTTTAAGGGATGATATTACATCCCGTAACAAATGGTGTGGAAAATGTGCTGTATCCCAGTGAATGTCACCACTCAAAAAGGATATGAATTTTACAAAAACCCATCTACTGGGCCAAGCACCCCTTTACAAGAAAATGAATCACACAGAGAACAGAGGTTTTTAAGATCCACTCTCATTATGAGAAGCAGAGATGCATCAGAAGACTGCAGTCCAGATGGGGCTCAATCACACTCAAACACACAGACCTGTGGTAACAGTGGTATTTTAGTGGTGGTGGAGTTCTCCTTGCCCATTCTTCATTGACAGGAGTATGCAGTCAGCCAATATACAGTTATGGGGGGTTAATTGTACATTAAGGCATGTGCCAAAATAACATGATTAGTCTAGTCATAACTTCAAGTATTTATTTCAAAATCAAGAAAATTAAGACCCCCTTCCCCATTTAAGGCACCAAATGTAATTGGACAAATAAACATAATCTACAATAATCTAAAAAGTAATCCTATTTAGTACTTGCTTGAAAATCCTTGCATTTGATGACTGCCTGAATTTTGCAACCCATACACATCGCCAGACACTGGGTATCTTTCCTGGTGATGCTCTGCCAAGCCAGTGATGTTGCCATCTTGAGTTTCTGTTCTTAATAAGTTATTCAGTCTTATTTTCAGCAAAAAAACATGAAAAACATGTTCAATTGGATTCAGGTCAAGCGATTGAATTGGCCAGTCAAGAACATTCAACTTTTTGGTCCTTTTGTTTGTGGATCTGCACTAAATTTACTACATAGCTTTATTAAACCAAGAAACACATTATATCCCTGATCTATAATCCTAATAACACAAACAAAATGGCCACCATTGACCAATGAATTTGAAAAAGGGCAAAGCCTACAACACAATTGTTCATAACTCTGTAGCAGTTTAAGCTATCATCGTGAAACCTGATGTAAATGTTTGACTCCCCACGCGACAAATAAAAGTGTTTTTAAATCAACAAATATATCTTGGACAAATGACTGGATGAAACTAAAGTTGCTACACATGATTGTAGGACAAAGATTGGCCAAAATATCAAGTTTGGTTGAAATCAGTCTAAGTTGGCATAGCATATGACATAATGGCCTATAACTCTAAGGGGGTACAGTATGGCCGATCGCTATGAAACTCAATATGGTCCTCTGACACCCCATATGGAAATCGTCTGTAACATTTTATCAAGTGGCAAATGACTAGGTCCAAGGTGATTGAGTGGCATCCTTCTGTTCCTTTCACGCCAAACATAAACCATCATTTTTATAAGCCAAAGTGATCTTTACTGAGCTAAATTTGACACAGACTGCATTGCTCACCACCCACCACTGCTTAGTCCTCTTTACATTGACTTTCAATTACAGGAATATTGGTTTGGGATTTGAAAGAGAGAACAAAAATGGCTCGCACACAGAGCCACAGTCTGTAGCCTCATCCTCTCCAGCCCTTTTAACAAGTTCTGTCTCTGTGATGCAAACAGTGACATTGTTGAAGGGGAGGCAAAGTGTTTGCAGTTTACAGATTGCGAGCCCAAAGCGAATGTTTTAAAAGAGTCAGCGTGCTGAAGGCTGTCAGGGGAATGCCTGAAAGATAATATGTAAAAATAAAAAAATAAAAACTGTAATACTTTTAAAAACATGATCTCTACCAAATATAGCATAAGGATAAAAAACGTGCCTCCCTCACTGGGTGTGAGACCTACTTTCTGGAGTGATATTGCATCTGTTTTTATTAAAAATAGGCAACAGCTGAAGACTACTCGACTTCCAACCGCACTAAAGACCAAAGTTTTGCAATTAAATGGAGTCAGTTACACAGACAGAGGGTGGGAGTGACCAATTAATTAAAGACAGCCTGGTTCAAAAGTGACTCAGATATTGAAATGTAAGCAGCTTGTTCATATAAGGAGACAGCAGTGGCAAAGGGTATTATGAAATTCCTACCCTCAAGGATTTAGAGTCGCAGTGCCAATTTAGTTAAAGAATATCTACTGCAAATATCAAAAACACGAAGTGATTTCATTATTTATACCACCTAATTATGGAGCCAACTTCACTTTATGGCATGTTTCCTGTTAAGCAGATGTGTGATACACCTTTTATAGAATGAAAGCTAATACTGATTTTCTGCAAAGGGTTTAGAAAAACACTCTGTGCAAGGGCATATATTCACACCAGTGATTAATTACATTTTATTAAATGCCTTAAGGTCACTTTGACCTCAGCAGGCTCTGTGTCTCAATCATCAAGGTTCTCTCTGCCTGTGGAAACACATTGTATTTTGATAAACTGATCAGAACAGCAGCCCATTGATCTACCAGAGCTGTGCTTTTGTCTCATCGATCAGCTCAGAAATACATTCTGATCACATAGCAAGCAGGCAATATGACATTAAGAACACTTTGACCCAGGCCTGCATGAAACATATTAGTAATATAGATTTTTCATGTATTGAATATCACAGCAGTAGCAGTGAATAGATTCCATAAACTGTATCTGCCTGTTTGTAATAAAATGCCCATTTTTCTTTATTACATAAAGTGAGGAACATATCCTTGCCACGGTGAACAGCTGCTAACCAAATTTCAACCTAAATAAATCTGACCCATCAGTTGCCCTGGAGTCCACTGTGGTCATTGGTCAGATTTGTTTAGTTTCGCAGTAGAAAATGGTCAGTCAGTTCCACTACCTCCTAATCTAGATGATAAAAACCTCCCAAGAATTGCAATATATACAAAGAATGTTGTTTTGCATTTCTAATAAAAAAATGTGTTTCCAAACAGGAGACAGGTGTGCTTAAAGAGACTGTCCCAAATTGTTGCAGCTGTATTTGTTGCCTTCCAAGACAAGAAAGACCAAGCTGTACTTTCTATAAAAATAAATGAGTGATTGGAGGAGGTCAATGTCAAGTTAGCACTTAACATGAACAACATTGTAAAATAAATGCATTGTGGTAATTATCTGTTTCCTGCGCACCCAGGGAAACTGTTTATTACAGTTCACGTGTTTCAAATCAAGCATCCCAATTTTACTACTGTAATTTGACTGGTGCAGCTGAGGCAAATCCGGTCCCCTAACCACATGTTTCACCGCTGCCCTGCAACTCATTGTAAAGCACTTGCAGTATTTCAGAGAGTGAACATGAACAAGATCAATGCTACAGTATGTCATCAAAATCAGACATCATCAGAAGAATGATCTAACTATGATGGGTGAAAAGTTTAACGTGTCTCACACGCTCATGCACACAGTTTTTATTTTCTTTTGACCTTGTGTTACAACATGATAGCACAGCATGCAGGCACTTCCTTTCTAAAATGGATAAAGGTGTGACCTCACTCGGAGGAAAGGGAGGATTTGCCTCCTTCCTAATCCGGGAATTGAAACAACCTTTATACGTGCCTTTTACTGCACATATTTTGTGTGTTCTGTTTTTTTCTTTTTTTTCTTTTTTGTTTGGTTTGCATTTTTGTCTGTGATAAATATAAAAGAAGTTCTCCAATATGGGGAGAAGAAACGTAGCATCAAGGGCTTTACAATGGCCGGATGAGTGGGCTGGAGAGCAGATGAGGACAATGGCTGAGGCTGAATATACTTTTTTTCTCTGTGATTTGGATTGCGGAAGCTGTCTTTCCTGTTTCTTCTTGCTTACATACGGCCCTCCATGCACACACGCCCATCTTTGCTAGGCCTTATCCCATTGGCAATTATGACTGTAATATTTCACGCACCTAGAAAGGGGCAGGTCACAACACAAAGGAGGCCTGTCTGAGTGGCCAAAGCCAATTATAACAACAGAACATTGAGATTATTTCTCAGCTCATGCAGGCTTTTCATTTTGCTTTTATGTACAGGGCTCTACTCATACATTAAAAAAAATACAAACTGAGATATTCCTATAATAATAATAATAATAATAATAATAATAATAATAATAATAATAATAATAATAATGTGGTTATTTTTTCTTCTGTTTTTATTTCTGTTCTATTTTCTATTATCTGAACTCAGATTGAAGCAGGGTCTCTGAGTGCATTAAATTTCCTCTGGTTTTGCAGTTCTTTCATGTCGCCCTTTTCTGTACTAGCTTCCTGACTAAGTGTGACACACGGTTATAAATCAGATATACTGTAACAAGAGCATTATACGACATTAACAGAAGCTCTTTTGATTTACATATCATTATGTTTTATTATGTTTCTAGGCATCCTATCTGCCTCTTTTATCTCCTCAGTGTTGTGTCAAATCTGAGTTCACTACATATTTTTGATATGGCCAAGTTTCTAAATATCAAAGCAACGTCATATTTAACATCCTTCATATTTTGTTTTATCCTTTTTTACCCTTCATATATTGTTCTCGCCTTCAGCTCTTATTGAAATATGCAGAGCCGTTAATCTGCTACCGTGTGCCCAGTTATTGTTCTTTTTAAACAGTATTCTGCACTGTATGTAATAACCTACCCCCCAGAAAATCACCCACAAAGCTTGGTATCAACTGCATCTTTCATCATGATTTCTGTTAGTTTCTCTTAAATATAATATACAAAGTAAAGATTATTTTGTCAGTATTGTCCTTTATTTTGGACATTTATAGTTTGCATTATAAGTTAATATCTCTCCAACACAAACAAATTCTAGTGAAACGCATTTTAATGCTTGGAATAAATAATAAGCAAAATTGTCAAATGCATTCAGATTGCTGGCAAACAGTTCCCCCTTCAGTACCAGTGCCTACATACATACATTTTTTACACTTGTCTACAAAAAAGCAATGCTGACTATCCATTATATCTACAAATGTAAATATCCTCTTTTCAACTTCATTCTGCTTCTGCTGTATATTGATATAAATGTGTTTTAGGTCAAGAACATTTCTCAGCAGCTCTCATAATATATAGTTCTGGATGGGAATTATTCCAGAATAAAACTCAACAAAATATGAATTGTCACCATTCCATAGTGTCATGGTCAAGCACAAACAATTACTCACTATGTCAAACTAACACTAATAACATTTATTTACAAACAATTCTTGAGAATAATAGTTTCTCTAAGGATAAGAAGGAAGCCTGTGGGCTTTTCCACTGTAACGCACAAGATAGAATTTTTTTAAATCCTATTTTTTCCTTTAGTAATGTGGTGCAGTTAATTTGACTGTCTCCTATCTGAACATCAAGACAACACGATAAATACAATGGCACAAGGTGGGGTCTCTTCTCATATATTATTCCTGTATTAATTGGATTATGTCAATTAGATTATGGCAAAAGGGAACAGTTACAGTGCACACAAAACATACAAAAGCACCCCATGTGACATTCAAAAGCAGCCCATGTTTGGATAACCACTTTTAAGGACAAAAAGATATTTGGAGTTTGTACTACTGCTCTAGTGCACATAAAACATATACATATTGGACACTGACATTCCTGCCCTCAGTATTCCATTGTATGCTTTTCATATCTCTTGGGACAGTAATCACATTTTTTTTTCAACCTTTCAACACATAATTAATGGAAGGTTACTCTGAATATTTATACTCATGGCATTTGGTATGTGGAGAAATAAGCAGAGATCACCAGGAATTCATTAAAAACTGTAAACATTTCTATAATATATGGTGTGCTCAGAATGCTCAGTGGAACACATGGCCCTGGGAAAATTCTGAAACTAATATAATTATTTGCATTTTACTGTCTCTACGTATACATAATATGTCACAAAAAGAATATGTACAGCACAGAATCTAGCACGTCGCTGTCATAATAACACTGTGGTGAGCACAAATACAGTTTTATACATGTCTTTTTTTTTTCTTCTAGCAGGCTTGAAATAACTTTAAATCATGGTGGACTAACCCTGCCTGTGTCCACCAACTCAACTGCAAGTGTGAGCACTGACTTTCTCTGCAGAACCATAAAAAAGATCACAGTTTTTACAGGCATCTAGGCAAAGTTCACTTCTATTATGACAAATTTATTCTTATTGTAGACCAAGCCCAGCCAGTGATGACATTTAGATTATTATGAGTATGTACAGCAAATACATTTTTTTTTTTTTGCAGCAAGAGAACTGATCTGGTATCAATTACATTGACATCTGTTAAATGGCTGATGCAAAACCTTAATTACAATTCCCAGCTATTTCCTCTCATGCTTTGCTTTGTTGCAAAGGTCTTGTACAACAAACAGCGATTAATTACAAGACTCAGTCACATCACGTCTTACCTTTGGTACAATTCTCAGGTGTTTACATTTGTAATCTCGCCTCACATTTGGAATAAATTGTTGAATGTTAATTGAAAAAGATGTGCTTACTTTCTTTTATTGAAACTTTTTAGCAAATTCTACTTAAAAAACCATTGGTATGTAAGACGTCTTACAGCTGCCACTGTTAAAAACATATGCGCAGTGACAAAAAGTGAATAGCACTGCTGCAACTTGATTGCTTTACTCTTTAAACCAGAAATATTTTCTTCACGCAGAACTTTTGGTGTTGCTTTGTTTTGCATGCAAGGCCATTATGTTTTGCAAATTAAGGTGTTATGCAGGGTGTGACAACACCTTCTGGGTAACCTTGTGAAGTAAGATAAGCAGTAATGGTGATCTCCTTACATATAATATTGCAGCTGTAATATTTCAACCTGGAAAACTCCACTTGTTCAAGGCAACACAGATGGCACTTATTCCCAAGACCACAGTACACATTGTACAGGCTACACTGTACCAATCTTTGCCTGGTAGTTTTCTATTGAAAGGTCTGCTTTGATGTAACCAGCATGCACCAAGCAGATGGCTTTTATGAGGATGACATATAAATGTCCAGTTGGCCTTATTTTCTCAGACAATTGTGCCCTTTAAGCCTTCCTCCTTCATTTGCATCATGTCCTGGGCATGACACTTGTCTGTGTCTCTTCTCTCAGCTAGCAGGTAAGAATGAGACTCCGACAATGGACTGCAAATGACTGTATTAGCCGTGTTGTTCCATTGCTCACGGGGTTACTGTTTGCTGCTATCTTTTAAAAGGCATTTAATTGCTCCTCCTGTTGTGAGCAGCTGTGGTGCTCTGGGAGCAGAGTCGTGGGAGCCCGACATCCTCCCTCTCTAATTGAATGCGCTGTCCCACAGTGCCCTGCACTACTGTGGTGCAGAATTTGCTCTCATCACGCCACCGTTTCAATCCAAGGCCTGAATAAAAGCACATGACTAAAAGAGCTGTGTTGCTGGCGTTGCCATTAGCACATTGGAGGAGAACCCCCCATTGCTCTGATTGCAGTCCATCCTTCCTGGGTTTCGGCTTTATGGAGCGGCTTAATAGGACACCGATGGGGGACTAAATGAATGGAAAATACTGAATGAATGATGCAATGAAACAAACAAACCCAAGCAGAGCCTTTGCGTTTCTGCGTTTCTACCTGTTAGAAAGCTTCCTGATACAGGAGGAAGAGAGGTTAGAACTGAAAAGACGACAAAATGAATGTCATTCTTCACATACTTAAAAAGTGACAGGCTAGGTAATGATCCATCAAATGTGTGCGGTGAGCCTGTCACTACTGTGCCTAAAGACTCAAGGGTTGTGCGCTCAACAACCCTCATTTCCACAATTTTTGGGGTTATTTTTGTTTTTAAGCTTTCTCTTCCTTTATTTCAAGGGGAACTGAAAATCAACTATGCGTAGCCAAACTTTTTCTCAGAGTGAAAATAAGTTGGGCTGCAGGGTCAAAACACAGTATTATGCATGCAAGAGTAAACGAAAATGAAGAAGTTCTGTGTCATCCTCTGTGCCATTATTTTTAGCATACAAAAACGCCATATTTGAAAGCGGTATCTGGAGCTTTCGGTGAGATATGGATCTTATTGAGTATTCCTGCAATTTTTCTCTGGGCACAGCCAGAATCACACATGAAAGAAGCAGGGAGCTGCTCTCTGATTCATTGTAATATAAAACAGCTGGAAAAAATAACTATCATTCACTTGAAGAAGAGGCCATTACCAGTATGCATGTCTTTTTAAGAGCCAGTACTAGAATCCCAGTCCAGTTGGGCCATACAGTAAACCATGTCTAATTTACAGGCAGAAAGATTTGTTTATTCAAGTGCATCGGAGGTTTGGAGCTGTGAGAGTGATTATGTGTAGAGGAAGTCATTTACTGGCTTTTATTCACGTTTATCTGCAGCAGAGAGCATCTTTGTATTTTCGAAAGGCATTCTGATGGAAAGCCAAATCGTCAGGATAAGAGGGAGGGGTAAGAATTTGAAAAAAAAATTTTGTAAGACTGTGAGAACCAAAATAAATCTGCTCATTTCCCCCCTTCCGCCTTTCCAAATACAAGCTGCTTCTCAAACACCAGAGTTAACATAAACTAATGAGGCGAATCATTATTGTTTTCACACTATATGCCAAAGTCAAACGTCCTTTTGGATCATTTTTCTTCTTACGGTAGTATATTTTTTTCACTGTACACCACAGAGATTTAAGCTGGCTTGTCTCAAAACTCAAGGGCAATTAAAGTTTGTGTGGCGGAAAACAAAGATACTTAAGGGAAAAAGCCGGAGGGATCACAGTGAGCCAAAAAGCCTGAGAAAAGGGCTGGAAAATTATTTCTTCTAGAAAATGGGATGGGGACCTTTTAGATGTGGTATGGGTCTATATGCACCAGGGAAGCCTCACTTGTGCACAGTACCTCAGAGCCGGAATGTATATTAGGGAATACTTTTCACAGGCACTTGACAAGGACAAGAAGCATTCTTTTGAACTTGGCCGGGTGAAAGTTTGTTTAACTCTCTGCCGGTACATAAAAGCAGTGCAGGCACCCTCTCCAAACCCGTGCGTAGTCAAAATAACAGAGGCTAGATGCGCTGCGGGACGCTGACACATAAGTAATGGAAAGACAAACAGTAGACATTACGCCGGTGTGTTTGTTATAAACGAACGGTAAACTGGGTCTATTTTGGAAGGCAAATTGGCAATCGGGGGACACAGTGAGCGCTTGAGTGAGACCTCCAGGGGACGGTGAGAGGCTGGCGCATACATAGAGCAGCGCGATCAGTGGAAGAAGCCGAAAGGCGGATTAGAGCAGGGGGCGGCAGACTCAGACGCCCGCAGACAGGAGCGAGGTCACAGGAGCCGCAGGCGGAGGACATCTTCTGCTCCCTGCGCAAAGCCGCTATACAGATTCTCCTCACTCAGAGGAGTGCTGCTTGCTATTCCCACTGGTCACGGCAAGTTATACATTACGACTAGGGCCACCAGTCTGTCTCTATCACACGGATTTGAACTTGTATTTAAATCCCCCACGTGGTCCTTGTAGCTACTGAAATGGCACCATCAAGTGGTTAATCATACAGTTGAGTGGCTAATTGTGATGTCAAGAAAGACAATGATTTGACCTAATACAGGGATAGTGAAATGAAGGAAAGTAAACATGGGTGGAAAGGCAAATGTAGGCATTATGTGAGTGTGAATGAATGCATCTGTATCTGCCAGACAGATGGATTTATTTTGCACGATGTGAAGTTTAACAATAAATCATACAATGAAGACAACAACACACCAACTATTAAAAACAAACAAACAAATTTAAGGTCAGAGATCAACACTGGGGGGGGAGGAATAGACAGCCTTGTGTGGATGCCGTTCTGTATACAACAGATGTGTACAATGTGCAAATTGAAAAAGTGGATAATCCCAAATTATGTGATTTTTTTAAACAACCATGTGATAAATGGTAGGACAGTTCTATCAGCCAGACAGCTTTGACAGAAGTATATATTGTAGACTGTTGCTTTGGAAACCAATTTAAATTAAATAAATAATCAAAACAACTAAATAATCAAGACAACTGACGGCATATCCGTGGTCACAGACAAGTCAACTGATGTCTACAATAAAAACCAGCAATAAAAACACGTCTTTCAAATGAATATCACAGACTGGCTCAGCAGATTCGCAGCACAGACAAAATGAACCACCAATGCTTGAAAACTCACAACTTATTACAACCCCGATGAACTAAACAAAAAGGCCATGTCTCTGTCAGCTAGCTCACATTAATTAACGCTGTCCGGATTTTTGATCCCAAGAAAGTGTACAGGCCTAATGTAGCCAGTCTCCCACTAGACTGAATTCCTGAGTTTGAGCACACATTAATGTTAAGCTACTGACAGTGATCAAATTTAATTATACAGTTTAGCACCTTGAATTAATTTACCTCTGCTGCAGATAATGTTATTATTAAAACCATTTCCTCATTTAGCTGTTTCTGAGCAAATTAAATTTTATATAACTGCTCTCATTCTTTTTTCCACTCCTGCAAACAAAAACTAACATTTCTTGTACAACATACAAAATATTCTTGTCTGCATGAACTTGACACGTTGCTTCTAGTCTGAACATTTATGTAAATCATTTGTGCTTAATTATGATAATTGCTTTATCAACATAAATTATTGGGGTGGTGAAGCCGGTATAATTATTTGACACATTTGCTTGACGCTTGTTTGACTAAAAGGCTGTTGAACTGGACTGAAGCACTTGTGAGGAAACAGTTGGAGGCAAACTGATGGCTCTACCCCTACCTGTCAGAGCAGATGACTGGACTTATCACCTCCTAAAGACACAGTATAAATTGGTCTCCTTGGACACCTTTACACCTATCTAGGCAAGACAAATAGAACCCTCTCCCATCCATCTGATATTCCTTGCCTTTGTGGCACCTGCTTTTACAGCTAAGCGTCTCTTGTAAAAGATGCTGTTGTCTGAACTTGACACTGAAAGGCCTTGGAAGCAGACTGTCACAGTAGAAGTGATTGGTTAAGCCAGCACAGGAAATGAGGGCACTGGGGAGGTTCCCAATACAAGGCATTTAAATTTAAAGATTTAACATAAATCAGACTCTCAACAGACCAGGTGCAATACTCGAGATGGATTGTTGGGATAGTGTCAGTTTGGGTCAGATTATGTTGCCTTTTGAAGTTTTTTTTTTTTTTTTTTTTATGCCAGGAAGAGCTTACATGCATAAGATTCAGGACTCAGATCCTACAGCATAATATGTACCCAATGTACTGTGAAGTCATTAAGAATAATATTCCTCAAGCAGAAGATTGATTTCCCCAAAAGATGAAACATGTGGTGTGTGTGTGTGTGTGCCTGTATGTGTGTATGTATGTGTGTGTGTGTGTGTGTGTGTATGCATGCATGCGTGTGTGTGTGTACTGTATGTGTAACTTCTCCCATGTTCTTGTAGCATGGTACTTGCCCAGAACAGTATCAAACAGAGTAAACAAACATTTTTTTTACTCTCTTGGGTTTGATGGTTGGGTGAGTATAGCCATTAAAAACTTTATTATTAAAAAATATATATAACCTGTGCTCCCCCAAGAATATTCAATTCAACATCAATTCAATTTTACAAAATAATGGTATTTACAAAGAGCATTATCCCAAAGTAGCTTCACAGGATCACAGAGGCAAGGGAAAATTCCCTGGCTGGTGTTCGGAAGAAACCTCGAGCAGGGCCTAACTCAGGGGGGAGCTCATCTGCTGTTGGCCGGCACCAAATAATGGCGCCAAATAATAACTAGTGAAAGAATGGTCTCATTGTTTTCAGACCTGAGTGGAAAGTTTGCTAAGGAGCTGAGTTAAACATGCAGCATGTGATAACCGTGTATGTTCCCCCTGCACCTTCTCCAGCATAGTCTGGAAAACTGTAGCTACTGTCAACTACTGTAGCTTTGACCGACACGCAACAGATCCACACAGTAGCCCACGGAGAACCCACATTTCCACCGCTTCCTTTTTAAAAAATGTGCACTTATTATGTATTACGGTAAATTATTTAAATTAATCTTAGGACCTCATGGACTGAAAGGAGACGGTAAAATAAATGGTGGCCAATAAATAGTAAATTCTCTAAGCCCCAAGACAGCAGAGTGCTGCCTTATAATGTCCAGAATGCAAGGGCAAGAACATATTGGAATAAATGCATAAAGTATGATTATGAGTAAAAGGTACTGCAATAAAACATTCACAGAGCTTGGGAATCACACACGAGTGACCTTTGGATTTGAGCCATTGGACAAATCCCAGGGGGACACAAGCATGCTCCGTAGCACGTGATATGCGACTGAGTGCTGCCGTCCAGAGATAAGCGAAATGAGAGGAGGTAAACCCGTAGGGATTAGCTGCGTCTGCAGGTTGGAAAGGAATTCGGTGAGTACCAACTTTACAGTCAGCCTGGATTCTGCTAGAGGGAGAATTCTCTGAGTGCACTGTTTACTTAATCGGGAACAGGCCAGAGAAAGACGTGAACTTATTGTTTGTAAGACCAACTCATAATAATGGCAATCAATCTTACATGCCTATGAGGGTTATGTTCATACATCATAGTACTTTTGAGTTGCACTTCAGGGACTTCCACACAAAAACATACACGCAGGCACAAACACATGCACACACACACACACACACTCACACATACGCACATGCTCCCAAAAAGAGAGCCATATCAGGTGTCAGTGCAAGCCTGATGAGATCTGGAGGGAAAACACAGGGCCAGAAGACTTTTCCAGGCAATCACAAGTCAACATGTGTCTCAGAAACATAGATGCCATTAGATAGCACTGCTTTCTGCTGCAGCTTATTTTGAATGGCGCCTAGGCAGGGAAATGTGCGCATGCTCAACATTACAGCATGCAGAACCATTTATTTCAGAAGTCTCCGGTCAGGAGACTCCCTTGATCAGTGTACCACAGGGATTGATATACTTCCGGATTAGCATATTAGCAAATGAGTGTCAAAGATTGAGTGTCCAGTTTGCCCCAGGTCTCCCAGAGTGAACAAGAGACACTAATACCCCCCTACCCCGTGAAGCACTCAGTGCTGGACCAGCAAGATCTTATAGTACATCAGTTGGCTGTGGCTAGGCTGCTTTACCTAACTTCTGCCAGAGAGAGATTATCTAGTTGGCTGAAATCTATGTGTATGTCATAAGCAACTGGCACAGATAAAGGCCATAGACACATGCGGGCACACGCAAAATTACAATATGAACTAAAAAATGAGCCTTGCCAATACTTGCACAATATTTCAAGCACAGTTGTGTTTACATTTGGTATGGAAATTATAATGTGTGTAAAAGCCTAAATCTAATATCATTGGGGGGAAATGACTCAAAATATTACTTGTTAAACTTGAAATTAAATTCAAGACCTCCTGTATCCTCCCTCAAATTGCTATCACTGGGGTTCAATGAGCCCGTCCTAGCTGAGTTTAAATTGCACTTACGGGCTGTGGAGCACTGGTCTGCAGCTCTTTGAGCCTCTCTGTATTCAATCTGACATCCGCACAGCAGAGCTTCGAATGCCAACTGCCAGATGATCGATTTTGGAGCCTGGCTGAATTTAATTTGTTGGATTTTCTCTTCTTTTTTTCATTAATGACATTTCTTCCCTTCTCCACTTTATCACACTTAGCAGATTGTGAGAGTGTCAGCTTTTCCTATGCCTATGCTAATTTCTTATCCTAATTACCAGAAAGTTGTTATTAGTTTAGTTCTGTATACTTGTGAAAAAATAATAAAATAAAACTTACACATACACAGAATCTTTCTGCAGGACTTCAATTAATACTGGATCAGAATAATAGATAGATAAAGTAATTACACAGAACTCCATCAAGCAAGATTTATCTTTGTTTTTCCTCTTGGTGGATGTTACTTGGTATCAAACAAAAATTGAAAGTAACATTTTGGTTTATTGTTTCTGTGTGAAGCAAGGCATAAAGTATAAAATAATGCATTTTAAAACCAGTTGTGCAGTACACGACAGAGTAACAGCATAGGTACGAGCAATAGAGGGTCTCCACACCACATTAATTGCTTCCTGCATTCATGTCACTGTGTCAGCTGTCCCTGTTCTCATTGGTCGGGCCCTCCAAAAGGTGGGGTTAAAGTCAAATAATTTTGTTTTGAACAATTTTCTAAAATCAATAAAACTTCATTACTGGAGTTTCCTCATTGAACTGTATATAACAGCCGGCAATAATGTCTGTCACAAAATAAATAAACATCAAAGAAGGGGAACTATGAAGATGTGCTACAGTGAGATAATTGGAAAATCTCCCACACTAATGTAATGACACCGAGACAGTGGACAGACTGCGGCAGCTAAGCCAGCTCACTCACATTCCAATGACACAATGACACAGAGGCGGGGGGGGAATAAACGGTAAATCATAATGCACATGATTAGGGTACCCTCAATACCTTATTGACTATTAGGGATCTGGAGATACAGGGAAACCAATTTGGTCACTATCATTATGGGAAGAAAAAAGACAAGTGCATAATTGAATTGAGGAACAGACAGACTGCGATTAAAATGTAAATAATACAGGTGCTAATCTGTTACCGCTGGAGACAAACGCAGTTGTGGGGGTGATGTGAATGTCACCTTGTTGAGTTCATTTCCTCCGATTATGCAAAGACAAAGCACAATGGCCTTGAAGCCAGGCTCTGGGTTATCTCTGCCAGGCCTTGGGGGGTTTCTGATTACCACACAGAGAAAACACCATTCTGCAGGGTTTCTGCCTGGAACTGTGGGTTCTGTGAATGAGGCGATGGCACGGAAGATTACACACATACAGGAAAATTACAAACTTAATTGGTCCATTCAACAATACCACACAGCTGAACATTCACTCTTTCCATGTGAATTTGCTTCTTTTTTTTTATAGCTAATTGCAATAATAAAAACACAGCCAAACAGGCAAAGGGGCAAACACGAGAAGCAAAACAGGAAGATAACTGACAAAAAGGAGAGGACAAAATGTGAAGGGAAAAGGCAGGGGGGATGTATTTTTTTTAAATGTCACACAATTAAGGTAAGGTGTACAACATTTATCAAATAAAAATAATAAACAAAAATGTGAAACATTAAAAACAAATTTAATCAAATCAGAATGTTGGCAGGAGCCTCACAGATGCTCAGACAAAGTCAGACATAATCCAGGGAACCCACACAAACAAATTCTGGATGGACAGCATGCAGCTGGGCAGCTTTTTTCTATAATAATTCTTGTGGATGCTGCAGACTGGTCGTCAGCCTAAAACATGGTTGAAAATGTAATTTATCAAGTCAATGAACGCCTCAGCATTCAGTATTTCAATGATATTGACGGGTGCTATTTTTTCCTCATCAGAAGAACACCATCTGGATCGGTGTCATAAAAAAACAGAAACCTACTCACTGTTGTCCTTCTCTGGTCACCTGCAGTGAGGTCGGCAAACTTGTTTGTGCCAAGAGGCCTGATGGGAGCTCCACAGAGAGAGCGTCTGTCCTTGGTCCACAGGGCTGGGGCCAGATGTTCATAACACAGAGTGAATAGTTGAGCCTTTCCTCAGTATCCCGCAGCGGTGAACACTTACCGTGCACCAGGGGGAGCAGGATGGTGGGGGTGCAATGGGGTTTGTGGACCGGGGGGGGGGGGGGCGGCTTGTGATTTTCATTATATTCCAGCTCAGCTCCACGGTACATACAATACAATAATTAAGTGTTATATGAAAATTATCAGATATATTCTTTTTTTTGGGGGGTGGTCTGGGTGGAGGAGGGGGAGACAATACTCTGAGTGGGCAGGCCAATCCCTATAGGGACCACCCATACAAGTGAACTCCCTGGGTGCACAACAAATTAAAATAGTGAGCATACCTGTGAGCCTGGTATTTTATTTTCCCTGTCCGTAGTAGATGGGCAGTATGTTATGCTACAATGAGCAATGGTGCTATTACGTAGGCGTAAATTTCGGGGGGATGCAGGGGATACGTCCCCCTCAACATTTAGAACACATGCATTTGTCCCCCTGAATTTTGTGTTTTCCATTACATAAATAAAGACATTTCCACCATGAATTGATGCAGAAAAGGCACAAATTGGTGCATAAAAATTCACCAGAATGCAGGAAATGAAGTGTTTAACACTCAAAATTTCCTGACCCCCTGCTTAATGTGTCCCCCCCCAATATTCAAAAGAAACCTACGCCACTCTGCTATTATATAAAGCTGCAATGCGTTTTCTTATTTAAGGAAATTACACTTTCCTGGGAGTTCTAAGTCAAAACAATGTAATCATAATCGGAGACTGGTCATGAAAATTTTCAATCCATAATAGATAGTACAGAAAAAAAGAAGCACCACCATCATCCATAGAAACTACAACATCATTTCTTCAGTCTTACAAAGCATTAGTTTGAATAGCCCTTCTCAGAATTGTTGAGGAAATGTTATTTGATGGCATGAATGGTTCTATTGTGACACCTTATATAACACCTTATATAACATCAGTTATCAAAAGATCATTTTCCCGTAGGTCATACAATAAAATGCCTGCTTGATATAAGGCTACTTATTCATGCATAATTAAATATTCAAACATCTCTAAATGTGACTGGAAGTATTTTAATACATTGGGCACAAGTCTAAGTTATTTTTCTTCAGGCAATCTCCAGATAGGGACAGCTGTTTGTCATGTCTTGAGAGATGTTCTGAGAGATTACTCCAACTGGACACAATGTACCATCACCTTCCCTGGGCAGTGATACAAGTTTGTTTGATGAACAACACAGATACTGTTTGAACCCCTGGTTTAAATGCAATGCCAGACTGGCCTCCACTTGTCTGAGTGAAATACAGGTAAGTAGTGATATGAAAAGCAGCCAGTTAGCCACAGTAATGCAACAGACCTGTCTTATTGTCCATAGAGGAAAAGGCGGGGCATAATTGCATACAGTTTAAGGACAACAGAGACATGACTTAGGGCCTTTAAAGCCCACTGCTGCACCTATTTAAATACGGTAATCACCGGTGCTGCATGTTTTGTGTAAAGCTGGTATCATTTATACCCCTCCATGCATTTCCTGTGCTTGAATTAATCAGTTTGTAAGAGGATGGTGGCAATACTTTGATGGTATTCTCCTGCCTCTATGTATTTTCTGAGACCAGACTGTGTCAGCGAGTGCAGACGAACGCGCAGAGGTGTGGCGTGGCATGAACTCACCACTTCAACTCTGTGCAGCTTGTGCAACCGTCCCGCACAGTGCCCATAGAGTATTAATAGCAGCTTTTTTTATTGTGTTGACAGGCCTGGACGAGTGCAGGGTAGGATGACTGTGGGGAGGGCGGAACAACAAGACACGTCTGACAGCGAGGAGAGGAAGAGGCAGCACGGGCAGTGAGAGGGGGGATTTCTACATCGCCAAATGCTCACTCAGCCATCCGATAAGATTTGTATCTATGACCAAAACAGGCATCATTGGACCTCAAGGACTCCATCTAGGCGGTCGGACATGGATCAAATCCTGGCATCCACCAAAAAATCAGCCAAAGAGTGAAAGGCTGCACTGTTCTGTTTTCCAGGGGTTCTGTAGGCCTCATGGCCCTGTTTTCCTGTCTGGCCACATTCATTTCTCCCTGGCTTCTTCTGGCAATCAGTAAAGAATGGTCATGGAAATGTCAGCCTTAATCCATCCCCTACCTCTTTAGGTAACATTCCTTCTCATTTCTAGATGGCATGCCTTTCACTTTAACAATAGCTCTTCAGCGGTTTCTATGGTAGCACAGATATTTATTTCCCTTTTCAGCTCCTTGAGGTTTTAAAAAAGTTTTTAGTCACACTGGAATATAAATGGAACGCAATGGTTGAATAGCCATATGATCAATTAAAATTGTACATTTAAATACATTTTAATTAGAGAAGTTCAGACTAGGTTTAATTTGTACATGAAAATTTGGTTACGTGTAATTTATTGTAGGGCATTATGCTAAATGAAAATGTAATTAATATTTGTAGTTCATAAGTCATCAATCAAGGAAATGTAGTGTAAGCTCTGGACAATCATAGGAAAAGGATATGTTAACTATCACAGCACAATACAATCCCTTACTAGAACTACTACTACTAATATGTCACCATTTTACTCAGGCAAGAAACAAACTTCAAAGCTGAATAAGATTTGTTGTTATTCACGAAACCGCTTCAAATGAGTAGGCAAGCAGGGTGTTAACTAATAATAATCACTAAAACAGCCCATGTCACCATTTAATATTTCTGCACTACCATTAACTCGCCAATTTTCCTGCCTGTGATAAATAAAGTGACTGTTTTCTTCAGAGGAAGGAGTATTTTCATATAACGCAATGGAAAGGGATCCACTTGGGCTTTCAGTAATGTTGTTTTACATAAGAAATCCACAGAGGAATTCCCTGTCGCAATTCCATACCTAAAATATCCATGGAAACTGGCGCAAAATGTGACTTGTCCTTTGAACTCCTTATGATCACAATGAATTAAATACTGTTCTGGTGGTGCTTCATAACATTACATTTCTCAGCTTCCCTTTAACATACTTTGCATTTAACATGTAAATAAAACCGCAGATTTGTATAGCCAGCAGGTTGAGTGGCAATTCAGGTAAGGGAACCTGCCAAAGACAGTTTAAAAAAAAAAAAATATTGTCATTGGTGTTGCTGTTATTGTTGCTGCTACTGTTACTGCTATTGCTCTACACAAATGTCCTGTCAATTAGCATGTCTGGCTTGATTTATCACATCTCTTCTGAACACAAGTAGTTTCAGCCTATGAAAGCAGAAAAAGACAATGGTGGCGGAACACAGGATCATTCCATAGTGGAGTAATGGGGCCACTTTTACGCTTGGTACAGACTGCTCCTCGCAGGGCTTTTCATGCTGACCCGGGAGCCACAGTGGATGGATGTTGCCTGTAAATCATCCTGAAGGGCGCACTTCAAAACCACAGATTCCTCACATTCAGACTCCAAATTTATTTTCCACAGGGAGCTGTGTACTTGGACACAAGCAGGGCTGGCGTCTGCACTGCAGTCTGGTTTTACAGTCCTGGATGAATAAAACAGCCTTTCTTCTCTGTAGTATGACATTAATTTATTTCTTATGAGAACACATGCATCTTTTTCAGAGGAATAATCCCTTCAGTTAGTATAAGAACTGGGAAGAGATGTGAATCAGCAAACTCTCTTGGGAAATGCTTTTTCACTGCTTTCTTTGTGCTGTGCCCACAACTAATTCATATACGTTCTGTCAATGCTGTCGGTTGTATCTATGCCTTGCTGTAAATCCCAAAGGTGTTGTGATGTTTATTTCATTTTGCAAACTATTGGTGTAAATACTCAGTTTCCATTATATTATTTAAGGACATCTTGAAGCCAAACTGTTCTTACACTTGCATTAAATATTCTGATTGGCAAAACTGAGAGGATTTCCTTGTGTGCCAGGTAATGGAAACTGCTACAGCAAAACCTCTTACCCTGTAATCTTAACTTCATACAGGTAAAAACTGAAGCCATTTTAATTTATAGATATAACATATTGGGTGTTATCACACTGTCTCCATTTTCATAAGGGAAAGAGTCAAAAACAGATCTGTGTAGATGGATAATACCTGACTTGGATGGCAGGTATCCACAAAATTAAGCTTAAGTAGGGAACAACCCATACCTATACAACACAGAGAATTAGGCACTTTTCAAGGTTTCTGATGGAAATAACTACAGTGACCACAGACTGAACTCCTTACAAACCTTAACGTCTGTACCATCTAACCTCATACAGTATTAACACAATTCTGATTTTTCTCTCATACAGATGGCATGTGAATGTCCATGTGTGTTTCTGTGTGAGTGATTCTGTATGTATGCGTTCCCAGGTTAATGTTGAATTTGACAGTCCTTCATAAACTAATGACTACTCCAGATCACTCGAAGAGTTATAATCTGGAGTAACAAGCCACGTAGCCATCTTGGGAAATGTGAGCAGTTTTTAAAGAGGATGTCACAATGGAGTTATAAAGCATTTTGGAAATGTGCCCAAGTCAACTAAACAACTGTAGTACTCTATACCCTTCTTTAAGCATCCTCTTGTGAGCACAGACCCACCAATAGTTCAAAAAGCGACTGCTATTGGTATAGAAATTATCCTCAATGCTTGTGATCCAGATATTTTCTGCCATGGGCTCTAAAATGAATCATGTACTGGGTACATGCTGTCGGTACATTTTATCTGACATGAGTGTACATGCACCTTGTAGAAAGAAAAGACCTGTCTAACCAAATCTAATTGATCACAGTTTTGATGTAAAATATTTCTCGAAGAAAGTATTCATGTATCAAACAAAACATCAAATGTTTGTCTTTTCCAGTAAATGTAAATCTCTTCAAAAGCTGAAATAAAAATGGAAATGGCATGACATAAGATATTAATCATGAATAGTTTTTCTCCTCAGACATCATTACACTTGTAGAGAATCAGACCCTGAAACCATATGTTCAACCAAACTTTGTTATCAAGATGGATGAGTATAGAGCAATAAAGCTAGAAAAGAGTTATGATTTATGCAATATTAAAAGTAATTCAATTACACTAGACCTTTACTTATGGGTATTTAAAATGTCTGGGAAAAATTTAAGTATTAATTCATTAGCGATCCTTTTAAAAATAAAAGACTTTTTGACTTTAAACTATACAGTACTGAATAGCTTTTCAGAAAAATCAGCTCTGATACCAGCTTTATAGTTGTTAATATATAATGTCAGTGACCACAAGAATACAGGTGATAAAATATTAATATTATGGAAATAAAATCTGTCATCTTTAAAACTGAACATAAATGATATTTCAAATTTACAAAGTACATATGGTCCCCATTGGACTCATATGTACCCTGTTAGGGTTGAATTAACACTGGACATTTTATGGTGTGGTAACAATACAAGTACCAGCAAACAATAATTATTAGACAAGCAAAATGTAGCATTTAATTAATTACCATTACCAAAACCAACACTCAACAAAAATGTTCTTTCCTACCACATAAAGACAATTCAGTGAAACTGAACAATAAAAACAGTACAATTCCACTGTCGAGAGGGAAGTTCCAGTGAATATGTGAATAACTGCATACATGAAGTGTTCTGCCAAATGAACAGATTTTAATCATCTCCAGCAGTGCCATTTCCTTCTTCAGATTACCTTAAATTAGAGTAAAAATCATTTTCAAAATATCGTGCCTAAAAATAAAAAATAATGACCTAGTCAGTCAGCAGCTCTCATTATTTAAATTGGAGACTCCTGCTGTAGTTCTGTATTTTCCGCAATGCAGTTCCTTCGGATTGTATATTGTCATAGTGGTCAGAAGACATCATGGTCAGATGATTGCTATGCTCAAAGTGGACATATTAAATAGCTGGTAATATACAACTGGATATATGAGATAGTGCTTGTATTGTTATTATCTATAGTAACAAGGAATGTATAATATATGCATACATCACTGCCTCTCAGTTGTGTTTTTGGAGGGTCAGTTTTAAAATGAATATATCCAATCAGAAAAATCAATATTCTATTCTCATTTTTTCAACTTTACATTTTCACAATTAAAATAATTTTCAAACAGCACTTCATTAAAAAATAATTTTAAAAAATGATTCAGTAAGTTTTCATTTACATCCAAAGTTTTCTATGCAGTGCATTCATTTACAATAAATACATTATTTGGCTTAACTTAAACCATTAAGTGCACATCCCAGTATCAAAAATAAACATTTAATCCTGGAAAGCAATTTGCACAGTAATTACTCCGAGAGTAAACCGTAGCTCTACCATACATTACCAGCTGCACAGCTGCCTGCAAGCAATAGTAGAGATCAGGGTTTGACTTATTATCTGAGCTTTGTGGGGGTCTCTAAACTAACTAACGTTAGGGGTGGAGATAAATAAATAAATAATAGCCCAGCGGAGTCAGTAGCAGCAAAGCTAGTGCTAGCTGTCATGCTAGCAGGTGAATCCCAGTTGTCTAAAGCTGTTTTTTGTTTCTTTCTGAAAAAACCGAAACTAGCCAGGCTTGTGGTCCCCGTCAGCAGCAGCGGCCTTTTTTCGGCAGCATGGTAGCTAGTCTATACTACTACTTTTTCAGTAACCCTTTGTCAGGTGTGGAGTCCTGATAAACCAGGCATCACTAAGTTTCTCCAAGTTTTCACCAAGTATTAGTTCATTGGCCCTAACTATAGCATTGGCTTAAAAAAAAATTAAATTTAATGAAGTTTTTGAAAGTTAGTTTAAATGCAGATACTCCCATCAGGCTTTGGGACTAATACAATGGGACTTAACCACTGTATGACTTCCCATCTTGAACATCTTTATTTTTATGGCAACCCGTCTTGACTCAGGTACTCAATATAGCCGGAGCTGCACACTCTTCCTAGGTTCTGTGTCAATGTGATGGTCCATAACATGGGTATAGCCTGGATATTCCAAGAAGACTTTTTTGTCAACCAGCTCATGGAGGTCCAGTCCCAATACCCAAGGAGACACAACACATCACTTTTCTGGCATACTATTTCTATAAGAGGTTCAACGGTACATCTGGATGCATTTACTTCTCCCTGGTTGTCTCATTGGATAGGTGATATCACTGTGTCTCAAGTCTCAAGTACCTCATAACGTCCTTTCCGTGCAAATCTGTAGCCAGTTGTGGGCATCAACGCAGGGACTATATCTCCGGGCTTGAACTCACAGGGTGGGGCAGACTGGGTGTACACTGTGCATTGAGGCTCCTGGGTGGTTATATGCTCCATTACCAAATTTCAGATGGCATTAATTTTCTCCCTCATGTCTTCCACATGTTCCACCAGGCTACAGTGAGGATTCTGAGGCTGCTTTTCCCAGTCCTCCTTAGCCAGCAGTCCGCAGGGTTGCCTCCCAAACACAGTTGCAAAGGGAGAGAAACCTGTAGAGCAGGGATACGCAAACAGCTCAGCCCAGGGGCCACTTTTTGAGACTGGGAGGGGGTGGTAGATAGATTTACCTGGTAGTACAAATGACACTGTAAATAATATACAGATGATATCTACGTAAGTTAAGTTTGCTTCCACCTGTGAGTGCTACACAGGGCCGGCTCTGGCCTATTTGCTGCCCTGGGCGAAGTTGTGTGAGGCGCCCTCTCGCCCCCCCCCCCCCCCTTAAATCCAGCCAAAACACAAATTACAAGAGAAATCATACAGGTTGTAAAATCAATGCGCTACAAAATCCAGCATTCTAAAGCAGTTTAGTCTTTTGCTTTTGAAGTGTTGTTACATCCCCTCCCCTTTTCAATATACAATTTCACAATTGATCGCAACGTTGAATCACATTTCTAGTTACTGTTGCTAGCTTTATTTACGGTTGCCAACCATCCCCCAAAATACGGAATCATCCCTTATTTGGACAGTAGAATAGGCGTTTCGCATTTAACTCATGGCTAAGGGGCGCATTTTCATCCTTATGTTTGTGAACGATTGCGTTTATGTTAACCGCTGTTTTGAATACAAATCAATAGCTAGCTAGCTAGCCGGGATAACAAGCATGCCGTGAGACCATTCTCACCTAAAACCAAGAATTTTAATATTGGCTAGGTTACAAGTGATGGCGAACCTATCATAAAGCTACCTGGCATTCAAAACCCGTTTCAGAGGGTCTTAGAAAGACGTTATGTCTACACTGCGCAACCACACCATTTAAAAAGCAAGACAGTGCTAGGGAGATTAATTTGATTGACTTATGGTTTCATGCAGTTTTATTAAATAATGTAGGCTAAAATGACAAAAATGACCAAAATTGGTACTAATTGTAGCCTATGGTATAAAACGAGAGGAACTATTTTTTCTTGATAGAATCATTGTTTTCATGGAATTAACGACCAGAGGTTTTTTCTTAACGGTGCAAATAGAACTACCAACCAGAGTTTTTGCATAACAACGGTCCAAATAGAACTACCAACCAGAGTTTTGCTTGACAACGGTAAATTAATATGCCCAAATGCCCGCAGAAGAATATTTCACTTTCAGCTTCTTAAATCGATAAAAATCAATAAATATAAAAGTAACCATATAATCATTGTTGGTAACCCGTTGTATAAGTGGGTTGTATAAGTGGAATAAACCCCTCTGGGCTGTCCATTTATTGGAAAATAATGTACTGGGGGTGGTTATGCAGTCGAGGCAAAGCCGACAGCCTGTGGTGATTTATTCCTTAGCCTATACATAGTGTACAGAAAATGCCAAGGACAATTTAGCATAAAAATCACTAGCTTGATAGCTGATATAATGTTAGCTTCCTTTTGATGACAAACAAAAAGTCTGTATCCATCAAAACTTAGCAGCTGTTCAAACTCAACTTTATATTTGGCTTTTTTCTCCTCCTCTTCCTTTCTCCGTTTTCTTCCCTCTGCCCCTGACAACTTTGTTCTTTTCATTGTTGTTTTTTATGATATAACGTTAAAATTCAGTCACTTAACACGTGGGCTTAGCTAGCTATCTCATCTAATCTGAAGAGGACGGGGATGACGTGACGTCAACGATGCGATCATGCGCACTTGGCACTCCCTCTGAAATGGGGATGATTGACGGTGACTGTGTGCGCTGTGTGTATCGTTGTGTGTGATTAGGAGAGAGGAGGGGGCGACCCGGGCTGCGGGGTGCAATGATTGAATAGGAAGAAAAAAAATGTTCTCCCTCCCGGTTTGCGCCCTACCAAAGCCCATGTCGCCCATGCCTAAAGCCGGCCCTGGTGCTACGCCTTAAAACAGCATAGTCTCACATAGGGGAATGTACAATGAAGAGCCCAAAATGCATTCCTTTGCAATAACTGAAACAATTAAACACACTGTAAATTAATTAAACAAACGTAGCCTTAAGCAGGCTAGTTGGGAATGGCAAAACTGCAACAGGGACATCAAAGCCTACTGTAAAAAGAGACAAGATGGCCTTCATTTGTCTTTCTTGCTCATTTATCCCTCATTATATATGTGTTTTGGGACCATTGCAACATGGCCTATGACATAAATAATGTAAAAGATCTTTTATTCTTGTTGAACCTCTTCAAGAATGTGACTAATTAGGTTAATGACCATTGACTAATTAGGTTAATGACCACTGCCAAAAAAGCCTCTCACAGTAGGTGAGACAATGTACAACAGGCCCCAAAGGTTTCAGACATAATGTAAGTATAATAGACCATTTATAGCCTGCTGATAATAAGCATACATCATAGGCATCGTTGCATGACTACACTATGGTAGAGATCCAGAGAGAGAAGAATATTAGGAGGCTGAGGAGTAATAAACTATAAATAGCTAAAATAGTACATCATAAACCAGGTTCACCAAAAAAATAATACAAAGGAAATTTAGTGAACAGGCTATACATCAAAATGAATGAATGAAGCAGACAGTGTTGCAGTGTTCAGACGTGCTTTTTTATTTAGAACATTGTTGGCTTATCAAAACTCAATGCTTCATCCCAACAGGAAAAAATAATGGCCAAATGTATGTTGTAATATTTTGTTGTAGACAATTGACAATTAAAAAATGTCTTTTTCTAAATTTCTTTGAAATTAGTAGGTGCTGTTATTTGGCCAGCAGGTAGGGCCCTAGAGAAATATAATAATAAAATAACATCTTTATAATAAATTGGCTTTAAACAACAAAAATACTGTTATGTTATGTTTGGGGTGCGTTCTACTATCCAGAATTTTCTACTTTCTGGCACCACTGGGGGGGAGGCGGGAGTGTTTGGTAGGGGTGGGGGCAATAGCAATGTATAGCATGAGTTTTCATGTGATAGTATCATGGTATTATTATTACAGACACTGACCAGCTCTAGGAACTATTCCACAGTCATTAAAGCTCCATATTCAGCCACCTCTTCTCATAAATTGAAACCGCAACACTTACCAGATAACATATAAAACAATGTTCCTTTTTTGAGAACACAGTGTAGTTAATTGCCTGTGTTGCTCCTTTTTTGCACATCTATATCAATGGAGCTAATAAGCTCACTGTCAAGTTCACTGTCATAATTTCATGTTTGGATGCCATATTGTTCTCATTAGACATGGTGGAGCACAGCTGGAGAGAAGCAGAGCACTGAACTCACCACTCATCATCTGCACCAAGGGAGAGATGATTTAACCAGGGGGGAAGGACACAACGCTGTTTAATCAGACAAATTGTTTGAACTAAGATATGGTTTGGCTTTGTATATTAATATATAATGTCTGAAGTTTCTCTGGCAGAAGAAGGGTACATTTACACACTCTGGATTTCTGAAGTTTGAATGAAACCTCTGATTCTCATTCCAGAGGGTACACGATGGACTTTGTTCAGAGTTTCCATGGCAACATAAGCATAAGCATTGAAAAACAGGAAAAACTCTCTGTCATGTTTTATTGACACGAGTGAAATCCCGGTAATGTCTCAATGAGATATAAAACATAGAACATGTATATGCCAGTATTAATGGTTTTGGGGGGTTTCTTCTTTTCCTGTCAACTAAAAAGATGTCTCTGTGTCTACTGCTGAAAATTCCTACGGCAGTCATATTTAGCTTTCTCTTCATTGGACGCATAAAGTTTCCATGTCATTGCTGATGCAGCTCTGGAGTACAAATTGAATTAGCATCATTTCACAGTCACCCACTTGTCAGCAACTATAAGCACAATTAAATTAAGATTACTGGCTTTTGTGAGGATTCAGCATTAAATAAAACATTTCATTCTTTTCTTCACGCACACATGACATGGCTGCTACTGACACTGTAAGGTGTTCTATGGTTCTGTGCCAATGACACCTGTGTCCTGCTCATTCCAGGCTGAGAGAATAAGAATGTGTGTGTTTGCTTTGCCAGCCTTCCTAACCTGTGTGGAGTTTTCTTTTAAAATAATGCTGGGTTTTTCTCTTACATTTGCTACTGCAAATCAGAGTGAAAACAAATTCCCTTTGTGAGCTACAAACCTGTCAGCACAGCCTGCAGAGTAGAAAAAAGTAGAATTGTACTATTGTACTAGGCAAAACTGAATAAATGAATCATTTTCAAGGTGAGTGATCTTTATATTCCATGTGATTTGCTGCAGAACAGGTAACATTTTTTATTTTAAAAAATAAAAAAATTATATATATATATATATATATATATATATATATATACATAATACTGCATTCCTGAAATTTTACAGGTATGGCAGGCAAAACTCAGGAAACAGAAAGCTTGTGTCTAACCTCCTGAGACCCGACAATTCATTTTTGCCCCCTGCAGGGGACATGTCAAGAGCCATATTTCTCACTATGCTGAAACCTACACTACAGGGGATGTTTGCTAAAAACAAAATACATTGGCCTCAAAACATTGGGAACAGGGCTTGACATTGACACCCGCCCCCCGCCAAATGCAGGTAGAATTTGGCAGTGGCATGAAACTCCGTCACTCTTAACAGCCGGTTGACATCATTTAGTTTACAAAAGGCATCTGAATTAAGTCCATTTGAGTTGATACTACATGATACTACAACTCCCATGAGCACTGGGTGCACACTGTGTTCTCATCCCATTGGCCCATTCAGTTTGCTCTCTCGTGTCTTGCCGCCGTAGTCAAGCTGGGAATATAAGCGATAAGGAGGAAAACCACTGTCAAACATGTTGCCGCAAATTGTGCATTCTCATTGTGGCTTTAAACTTTTCATTTAGTGACACTCTAGTGGAGTGCACAGATTCAGATTCTGCGGTTGTGATCGGAAAACACAAAGTTGACAACGATTGCCGCACCAAACAAAGAAAACAACGATAGCTTGGTAAAGGAGCATAAACATTGACAGATAAATGTCCATGATTTAGATTTGATTTAGTTTATTTAGTGCTTCAAAAAAAAAAAAAAGAAAGTCGGCTTGTTGCAGTGTTTGGATTAACCCTGTGGCATACAATGCATGAGCCTACACAGGTGCAGTTATTCTCTCACCACCAATGGTATTTTGCAATTGAAATGTAAAACTGAAGTAAAAAATAAATGAAAGAGCTTCAAAATTGAACTTATTAAATTAATATAAGCATATCATATTCACAGAATGTTCAGTATCATCTGATATTGCCAGTTCTCCTCAATTAGGCTATAGCTGAGTAATAAAATAGTTTTTATTTGTATCGCATCACCATTATTAAAAATTATGGATACCTGTAGCTACTTTTTGTTCTCCGCACTGACACATAGAGAATATTCATGAAAAATTGTTAACTCGATAACAGTGATCTGATCAAATAAAATGTTATGTCCAAAAAAAGGATTTGTCCAAAAAAGTGCATGCAGTTACATTCTCCAATATATTTATATATTATTTATCCATCCATCCATTATCTATACCCACTTATCCTCAGTGTACACACCATTCACTCACCATTCACTCACATACTCATACCTAGGGACTTCCTTGCTGTGAGGTGACAGTGCTACCCACTGCAACACCATGCTAACTTTATTTATTTGTTTATTTGGATGGTGAAAATGCTGAGTGAATGAAAAAGTTAATGTCAAGCCCTGATTGGGAACAGACCTGGGTCAAATGCATAATTGTTTTGGATTCAAATACTTTTCTGTGCCCTATTGATCTTGCCTGGTGTAATCGAGCCTGCCAATATGACCAGAAGGCGGGATTTGCACTTTTTGAGCATATTTCATTGGTTCCAATTACACCAGACAAGTTCAGTAATGCGTAGAATAGTATTACGTATTTGACCCAGGTCAGGAATGACATGACTGTGTGTGTGTGTGTGTGTGTGTGTGTGCATCTTTAGTGCTTTACCATGCTGTTGTCACTCCAATTGATGATTCAGATATTTTGATGACTGCTCCATTTGATTGATGGACTAATTTTAGGAAAGTCAGAAGGGGGCTGCTAATGAGTACCAAAGCCAACATCTAAAATATGTTTTCTCTCTTTGTTTGGGTTGGCTGTGGTCTTGATTTGATCTTTCCTTCAAAGCGTGTGACACAGCTCCCACTGCAGCACATTTAATCAAAACATTGTAAATGTGTTACAGTGTCTGTGTCACTGATGTCACAACTCACTTACCCATCCCTTCAGCAAGCTCACTCAGAACGTCAAAGCCACCGATTCCCCAAATGAATCAGAGAACAATGTTTCTATTTCACGTACAGATATAAAATGATGTATACAGGGGTGTAGCACGAAATTCTGGGCCCTATACATAAGCAGTCTCTGTGGGCCCCCTTCCTCTCTTGATCCATGTCTCTCACGCATCATTCCAGGCTTTTCGAGGGCCCTCCCCCCATTCGGGCCCTGGCTAGTCAGTCTCACTTTTCCCCCCACTACGACGCCCCTGGATGTATATGACAAAAGAAAACCAAACTACATCTTCCAAACAGTATCTCATATGTTCTTATAAATAAATGAATTTCTAAAACTGACTAACATATGCATAACACAAAGATAGTGGATACCTCAAAATGGATTTATTAAGGTGAAACAAATTGTTTTCTTGTGAATACAGGAGCCCTGTGGGATTAAATGCAGATTTATGCATCACAAATTACCTTTGAGCTGAAATGCTTTCACAGGTCCTGAGTGTATTTTCCTCTACTCAGTACAGCAGAAGTACGGCTTGAGTTGTATCATGGATGACTCATGGTGAAATCCGTTAAAATATGCATTACTTACCGTCATCCAAAGGGAAAACTCACTGCAATCAAAAGGGAGAAATACTGTAGCTTTATGGGCCAAATATGTGTAGGTTGTGTCGATATAGAAGGGGAAAGGGTGAGTGTGAAAAAAGCATATAAATCCTGCCTGGATTATTATTACTGATTTTCATGCATATTTTCCTTCAGCAGTTTACTTAATGAATTGAGCAGGTTTTATGCCCCGATTGACCACATAGTTTCATCTGACATTTTTAAATGTCTTATTTTATATAAAGTATCTCCCAAGCCATGAATTCTGAGATGTAGCTTTCGGCATAACTTGTCTGTTATCTGTTGTGTTTCAATTCCATGCCAGTTAACTGAAATGTAGCCATATTTTATCCGTTGGAGTGGTTGTTTCCTCTGTTTTTGCTGCTCCTCTGCTATTCCATATAAGTCTTATAAGCCTCATAGAGTAAGTCTCCCTGAATAAGCCAAGTAAATGATAATCTCCTTATTCTCTCCGTCAGTGATGCTCTGTGCTTTCATTGTTACTTTGCGGAGACAAGAGAAAAACATTTACTATTTTCCAGGTGTCAGGACAGTATAAGCACAGCAACTTGCCCTCCAGTCCACTGAGATGGTATTAAAGTAGCTATCTTAACCGTACAGCATACACACAGAACTGGACGCATCCATCCATTTCAGCTCATACCATCTTTGCCTTTTATACACTTCAAAAGAGGATTTATTTATGAGGCTGGCTTGAAATACAGTACAAAAAAAATGCACAATCAAACAACATTCTGCTTTTTCAACTCCCTAAGTTAGGGCGCAATAAATATTCTAAAAACTGCCTCTTTTGTTCAACCATAAATAAAACCCCATGGGTGCATTACTTATATTTACCTGTTAAAATGCCAAACTGAACGGTAATACATCACAGGCTCAGGTCTGGTCCACCTGTTCAACATCCACACGCTCGGCCATCCACATGTGACTGATTTACCCCCCACAGGAAATCAAAGCATACTTTAATTGAAACTCCGGCGTAATGTTTTCACCATAAAACTGTACCGAGTGAGTTACGCAGTATGATAACTCAGTGTGAGCCCTAGATGGTCCGCTCTGAGCACTTCTCTCTCCACCCTCAGCAGAGAGGACAGCAGTAAAAAAGGGCCAAACACCTCTGCTGATGCTCATCAAACCGTCCAGATAAAAGTCTCTTGAATTGCGCCCGCAAATCACCCACGAGGTCAAGTGCAGATGAAATCCAGGGACGTAAGAAACTTTGGGAAAGACCCAGGGATTAGTCAAGTGCAAAGGAAGATCTTGAACAGACCGGATTGGATGAGTGATGATGAACCTACCCAGGAAGACACACAGACCTGGCATCTGTTCTAAGCCGGGTAAGGACTGTCTGTTCTGGGCAAGCGCTCATTTCTCCATTCTGTGACCACACAAGAGCTTGCACTTCAGATTCCCTTCTCAGACCGATCAATGACCACACTTCACAGTCATTAGACAGTCACTTGTACTGGTTTTACTCTGCCCTATCTAGAGAAACTGACTAACACTGGAAACACTGGAAGTGGTCTATTCAGCCTCTCCAGGTTGTTTGCCATTGGCTGGGCTCTCTCTCGCTCTGCTTCCCACCGGGGCCTTTTGATACATTAAACAGAAGGACGACCTTGTGAATGGGTTTCATTCTGATGTGAGGCAGGTGCTGGAATGTGAGGAATAATGCAGTCATTCTTCTAAAGTGATCAGCAATTAACAGCATTTCAGCTATGGCCCTGGTGACAAATACTGCTTGCTACAATTGCGGAGTAAAATTAAAAGAAAACCAGAGAAGTCAAGCCCTGAGACATTAGGCAGATCTATCAATCATCTCAAGCCCTCTTTTCCCTCTTGGTACTGCCTCAATGCCTATTTCTCATCAGGGCCTGTCTGCTTGCATGCATGACATTCCTGTAGAAATAAACGACATAAATCAGAATTTATTTCCCAGTGAAGATAATTCCTAACCCAAGTAACGGTGGAGTGAATGTACGCCATTAGAGAGCCCGGAGAACACAAAGTCCCCAGCCGTCAGTCAGCATCTGCTGTTGCTGCAGCTGCTGCTGCTGCATGAGAATCAGTGCATTTCCTCCTGTCCCTGTCTGGGACGCCCTGGAGAGGGACTCATGCACAAATTACATTATTATCAAGACCACGGCTGCCTTCCAACTTATATTGAAGGCGCTTAGTTATTTCCCTGACTGAAACAGTGTGTGCGTGCGCGTGTGCCTGTGTGTTACGTACAAGAGCCTATATGAGAGTAAAAAAAAAGAGAGGACCTTCAGTTCACTCACATTTTCAGTGAAGGCACCTATCCTCATTCCAGTATGTAAAGATGTGTGGGAAGGATGAATTAATTATGGCACAGTCCCTCTGTTTTTGCATGTTAGCTGTTCTGGGCTTTGTTTGGATACTGTCAGTTCAGGATCAGTCACATTTATTTTCATCATTCACATATGCTGCCAAAGCATAGCACCCTGAAGCTTTCCATATTACACTTAGGCCTCTAAATGTGTCGTGTTAAACATGCCATGCAAAGAGCCCTGACCCTCTTCTGGTTCAAGCCCATGAGCAACCTGGAGGTCTAGAAGTATTGATTAGCTCTTATGAATGTATTTTAAAATACACTTCTTTATTTGGACCGTCAATATATTATCATTTATATTTAACTTTTGACACACCGCTGGCCAGCATGGGACCTCTCCTATATCTGGGTCCCTCCTGAGATTTTTTCCCTCAGGGGAGTTTTTCTCACCACCGTTTCAATTTTGTTCCCTATTTTTCCTCACTTGCTGGATTCTGGAGGATTCAGGCTGTCTTGCCCAATTTTTTTTCTGTCCTGTATTTCTATGAATCATTTTTTGTGTTATAAGGTCTCTGTGAAAAGCACAAAGCAAATAAAAATTGAAACTGAATTGAATTGAATTGAAATGATTTTTAGTTCTTGCAACCTAAATGTAAAGATGAATGTAATTCTTTTTTTTTTTTTTTTAACAGAAACAATGCCATGCTCCCTGTCTGCATCATTTTCAGAAACCAGCAGTGGGAGAGCAGGGACAAAAGCAGGTTTGAATTCATTTCACTAGGAGAAAAAAGAATGACTGGCATCAGTGCAAAAAATGTGACAGGAGACAAAAAGCTGAGCTCCTCCCTTCTCAAGTAATTAACTGTTCCCAACAACAGCAAAAAAAAAATGAAGTTTCAAGGATGTTTGTGTCCCCAAAACAGAGACCTGTGGGCATAATTGACTTTCATCTGTCAATTCTGTGAAATAATTTAGAACAGAATATTCCTGAGAATATTCATGTGGAGAAGGTAACCAGATTAAAGAGATAATGACTTAGTAATGAATATTTGCTATCCCAGTACATACATAGTCCCCCATTTTATGGAAGCAAAAAGCTATTTGCTGCTCAGCTGTTTCTTGGCCAGCAGTATGTCTTTGCATCATTATTTCATGCACAAAAAGCTACAAGGTCTAGAGTGTGGAAGTCAGTGTCAGCAAAACAGGCCACCGTGAGGCTGAAAATTTTGAATAAATCAGAGACATAGCCAAAATGAAATGTTTGATACATTGTTGGTAAGTGCAAATCTGTACCAAAGTAACCTGTAACCTGCACTAAAATGATGGAAAATGAAGAAATAAAGGAACTGCTCGTCATCCAAAGCGCCCCTGACCCCACTACTCATCTGTGAAAATGGTGGTCGGGGTATTACGGTTTGGGCATGTATGGCTGTCACTGGTACTGGCTCAATTGTTTTCATTGATGATAAGGCTGGTGAGCAGGATGAATTCCGAAGTATACAGACACAACTTATATGCGCAGATCCAACCAAATACCACCAAACTCATTGAACAGTGCTTCACTTTAGAGCAGGGAAATGACCCCAAACATACTGCTAAAGCAACAAAGGAGTTTTTCAGGGCAAAAAATTGAATACTTTTGGTCAAGTCAATCGTCCATCCTAAATACAAATGATCATGCATTTCACTTTCTGAAGACCAGACTGAAGGCTAAATGCCTCAGAAAGAAATGGGAAATAAAGATCTGGCATCACCATGGAAGATATCCAGTGTGCGGTGATGTCTATGGGTCACAGACGTCAGGCAGTCATTGAATGCAAATGATTTACAGCCAAGTACTAAATGTGACTACTTTATTTACATTTATGTTAATTTACTTTTGATCCCCAAAAAAGGGGAGGGCCACGTATAAAAACTGTAATTCCTACAAAGTTCATCTGCCTGATATGGATGTACATGCCCTGAAATTAAATCTGACATTCTGCACTGTATATATTTATATTTGTATAATTAGCCAATGTTTATCAGATATTGAAAATCAAATAGTATCTGTCTAATGTATGCCTTAAATTGGCAAATATTTGAAATAGAATTTGTTTTAAATGTTTTTAATGGTTCCATTAATTGATATGGGCGCCTGTTGTGTCCATAGAACAACTGTTAGAAGCTTCTAATTTGTATTAGAACTGGAATTGATGTTTCTACTGGAACACTTCACCATGTTTCATTGTTTGTAAAACTGAGTCAGCTAACATCCATTTCAAGAAGGTATGATGGCTATTAATGCTTGCCTCGGCCCTTCTTCCAAACTAATGTAAAAGTAGTATTACTAACATTCTAGCTCATAAAAGATATCGATATATATACATTTTTGTCAGATTTTCTATTATTTTTATTTTTGTTTCTGCACCCTGCCATCATCAGGCAACACGCATCAAACTGAAGAGTGGGGAAATGGCAACCCTTTCCAGCATCAACTCTTTGGTTCATCATGTAGTATTATAAATGGGACTCACGACTGAGGAAAAAATTGGTGGTGAAAACTGTTTCTACGTCATGTATTTATTAAAATCAAAGGCCTGCCATAAATGTTTATACACAAAACAAGAAACCATCCCACCATTATTTATTTATTTTATTCGCTTGTTTATTTGTTGTTTTATGAGTTCTTTATTTGTTATTTTCTGGCAGCGTTAGGGAAAAATACTTTCCCCCTCATTTGTTTTATTTTTATTACACATACAGCAATTGGCAGCTTCTCTTTCTCACCAACATTCCAGGAAAACCCACTTAGACTGGAGCACTACTGTCCACTCTAAATATACAAAAACACATGGATAGCTCATAGTCCAGGGACAGCTAAAGTAGATCATTGATTTTTCCTGTATATGTTCCACGCAGTGCAATCTCTCTGTCATTCTATGTGGATCATGGATTCACGCAGCTTGGTTTACGGCAGCACTCCGAGTAGCGGCCACTCCACTCGGGTCCACTGCAGGGCTCAGACACCACTGCCCTTGGGACGCACTCGGAAACTGTGGGAGGGATCTGGAGTAATTACCCCTATCAGTCTGTCGTCTGATCTCCTCGGGCCGTTTCATCTAGAGTTCAATGGCGGTGGCATGAGAGGGAACAGTGTCTGGAGCAGGCCCCAAACCAAGTCTGATTTTCAGAGCTTCTTTTTACTACTCCCAGCAGGCTATGATAAAGACATAAAAGAGAGAGGGAAAGACAGGGATGACCAAAGTTTGCAACTTGAAACAAGCTTTGTTCAATACATTTCTGGACGGTGTTTGAAAGCTTTGAAAAGCTTTGCCAGTGCGTTATGAGATGAGACAAATTTATTCAGCAGTTTAATTGCAGCACAAAGAGGGACCACTCGGATAGCAGAGAGGCTCCTCTACTGCAAGGCAGGAGGGGTAAGCAGTCACGTCTCCCACAGTGACTCACCCACGCAGGCTGGTTGAGGTACTGCCAAAGAGGACAGTCAGAGATCACAGAGAGAACGAGCGTGAAGCAAGAAAATGAGAAGACAACGGGAGTCAAAAGGACATAAAGCAATGAAGCTGTGGAGGAGCAATACATGAATAAAAATGAGTGTATTTTCCAGTGGTGTCCTGTGCAATCCTGCACACGGAGATGTGTATAAACAGTTTAATAGTGGTAAACCGGAGATATGAGGCATTTGCGACAAAGCTGATAGTTACACTATCTCTCAGTTCTGACACAATGACCTACCGTAGGCTGAGCCACAGGAAATATTTTAGAGCACGCTTCCCTACATTGGGTAAATTTGTCCACACTCACACAGTTCCCACACATGCGTTGCTTCAACAAGGGCGCTGGCCTGATATTATCCTTTGCATGCTGGTCTTGATCAGAGCAGGAATGCATTTCTCTCAGGAGAGCTCTGTGCCATTTAGAGACATGCTTGCGACGCTAATGGCTGATTCCTGTACCCGCGGGTCACTGGATCATGTTTTTCCCTCTAAAAATAACAGGATTCCCAGATAAGTGCGTGTAATAAATGATGTGCCGCATTCTGGAAGAAATGTGTTTCCTCCCCCGCCTCTGTTAACCATTTTCATCCAAGTCTTCCAAGACAAACAAGCTCTCTTCATCACTGGAAACTGGAAAACATTTTCCTAAATTGCTTCCTGCAATCCCCCCTTAATTCTAATTGTTGAGAAAGGCAGTGAGGACGTTACACACAAAATGTACTTGTATCATTGGCTCTGCGTTTGTCCTGTGCTCAACCACGTTGTAAAAAAAATAATTGATGCAGAATTGCAATTGATTTTATTCATCCAACTGATGTCAAGTCAAATGTCAAATATACAAATATAATTGCCATTGGATTGAAATTTGCACTCTTAAGAAAGGCAAGCACTAAATGTAAAGTGGTAGCCATCATGAAATGAATAAGATTTTTTTTAAAACCAGTGCAGTCAATGTTTGATATTTAAAATAACTGATTCTGTGATAATAATAATAATAATAATAATAATAATAATAACTAGAAAGAAGGTACAGCAATCTCTCCTTCCATGAATGTGCACTGGCAATCCATTCATCATTTTATGATATGTTTGGCCTGATGGTAGCGCTATAGGAAAGGTCATGGGGTAACAATCAATAGGTTTCTTCTTGGGAGCATGAATCTACACATACAATTTTGTGTCTGTATAATTAACAGATCATGTGACTAGGTCATTTGAAAATGAAAAAAAAATTAAAATTTGACCTGATTGTGGGGAAAAGGAAAAAGGTCATGGGGTCACCAAAATCTATGTTTTGGGAGCAAGAATGTACACAGCAAATTTCATGGCAATCTGGCCATTACATCCAGATATGTCTGTCATGGACATCATTACTTAACCTCCTTGGCAGAGGTAATAATCTCTACACAATCTCAACCATATCGAACCAGGACAATCATGAAACACTTTCCTGTGCCAGTGCTATATAAACAAATTTAGCAACTTTAATGTCTGCTTTTAGTTGGGAGTGTAATGTATGTTTAAACTAATGACTCAAACACTCAACAACTGCAAAAACGTTGCCAAAATATTCTCAAAGAGCAGAATCTTTATTGAACTGGATTGTTTAGTACAGATAAGGCTAACAACACTATGAAGTTGGCAATGTCAAAAGCAAACAAAGCAGATAAGCAAAACAAGTTTGTTCCAGTGTGCAAAAATGAAAACTAAAAAAAGAGAAATTCATAGGGGATACCCAGTATGACAGATGGCTGTTTATGTAGCACAGGCTTTGAAGCATTTGCTCTGGAGCAAACTTCCTTTACAATATCAGGGTTTATTTACTTTGTCAACAGTTCAAACGAGGTATACTGAGCATCTCTACATGGCTTTCAAAGACATGACTGATTTTGTGAACATGCCAAATAGGGTACTAAAAAAATACGAAAACCTGAATTAATCAGACCTGAATAAATTTTAAGCATTGCCAAATAATACTGCAATGGCAATTAAAAAATATATATATTTGTGTAGCAAGACACCTCAGAACAATGGTGGGCTAGGTATTTGATGAATATGCATTTGCAGAAATTGAGATATCTAACCTGTAGACTTGCTCACAAACTGTAAGTGAAATATTTTATCTTAAGTCACACTTAGCCTTACCCCTCTCCCAGAAAAATGCCCAATAGATTGATAATATATGTGATTAAAGTTTTAAAGTTAGAGATTAAAGTTCAATGCATGTTCGTCAAATTATTGTCATGCCTACCTATAGCCGATATGTGGAAGAATATGCATCCTTATCCTCCAATAACAATACATAATTCACTATCCTGAACTTTTTAAAAACTCATCAAATTTTTGAAAATGATGGTTAAGCTTGTTTTTCTAATAAATGCTAGTACATTTTGGGAAATAAAGTCCACTAAATACTAATCCAAATAATTATGTGCATATGATTTTAAATGCAATCGTAATTTCAATTCAGTTCAATTTTATTTGTATAGTGCTTTTTGCAAAGAACTATCATAAAGATGGTTTACAGAGAAGCAAGCCAAGAAACAGAGCAAATAGAGCATGCAGAGCAAACACCAGGCCTAAACCCCCAAATAGCAAGCACATGAGGTAAAAGACTCCCAGTCGGGAGAAAAACCCTCAAACAGTAGCAAAAAAAACTCCCTGATGGGAAGAAATCTTTCGAGGAACCCAGATATAGAGGGGAGGCCCATCCTCCACTGGCCGACCTGGTGTAAAGACAGGAACTTTATAAGGGTAGGCTCTACTACCCATTGTAATTTTATATATACATGGAATTTTCACATTACCAGCATCTTGTGAATGAAGTAATCTTAGAAAATAGTAAGGAACAAGTAACTAACAAAGTCTGAGGCTAAAGCTTTATAGGTTAACAGCAAAATCTTATAGTCAATTATAAATTTCACAGACAGCCAGAGAAGAGATTTGAACACTGAAATGAAATGTTTCCATTTCTTAGTTCTAGTAAGGATCCTAACAGCTGCATTATGTGCAAGTTGGAGAACTTTCAGGGCAGAGTTGGTGCAACCAACAATAAAACATTACAGTAATCAAGCTGAGAGGATTCAAATGCATGCAACTATTTTTTTCAGTCTTACTGCTACAAGAAGCTGGAATTTGATATTTAGTTTCTGCATGATTATTTGTTAGATAAGCAACTGTTTTGAATAGAAACTGGGGATTATTCAGATTTTCTTGTATAAGCATTGAAAAGTAAGTAGACCTTGCATTGGAGAGATAATGCTTATAGGCACCAGGACTCTCTTTCCAGACCACGTAAAATACCTGCAGTTTAGTGAAATGCGCCTTGCGTTCCAGAGACTTCTGTTTAAGACCCCACGTATGGTCAGAATACCAAGGGTTGTGTTGTGCTTGTATGAATGCAGGGTAGTGGCACCCACCTGTGTGAAATGACTTACCCTCAACAGTGTGGTCAAGGACAGGAGAGCAGAAGCCCTGCTTATCCCTTTGTGTGCCAGATAGTGTAATCCCCTTCAGTGTGTTAAAGGAACCATGTAAATTTGGGTTCCACATTCCCTTAAAAATTCTATGAAAGGAACCATGTAGATTTGGGTTCCACATTCCCTTACAAAATTCTATGAAATTCTATGATATTTCATAGTGTATCTAACACCCATTTCAGTAGCCAGGCCTTCTGCTCCTCATGCACCCAATCCAGATGATGCCCACCTGCCACTGAAAATGTGTGGCATTCTGGGCCAGCCAGACCTGAACCACAGGTAGCCCTTTTCCATCACCATACCGCACCACACTGCACCAGACCGTGAAACTGAGATCACAGGTCCAGGATGTGCTTCCATCACCAGCGGTAGCATACTGCGCATAGTTCTCTGAATTAAATTTCACAACCTCCTCCAGAGAGGTACCAAACAAACATACAAGGAACTATGGGGGGGAGCTGACAGTTTGGCACTTCTGATTGGTCAACCGCAAAATTCATGTGAATGGCCAAGCAAACCAACTGCCATTTTTAAATACCCGGTAGCTACAAATTAGTTTACAAATTTGAAAGAAATGAATGTTGGAAAGCCTTACTGAATGAAACTACGCATATGACTTGACCTGATAACCAAAAAGCAAGGTTTTACTTGCAACAGAATATATTTATATGATATGGAATATAACTCTGCATGCAAAGAAATAACTTAGTAATAGGCTGAGCTGAATGGGTGGGTCTGTTGGGTCTCTATTGCTTGAAGCATAGCATTTCACTCAAAATAAGCAAGGTAACAGCTATGTACCTGGAATACACAGCAATAAGACATTATGCACTTCTATTAAAGGTAAATCATCTTTGTATTGCATGCACATTGCCAATATTTGTTACATTTTCTTACCAATACCTACTAAATTATAACTGTAGTGGGGAGAAAAAATTTGTTGACTGTTTGTAATCATTCTGTCAGTCTCATGCGGTTTTGACAGGTAGATTAATACAAGAATGAACTGTACACATGAAGAATGTGTACAGAGGTACTGCTAACATTATTACATTTGACACATTGGCTTAAGTGGTGCATTAGATGTGTCAATAATAACCACAGATGTGAAATTGCAGGAAATAAAACATTAACACGTAGCTATAACTTACATAAACTCTATGTGAATTTAGTACTTGCAATTCAATGTTACTGGCACATTGCTGTAAGTCCTTCAACCGCGCTCTGTTTTTGGTTAGAAGAACCTTGTCACCTTGGCCCACCAAAGTACTTCAATCTTCCCCTTCTGCAGCACAGTCTGTCCAGGTTTCATCTGCCAACCCAACCCTCACTCTCTCGTCACGATCCCAAAACCACAGACAGCAATTTCATCAGTATTTACTGAGAGGCCAAAGAGACAAGACGAGTCATTTTTTACTGCTTTCATGGGACCTCCTTCGCTCTTTACACAGGCAATGTGTCTTCATGATTCTTTACCCCTCATGGGGCAACACCCTGCAGTACCAAAATTATTTTGGTAATTTTCTGAGAAATTAAAATAAAAAATGCACAAACAGTGGGGAATCAAAAAAAATGTTTCTTGATCTGATGTTATTCAAGGTGTTTACAGAAAAACATGGCTGTTTCAACCCCATCAGTAGATGCATTAACACGAACAAACTGGCAGTGCTGTTGCCATATTGCACATATTCTGTGACCTCATGCACGTGTCCCTTTCTTCACCTCCTCTGTGCTGAAGGCCCGTGGTGTGAAACTCTCAGACAAAACAACTGCTACTGCACTGCTGGCAGAACTGCTGTTCTTCATTATAGCTTTCTCTTCCCATTGTCTCTCCCAGTCTTCCTTATCACTCTTATTCATGTGCTTCTTAATTAAAACAATGTGTCCTTTTCTCTGGTTTAATTAATTTAAATGGGGAAGAGGGAGGGGAGGAGACTGAAATTTATACCATTCCTCATTTGATCTCCTGATCTCCCCCTTTTGAAACAGATACGTGGTTGTATTTATACAAGATGGGGAAGACACAAAGACAGTGAAAGACAATAGGATCCCTTTCCTCAAACATTTCCTTTATCCTTATCTGGTGCTTAGCAATTAAAACACGATAATGACTTTTGGCAATTCTGAAAGGCTGCAGATCCTTCAACATTTCTTACACTGTACCTCAGCCTACATTTTCCAAACTCATCTCAAGGCTGTCAATCTTATTCCATCTGTCGCCTTCTGAACAGATCTTCATAGCTGCTCTTCCTTATTTATCTGACATCTTTTGATACACGTCTGTGTGCTATCTGGAAAGAGTTTTGAGTACCATGTATGGAGACTGATTTATAAATAGTGTTCCATTCCTTTTGCTTGCTAAACATTCCCTGCTGTTGTCTCTTATTTTGCTGTCTATTCTAGCTGTTCTTTCCCCAGCTGGACTTGTTTTGGCGATTTGGATTAGCACGACAGTACAGAACCGTTAGTCGGAATCCAATACAGAAACTGCTCCAGTATAACAAGATGGACTGATCTCTCCTTATCATCTCATCTGGATCTCACCTCACCTGCTCAGATTCCCTTCTTTCCCACATCTAAAACATTTCACCGTGTGCGAAGCTGGCATAATAGCAAAATCAAATAAATCGATTTAAAAAAAAATCTTTACACATAGTCACTCACCCCGGCTCTGTAGGTTCTATAAATGTCTAACTCGGCCCTTCACCTCATCACTGAACTAATCATGTTCTTGCTTGAACTGAATAAGCATTTCTTGCTAGCTCTGAGAGTATTTTGTGAGTGAGGAATTTGAACAAAAACTGCAGGACCTACTTGACCGCAGCCCTCGCGTGGCCCCATCCTACAGCAATGTTCAGCTCAGTTTAGTTCAGTGATATCAGGATTGAAAATCAAAAACACTTGTGTTCCAAATACCACCGCATATCATTAGCAGTTTTCACCAAAATGTTTCACTTTAAACCCAGTCCTACCAGTTTTTTACCATTTATATCACTGAAATGTTTCACTTTAAACCCAGTTCTACCAGTTGTTTTACCATTTATATCACTGAAATGTTTCACTTTCAACCCAGTTCTACCAGTTTGTTTTTTTTTTTTTTGTTTGTTTTTTTGCATTTACATTCTTTTTTAGCATTACACCAACAATTGTCCAAGTTATGCCTTTTTAAGGGATGTACCAAGACAATCACGTGGGAATATGTGGGTTATTTCATAGTGAGTGTTCTGTTCCCAATGGTCCCACTACTTTGTTCCCGGTGTGGACCAAAACAGTTCGTGAGGAACAGAAACAATGAAGCAATCCAGTTGGCGGAAGCACTTGCTAACCTGTCCATGTCTTCCCATTGAGAGAGACCATGGCACCACAACTATGGAATGTGGAGTTTAGGGCTGGCCTCACAGGCAGGGCGTATAAATACCATTCAAAACCAAGTTAAAATGAGGGTAATCCATGCTCTGGATCAGGTCTATGCCATGTCACCCTTATTTAAATCCAAAGGCCTAGGACTACAAGCTGCAGGAGAGCTTCCACATGAATACAGACTGTAGGACATGGCCCAACAATAAGCATAGAAGTGCCCTCTGCCAATACCTGCGCCTGCACCATCTTACTGTGGTGACGTCAGAAAAAACAATAATCCTAGAGTAAATTGCATTCTCCTTTGCGGGGCTTGATGAAAAGCATTTTTTATTAGGCTAGTTTTTTTTCTATGTATGCCCTGGAAACATTTGGACAGAAAATTTGTCTGTTCAGCGTCAGTGTGATTAACTCGATCTGAGATAATCTATTATGCCTATACTATACACACACACACACACACACACACACACACGAACACACACACGAACACACACACAAATTTTGCTACTTATCACAGGAGGAGAGAGGCATAGGCCAATTGCGCTGAGACCAAAAGGACCCCATGGAGTGATTTTTGATTGTTGTGACAAAGGCCAATAGAGAACCCGGCACATTAGACACCGCAGTCGTTGGTTTCAGAAGTCAAGATTGTGTGAAATTAGCATTATTTCTGCAAGGGTAATCACAACAACAAGAAAATTATCATGTCTGGTTGTCTACCATTCAATAAATAGTTACTTCTAAAATAAGTGATTATTTGTCCTTTCTTTTCAGCAGTAATCTAGGCTCAGTCTATTGATCGGCTTTATTTTTAAGTAATCTGAAGAATTTCAACAAATTTCTTCCCTTTGAAAAACTCACACTATATTTATGTTATTATGATGGAAAGCAGAACTCACTATGCTGTTCATCTCTTTGCCACTCGCAACCTTTTGCCTTTCATTTTGCCGCTTCCCAACATGATTCTACCACAAATTAAAAATCTCTGCGATCTTTCATTTTTTTCGCCATTATTTTTTGTTATAGGCAAAACTTATAAATTGAGTGTTTTTATATTTTTTTAAATTCCTTTTAAATTATTTTTTAAATGAACTCTTCAAAGTGCTTGGAAAATACATGATTACATTGTCATATAAATACAATGTTTACATGTTTCTTCTTTCGTATCCCCAATAAGATTGTATGTTTTGTAAATTCGGCTTAGTTTATTATTATTACTTATTTTTCCTCATTCTAATTTAAAGGAGTAAAATGTGTTTTAAACCTCATATATTCTCCACAAGGGAGAACTGCAATCCCAGCCCAAAGCATGACACCACCTCGCATGACACTACAACAGCGGGGTTTCTTGGGTTTAGTGCTGGTTGGGCTTAGCTGCCTCTCTGGTGGAGCCTTGTGCTTATCGTGTGCTAACGCCAGCCATTTCTTCACTGTACTCTAACTGGCAACCAGCTGCGCATTTTATTATTGAGACAAAGATGGGCATGCTACTGGCTCAGGAGTGTTATTGGAGGCGATGACCCCAGTATCTGATGTCTCAGGCAGAGGTAAACACAACATGGCTTGCAGACTGTAAAATATATCTGAAATTACAAATTCATAGTCAATACTTTTACTCAGCATCTTTCTGCAATCTCAGTGGGTGTCTATTTTACTATTTGCCTATGGAAAAAGTTAGACCTTTAATTGCACCTTTAGGGCATTCCAAACCAGCTTCTTGAAGTAATTCATAGGTTTGCCAAGATGTTCCTCAGCATATTTTATTTAAATTTGAGCCTTTACATAATTTGCATGCCATTCTATATTACTGCCCACAATATTGAAACACATGAGGTTAAGTAGATGGCATGAAAATCAAGAGCAGAGTTTTAAATGAGGTGGTCTAATTATTTTGATATTTGTCCAATTCATGTCAATGGAGGTAAAATATGTGCCTGTAGCTAGAAAAAAAGTTGTTCAGCAGATCACGTCCTTACAGTATTACACATTTCCTGATATTAAATGCCTCATTGGCAAAATTGCTCACCCTCTGTTTCTTTTAAATAGCTTTTGTTTACTTTTTTATCATCCATGGGGCGCCACCATCAGCAACCAGTTTGATGAACACAGCAACTCAGAAAAGGAAAGCTATCAAGTTATGGATGTTTTTTTAGTTTGGATCGTGTCTTTGGCTATATTCATTTATAGTTTTCTCAATTTGATCAATTATGTAACACAGGAATTAAATCACTGCTTTGTACGTAGGAAAGACAAAATGACAAAGTTCAAAATATTGCATCCTTAAGGCACCTTTTTCAAAGTAGATGTCTGTGTTCATTTGTTTCATTTTATATTAACTTATACAATTCAGCTGAGTCACATCTGCCACCATAAATCCTATTCAGGTTTATAGAAACTGTGTTTGTCATTATTTAATTACACCTCTTTCAAGACAGGATTGTTTAATTTTAAACATCCTTTCACATATTAATTCCATCAATGGAACCCTCGAGGCAGCACCTTGCCACCATACCATCAGTGGTGGGCACTGACCCTGAGGCAGCTGACATGGTGACTCTTGTAATGGACTGTAAATGGTGCTGCACTTCGCTGTTGTTGCTAAGCACTCTAGTATCCACTCACAATCCTACTCTCAGAAATCAGAGTATGAACATAGAAATATTTCTCCTTTATATTGAGGTTGAGGGCATTGCCTATTTCAGTTAGAACTGGACTCTTCATCCACAAAAGTGAAAGACAAATTGCATAGTGTTGGTATCATAAACTTTAGAATGAAGTTTTTTTTTTTAAAATACCAGCAGAGAAATATAAATGAACAAATATGTAAATTAATCGACAGATCTACTTAAGGAAGTGCATGTCTACAATCAGAATGGCATTAGGTAACAGAAACACATGCAGACAGAGCATCACCTCTAAGACAGCTCTTGGCTTGCTCACTCTCAAAAGATAATTTCTCTGTGCTTCTCAGAGTGTGATAAATTGAAATAAAGTTTCAGCTGCAGCCCATGGTCGTGAACAGCTCTGTGGGGGGTCAGTGGCAGTTACAGCACTGCAACGCAGTAGGTCTTGCTCTTAGAAGCCCAAGAAGAATTCACACTATTATTAGCTGATCCTTTCTCCCCATGGCACTTGTATGTAATTAGTGATCCAGTGCTTTTTTGTTGTTGTAGGTTTTTTTGTAAATACTATATCCTGTACGTGCATTGTCTTGTCATTTTTCTAACCATTTTAATACCATGTGAGGTGACCTGGACTGCTATATTATTATCATTATTATTATTTGGAACATACAGGTGACCATGTTCATAAGATCTGATAGTATGATGCCAGTTGATGCTTTAAAATCCATTCACATGTATTTTAAAATCAATTTTGAATTTCAAATGCAACTAATACCTAATACAACCATTCAAAAGTACATTTTTCCCCTTTGAAATATAAACAAGTCTCCAAACTGTGATGCAAAAAGTACTTCACAATTTCTGGGGGTGGGGGGGGGGAGATTATAAATGGGAGCAGACAACAATGGATACAAACAAGTCCATGGTAACCGCAGATGTGGAATTAAGAGTGACAATGGTGAACCAATGATATAAATTTGTGATCTCAACAACATCGAGTTCTTCTTCCAGACAAGGAAGTGAACGCGTTAACTTTGATCTCCCACAAACAAAAATCAAAAACCAGATCAACCACCTGATCATCAATGGAAAATGGAGATGGCCACTTCAAGATGCTTATGCACACAAATGAATGGACAAAGCCAGTGACCACCCCCTTGTTGTGGCAGGTATTGAACTGAACATCAGAAAGACCACAACCCCAAGTAAAGCAATCAAGCATTGTGATATTCAAAGATTAAAAGTAAAAACATAATTCATTTTACAACTACAAAATTGATTCCCTGCTCTAACAAAACAGCAGCCACAGAATCAAATGTGGAGCACACAGAAAACACATCTGTGTATAAAGCATGGTCACCATGCAGACCTGCACCATGACCAGCAGTATAATACTGCTAGTGCAACAGGAGTGAACGTAACTGTAAATAGTTTGTCATGAAGTTTGAGAAAGAAACTATCCACAGTGCTATAATAGGCTAGGAGGATTGCAAGGGCCTTGACTGAAAACGGATCTCCAAAAATATGAGAACATAGGATTAAGTACGTTTTATTAATCAGATATTGAAAGTGACACTGACAGGATATATTATTTCTAATGTACTAATATAAATGTTTCTTTTTCTTAGGGTGGCCTGGGGTGGGGGTATCCAATGTGAGACTTTTCATGGGGTCTAAAATCCCATGTGGCACCCCTGACCTTCCTTTACCTGATAATGTATTTATGCGATGGTCAAGTATAGTGCATAAGTTGCCTACCCACACACACACACACACACCCCAAACTACCCCAAATCCCCTCTCGTCTTCATAGAGGAAAACAAGAGCGTAAAAGAAAAGCAAGAAGAGAACATTTTAATTAACAGTCTACTCAAGAAGCTAAAAGGGCTGCTGAACACACAGTTGAACAAAATATTTTCTAAATTCTCCAAACAGAAATGAGTAGCACTGTTCAACAGCCATAAAAGAGCATGTGACAAACATGGAAACTTAAATCAGATAAAGAATATGAACAGAGACATAGCAGAACATGCAGCCCTGCCCAGAAATGAACCTTGAACCCTCAACAATTCAGGAACCTTCACTGCAAAGAGACAAACTAAAAAACGGAATTTATCCAAGATATGAGCAACTAAGTGCTGAGTACTTCAGTATTGGACTCAACCTTGCATTCAAACCACTCTATTTCTCTATTCACTCAAGTATGGACAGAGATGAAAAATCCCCTTGGACTGGGAGAAAGGGCACTGTTATTAAAATTCCATAAAAACAGATTTTACTGAGTGCCATAGCTGGCATGGCATTACCTTGTTGCCAGTTCCAAGTAAAATCTTTTGTAAGATGATTACTGAGAGGATATCGACCGCTGTGGACAGGATAAAGAAAGAATAGAAATAGAAGAAGGATACAAATGAGCGCACTCAATTCAGAAAAGACAGAGAGTGTACTGATAAGCAGCGTCATAAAGCAGTGAACTAAATGGCAAAGGGAGCTTCATGGACTTAAAGAGTAAACTTCATAGACTAATAATTAAAATGTTTCATAATGCCTAAATGATATTATATTTGTTACTAAATATTTTCCTGCACTTCTGTAGGTATCTATAGCCGCTTCAACTGGTCTATATTAAAAGATATTGGAAAAATAGCTTCATTGCACCATATTAATGAGCACAGTTGTAATGACAGCTGTTTATTTGGATAGTATTTTACTGAAATGTAGAGCTTTATTTATAGATCTGATACATCACATAGTACTTAAATGATGATTGTTAAAGAACAAGGCCAATATCAATAAAAAGTTTATCATTTAATCAGCATCATGTCTTATGGATCTTCCATGCCTCCAATGACCCGAGGAGCCCTGGGCCTGATCCCCATGAGAGGACAGGCAGAATGGGAGAGCTGTGCAAAAACAAAAGAAAAATAAAAGAGAAAGTTATTTCAGGAAATAAGCTCATCTTTCACAGCGTCAAACAGAAACAGTGTGCTGGTATGGGAGGTGCTTGTTGGTGGAATGTGTAAAATAAAGTACGGCGTGTTTAAACTGCATTCTTCTGTGCTGCAGTCAAAAAATTACTTTATTAGTCTGACAGTTCCATTTGGGAATTTTTAAAAAGGGTAACAGAACAGCCTTCCTTGGGGTTTGATCTAATCAAGCACAGCAACATACAGCTTATGTACTCAGCATACTGTACTTTACTTCAGATACAATCAGGTAGATACATGTAAATACTCATACAGAATGACTGAAAACCACAACAAAACAGCAACTGCAATAACAACAACAACAACAATAATAATAATTACAATATCAAATTGTTTAGAATCTAAGCAAATGTCGAGCTGCCTTTTGTTAAACTCTTGGAGCATCCTGCAGATGTGTTCTCAATCCTCAAGCATTCCTCGAATCAAATTTGAGAAAGTGCCAGTCACAGTTAGTTCCCCATCTGCATTTATACCACTTCCAGGGTTTCTTTCTCATTCCACGGAGCGCCAGCCTTATTTCACACAAAGGCCTGCCATTTATGGAGAATATCTGTGTAAACCCAGATCCAGCATGTAGCTAGCAATCACTGAGAAGGAATGCTGTAATTGCCTTTCTCTTTTTTTTTCTTTCTTTTTTTGTAGTGAAGCACATACATGGCCAAAGTCTGCCTTCACACTTTGATTCCTTTTTCTGGGTCTCTCTTTTTTGGTTTAATTGTTTTCAGGTCCATATGACATCACCTAAAAGTCCAGAATGATTGTTTGTTACCAGATGTTTTTACGACCTAATTTCATTCTGAATATGTGTTCCATGTTTATATCTCTTGCATGGATTTGAAAGACACTTTCCACATTTGTTTATTTGTGTTTTCCTTTTTACACAGCACATAACATTTGTGCAGCTACAAGAGGAAGGTGAATCAGGCAGCCCTGAATAACTGAACACTCAATTCAGCAAAATGTATTAGGAGATTATTCTGATATCCCTTTCAGTCTTCAAGCTCAGCTCAAACAATGAAATTGGTACATTATACAAGATCATTATACTTTCCCGATACTTCATTTTTGACGGGAGAACCGTGGTTCTGCATATAGTGTTCTCTTTCATATCATTCTGTTTCAAACTGGTTTACATACAAATGCATTCTCCTAAATTTCAACTTAATTCCATGCCTCCTCACAGGATGGATCCAAGGATTCATACTGTTAACGCTAAATTTTGACCATACCATCTGCATGTTGCAGGAGATATTGAGATTTGTCAGACCAGTCAATGTCTTTACAATATTCAGTCATCCAGTTTTGGTGTTCACATGCCCACTGTAGCATTATCTTCCTGTTCTTAGCTTAAAGCAATGGAACTCAGCATGGTTTTCTGCTGCTGCAGCCCGTCCACTTCAAGGTTCAATGTGGTGTTTGTTCAGAGATGCCTGCCTGCACACCACTGTTGTAAACAGCTGTTATTTGATGATTTTTTTTTTTTCTTTTCTGTTGGCTTAAATTAGTTTCCCCATTCTTCTTCTCAGCCATCTCTCATTAACAAGGTGTTTTCAGCCACAGAACTTTTGTTCATTGGAAGTTTTTTGTTTATCACACCATTCTCATTTCAAGCCTAATTTGGCACACCTGACTCTACTAATTGGCAGCTCAACAAGATCTCTAGCTGTTGAATGAAGTGTACTTTGTTAGGGTTGCAATGAAGGACAGTAGATCTCCAGCAACAAGTTTGGTTACCACTGCCATACCAATGTAGTGTATGGGGTGCCATTTATAAAACATTGTACAGTCTGTAACCCTGCTAAATGTTTTGCATGTTTAGCATCAATTGGAAAGAAATGCATGACAATTTTCAGACATAACTTTTAGCCAAGTGGGAACACTGGGCGTGGCTAATGAAGGTGGGTAAATTTGTGACCAGAGGCAAGGAGTGTACCTCTCAAAGCATGCAGCGCACCTGGAAAATGGTGGATTATATTCATTATATTCAATTATAGATTATTTTCATTGACAACATCTGCAATGGAAGATGAGGATAAGGATATACTAATCACATTTGTCTCACAAGACATTGTTTTGCAGGAGTTGGGATGTCACTTCTATTATTAATTGAGTCCTGACAAGTTTTCTTCCATCAGAATTAAAATAAAACATTGCCTAAATGTTTATTAAGGGATAGTTTTAATTTCCCATTAAACCACTTTCCTAAGAGTAATGTTATGCATTAAAGCAAGATTTAAAAACTATGCATTATATATAAAATATGTTAACTGGAAATGTTAAATATAAATGTAAATGTTAAATGTAAATACAAATGTTAATGTAAACGTTAAATATAAAGAAGTACCAGCACAATATACAAGCTGATATAGCATATATTTTTATAGTTGTCAATAAATGTATCTGACCATATGTACAACGTCTGAAAATATAACTGCTATACAAGAAAAGAAAGTGAATTATGAAATGAACTATCCCTTTAACTAATGGCTGAGAAAACATCTGGGTCCAGATAAGTGGAAGTATTGCGCAACAGTACAAACAACACGGAACGCCTGGGCCAGCAGTCTGGGATGGGAGAGTTGAATTTTTATTTGAGAGGTCAAAAGGCCCTGACAGCACTACAGCAACACACAGACACAGAGGCACTACTGTTCTTATGGTTCTGTCTGCAAGACTCCTAGTAGGAGACGGCATGAATTAAAACAGTTACTGAGTGTGACTCTCCAGGTCAAACTTTCACGGGATGTTTTTCGGGAGTGCAGTGTGGACAGCATACACCATGACCTTTGGCAGAGCTCTTTCTTTTTTTTGGGGGGGGGGGGGGGCAAATACTTTTACTTATTTCCTAATCGCAAATAAAAAATCATGCGTGCACAAGTATACTTGCTTTTGATCAGCACATCTGATGAATTATCTCAAATATAAGGACAACTTACAGTACCATGGTCTCCTGCAGGCAGTTCTGTGACAAGTTGTAGTGATAGCAGCAGTGACAGAAGGTGATGTAGTGTTAGCGGCTAAGCTACCAGCTGTAGAAGCCTCGGCCATTACTTCATTTTCAGCTTTATCACTCAAGTTTGGTTGTTTGATAAATCCAAAATTAGCCAATTATCTCCCTTGTTTTAATTGTTGCATATTTTTGACTACTTAGCCTACAGGAATAAAATTAAAGAAAAAAAGCTGAACAACTACCATATGATGGCGCTGTAAATTCCTTGACACATGAACAGGAAAACGAATTTCTTCAGAGAATGTCAGTTGAAAAGGAAAAAACATGCAAGTTGAATGGTGGTAGTAAAAATAACATAGCTGGGCTTGTATAATCATGAATAAGCATATACATGAACCCGAAAGCACACAGACTATTTATAGATGTTTTTATTGCCATTACAACACAGTTTAAAGCAAATAAAATTTAAATACACATAGTAAAAATTATGCCAAAATAAATTGTCATTTAATGTTCCAGAGACCCCCAAAGCCTTACAAATGGTGTATTCAGGGGAGTCTTCTTAAAGGGTAAAAAGCTCTATAACAAAGTTATTGAGGTGTGGACCCAACTGCAGAGACAAATATGAACCAGGATAAATGATAAAACTATTTTAATACATAGAAATATACTCAGGATCAAAAATAGATACAGAAACAAAGTTAACACAGGTACAACAAAGGACTTGAACTCCTGAGGCAAGCAACAAGAGACTAAGCAAACACAAGACTCCAAGACTGAGCAACAAAGTAGGGAATAGGGGCACTGTAAATACACTGGCAAGCAATGAACAGGTAAAAACAATAGTAACATAATAGGTACAACCTTGAGTGCAAGATTAGTCCTTTGCTGCCCTCTGGGGGTTCGCTCTTGCTCCCCCATAGACTACGCCCTCATGCACTGTACCTTCTGGGGTTAGATGGGTTGTCCCAGGTGTTGTTACTGAGCCACAGGACCTCACAGCTGTCTTGGTTAGTATTAGTGAGGTGGTCCAGGGGCCTTCAGGGAGAGGAGGGAGCTCTACTTCCTGCTGGAAGGACACATCAGAATTACTGGTTCTGAAGTATCCAGGCAACAGAATGCCAGGTTTTTACCATGGTCGAGGTCTCTCAGGAGGATCCAGAATCCCCATCATTGACAGTGCAGTCTGTAAGTTTTTTTTTCTTCTCTGCTCCAGCACATTGGATTATAAATGAAACGGTGAGTATGAGGTCATGAGGTGAGTATGAGTGCAGACTGTAAACTTAAATTTTATGGTACACATTTGATGGTTTACATCCATAACAGTTGACCCATGTAGGAATAATAGCCCTTTTTATACATAGTCCCCCCATTTCAGGGCATCATATGTAACTGCACAATTGGCTGCTCACTTGTATCTCGGCCAGCTGTGTGTTATTGCATCATTAATCCACCTACAAGAAAGCCAACAACAGTCTATTTTAGGTGTGTGAGTTAATTTTAGGTGTGGCATTTTATTTGGAGTCTGTTACTGTTGTCTCTCAAAATGAGGACCAGAGAAGGGTCAAAGATTTAGAATGAATCGATCAGAGACATAGCAAAAGATGTGTCAAAATCAACTGTTTGATACATTGGTAGGAAACAAGAAAATCCTGGAAAACTCAGTAACAGCAAAGAGCAAATCACTGTATTGGATGGCCAATTAATTATTTCGACAGTGAAGAAAAACCCCTTTGTGACTGTCAGACAGATCAAGAACACTCTCCAGGACGTAGACATTGATATGTAAACCATAAAGAGAACACTACATCAACATAACCTCAGAGGGTTCACCACAAGATGCAAACCACTGGGCAGCCTGAAGAACAGAACAACCAGGCTAGATTTTACAACAAAAAAAAATTTAAGTACAGAACTGAGGAGTTCTGGAACAAAATCTTATGGACAGAGGAGATGAGTATCAACCAGTTTCAAAGTGATGGATAGAGGAAAGTGCAGAGGAAGAAAGGAACTGCTCGTGATCCAAAGCATATGACTTCCTCTATGCACAGGAGCGAAAACAGCTAGTTTTTTGGGTGATTGATAGGCCAGGTCATTTGCCTGACCTGAATCCAATTGAACATACATTTCCCTTGCTGAAGTCAAACCTGCATGCAAAAAGCCCCCTAGCAAACAGGAACTGAAGATGGCTGCAGTGCAGGTCTGGCCGATCATCACCAGGGAAGATGTCTATGGGTTGCAGTCAGTCTTTGAATGCAAAGGATTTGCAAACAAGTACTAAATATGACCACTTATACGATTTTTACTTTTACGATTATGTTAATTTGTCCAATTACTTTTGGTCCACCCAAAATGGAGGGACTATATATAAAAAGGGCTGCAATTCCTACATGGTTCACCCAATATTGATGTAAATATTTACAAATTAAAGTTGACAGTCTGCACTTTAACCTCATATTCATTGTTTAATTTCAAATTCAATGTGCTGTACAGGCAGTACAGACAAAAATTGTGGCACTGTCCAAATATTTACAGATTGCACTGTACACAGTGATAACAGGTACCATATCTTGGTGAGCTGCCATATAGCATCATGTCATCTCAAACCACACATTTAATACATACGCTGCCTGCGTTTCTACCTCTGAGGTCAGATTCATGAGTCACATTGGACAAGGAATCCCCAGCCAAAACAGATCAGGAAATAATGGCATTACTGCCAGTTATTTTGTAACTGATTTTATTACCAATGCCATACAAACATGGGCCACTGCTTGTGGGCACTTATGTATTAAATATGTATTAAACTAATTCACATATGAATTTTCCATCATGGCCCAGGGACACTGCAAAGCAGTAATTGAAGAATCACTCAAAAAAATTAACAATACATACTGAGGCGTCTCGACGGGGCGATCAATGGAATGGCTGGTATGGCCCCACCTGGAGGTGGTCAGAGGGACTACACAACAAAATAGCTGCCACCAAAAAAAAAAACTACCTGCAGCCAGGAACTGGGGGTGCACAGCTGCGGTTGGTTGAGCACTTTGATTGCTTGACCAGGACAATTAAAAGTGGAAGCAGTCTGGCACATAAGGCGAAAGGAAACACTGGGCTGTATGGTGTGGAGAGGAACACGCCCCAATGAGAAAAAAAAACTCTGGTAATTCAAATTTTAAACTTTGTTTTTCTACAAGGAAGTGTTTTTTAGTTTAATGTTTTCTCAATATTTTCTTGGCGCTGGAGTTTTGTTGTGCACTGTACTCCCTCGCCAATTATTGAGGTCATTTTTGGGTTTCTTTTTTGAAGATTAAGACTTCTTTCACCCTGTTGAAACACCGTTTTGGCATCACTTTTTCCCATGTGTTCTCTACACCCCACCCCTCTCAACACAGACTCTCATGTCATCATAACATATTAAGTATGGTACAGCTTGTTTTTCCTCCTTTTACCCATCTTTCCCTTCCATTCTTACTCTCCTCTTCCATCACTCTGCACATAGACAGCTTGAGGAATAGCCCTAAGGCTCCCTCACATCTGGAGAGGTTTCAATATTGACCATGACACCGGGAAGTGAGGCTGTAAAATGTGTGTCTGCTATATAGTTTTGTGCAGTCAGTCAGCGGGCAGAGCTGTCAGAGTGGAGGAACAAAGTTTAACTTTCAGTGGATGCATTCTAGCAAGGCCTGGGCCTGGACAGTGACAAGCTGAGCCTTCCAATTACTCTGGAATGATAAGTGAATTCACACAGAGCCCTCGCACGTCCAGATAATATTGAATATTTAAAGGATTTGCACTTGGGTATTATTTCATGAGTTGTATTTACCCTGTGTTCCTTCCTTCCTGGGAGAGGCCATTCAGCCACAGGAAGTTCCAACCAAGTCCCAGTTCTATACAAACCAGACACAACTCCAAGCTTCTCTTTATAGAGTGTCAGACCATGTAGTGTCGCACATGTCACACAAGTGTCAATCCTAACCACTTGTATAAAGGTTTCCTTTTTTGTCGCACTGAAAAAATGTGTAACCTTTGCAGTAAGACACAGCATAAATATCAACCCTAACATTTTTATCTTGATGGATGCATCCTGTAAAACACGCTCTGTTCTCTGTTCTACTGCAGTCTAACCTGTATTGTACATGAAAAAGACTAAAAGCCATAGTGCCCAGGACACTTTAGACAGTCACAGCATGAGATGATGTCAGGAATTTCTGTGTGCCTGATGAGTGCAAGTATGATTCAGGTCACAGGCTTTTTATTATTCTTAATCTTCACTAGGTCATGGATTTGCTGGTGACAGAAAAAGTTTTAACAACTGAAATCAATCTACTCCAACTCTGCTTTAACATTGATTTTGCTAGACCACATTGGCATGCAATGAAAAAGTTTTTCAAATAGCAAATAGTTATAAACTATAAGCCCATTCAATGTTTTAAAAAAAGTCACAACTAACTCTATCAATCTTTCCTCTAGAAATGAGGAGGCATTTGGATGAGAAAGAGATAAATTGTTACAATCCTTTGGCCTGGAGGCTGTGTGTCACTCAGTTTGTGTTACCATGGAGACAAAATCAGGGACATCATTAGACAAGTATGTAGGTAATGTTTGGGCTTCCTGTACTTTGTCCATTTAATTATTTTTAAGATAAGGAATGTTGTAGAACTGCAGCCTGTCTTTGTGGGCCAGCAATAAACCATTACCTCATTAGTGAACTGGAAAATTCCATTTTGAGCCACTGTGATAACAGGATGGTTTCACCTTCATTTATTCATACAGTATTATAATGGTGTGTATACAGATATAGTTTTGATCATGTATTTGTGTTCCTGAAGACTCACTTTGTAACTAAGCATAAGTTATTTGTATAAACACAGCTCTCAGTATGGATTTTACATGTATTTGACACATATACTATGCTAGAAGAAATAGATGGAGGAAAAGGTGTGTAAAAAAAGTAAAACTATTTGATTAACTTTTTTACAATCTGTGTATAAAAAATGTCAACAGATTCGCATTTATCATCTTTTGAAAAAGCGATTAATTCTTACAGGACCTACATGTAATTAATTTAATAAACAAGTAGGATTGGCTGGATAGATGCCCCAGATACAGTACTGTATGTCTGAGACAGTTATTAACATTAAAAATTTCTGTAACAAAATCCTAACAGCAGATAACTGTCAATTTATGTGAAATTCACAGTAGCATTCAATTAACCTTTTTGTCAATCTAATTGACTCATTCTTGCAAAAAGTCAGCATACATAGTGGGTCCCAGTGAACAGAACATAGGTCTGATGTAGAGCAGAGATGATCTTTCTTGCTCCTGTCAAACTATTAATTAGTTTTTAATGCATTAGTAATGCTTAGCGATTCAGGATTTTACAAAGATGTAAGCTGCATTCTGCTCATTATTAGCTATGCTTCTCTTTACACATTAGTGATACTGAAAAGATAAATGCTTTTATGTTTTGCAAATGGTTGTTTATTTGGACCACGTAAATATATCAGAGAAAATATAAATGTTAATAAGGTATTGGATTAAGAATCATTTTGTGCAATTAATTATCTGTTATTTTCATCTGAGGGGCATAACACAGTTAATTAAAGTATGCATGAAGCTTAATGGAATGTGACAGTTGGTAAAGGCACAATTAAAGGGTATCAGGGCATCAATAAAAGATTTTGAACAAAAGTTCTCCAACAACATACATTTGCAGCACTACTCAATTGCTTGAAAGAAAATTCAGTTCAAGATTCCAGAGCACGTATGTATATATAGGAATGGTTTGGGGCACAGGCCTGCATGTCAATTGTGTAGTTACCACCATATTCAGCCTTCCTGAATGATACTGAAGAGTCTCTCTCTGTCTGACACTAGAAGGTGTACTACCATCCTTCAGACCTTTAAAGAAACTGAGTATTGCAGCAGTGGGCAAATAAAAAAGCAATTGAAATACGCAAGCCTTAATGCATTAAGAACAGAATTGTGAGAGAGAAAAATCTATAATGGACATATGGATAATACCAAATGTAAGTTGATAATAATAGTGTGTGTGCTGTGTATCTTTGTGTGTGTGTGTGTGTGTGTGTGTGTGTGCGAGTGCGTGTGTGTGTGTGTGTGTGTGTCAGGGGGAGTAATCGTCTCCTGAGTGTCTTGCCTAAAGTGACAGACCCAGAGAGGCAGACAACAGGGTCCTGCTTTCTTTCATCCACTCTCCTCTAAGTGACAGAGCCACAGGTCAAAATAATGGTGTTTATACCAAACGAGAGGCCACACCACAATACGATGCTGCACAAAGCACTGTTTTCACTTATCAGAGATTATCCAGTGCTTATCTTTTCAGCCAGAATGCTTCTGCAGAAACGAGGTAGGGGCTTTAAGGAATTGATTTAAAAGAAACGACACATACGTCTCTATGTCCTGTGGCCGAGAGGCTTCAGCTGCCTGATTGGATCGCACACAAAAACAGCAGCACTCAATCAATTAGGGAGTCGACAACATGCGATCATATCTGTCCACAGTGTACGACACAAAAATGTGAGGAGAGAACAAAGACAGATAACATGCTGACCTAGTGCAATCTTAAAGCAGTGAGAGCTGAAATGAAGAGATAAAAATGCATTTACAGCGGGAGTACAAGCCCAGGGTGTAGAAAGATTACACGGGAACATTTCAAATCTGCAATTTGCAACATTTTTGTGTCCCAGTAGGTTTTAGATGAGTCCCAGTCTGGCTAAATTGTTCAGCACCAATTCATTTAAAACGGTATCCAAATTAGGTACTCATTTACGAAAGTGTTCCCTGCTGGCTTGTCCCTCATTCTGAATAGCTGCCTGCCACAGCACATTTCCTATCCCACCAATCCATGGTGCTTTAAACAGAATTAATCTGTACCAGGCGTTTCGATTATATTTTTTAAGGAAGAATGAAAGTTTCACACTCCTAGACAGATATATTATCTCTTAATGCTCAGTCTGTCAGTCCCTGACTCGTGAAAGGATTCCATCCCGAGGAACATGTATAAAAGAAATGGTCACTGACTGCCCACCAGGAATGTCTGGTACTTCTCACAATTCTGTGCTTTCATAATGTAAAAACAGATAAAAATTTGTAGTGAGGTTTGGTCTGGCTTAATAAGAACAAATTAAGTTCAACAACCAATCAGAATTCTGTATGTCTGTAGAGCCCAACTTAATGAAATCTAAATAATATGAGGAATAATATATGATCCCTAATCAGAGGAAATAATTATGCAATGGCTAAATATAGAAATTAACAGTACTACCACTTAACAAAGGTTAATTTTCATCATGAGTTAGTTAAATACTTCTCTATGTCAGGTGGTTATTTCATTTAATCAGTCTCATAAAAAGTTTCAACAATATAAAACCAAGATCTGGGAATTTGCTATGCCTTTAACTTCAGAGCAAGGCTGTTACGTTTTTGGTTAGTTTTTAAAATCACAAAGTCACTGACGTGATAGAACCCCACGTTTGTTCCCTGGAACCTGATTGGTAGATTATTTTGAGCACACAAACACTTTATTGGCTTGTGGTATGGGAGCTGTCAACCAATCACTGATAGATAACCCATTGATTACAGCTCTAATATTTAAGTGTGATAAATCGGCCTCCCCATTTCCTCCTAAAAGGGGGTTCCTGCCCCTTCCAAGCTTCTTCCAAGCTGGTGACTTAACTGATCAAGCAGTGGGTTTATTGCAGGGTCACAAGAGGAAGGGGACAGGCACTTATTTATGCCTTTATTGGCCAGAAAAAGTTAATGGTGATTGTGACTCAGTCACATAGTCAGGAATCCACAAATGTTCATGTATAGTAACATAGTTACAAATTTAAGGGATGGGTCATGTTAGTTGCATGAAGCTTTTGAGCATATTAAAGAGCACCAAAACAATACAAAATTGTTTTAAAATAGAAACAGGACTAAACTGAATATCACATTATAGAATGATGAAGAAATTACACCTGAGAGACCGTTATGTTGCGACCAGTAGGATAATTTAATGCATTGCTATACATTACTACTGAACATCAAAATTCCCACCCCCACGTCATACCCAGAAGAGTGTTTAAAAAAATCTAAGCCATTCAGATTAAAGTTTGAACCTTTTCAATAGTTGGAACATTCCTTATGTAAAGCCCTTCATTTCTGCATCTCAGCAGTTTCTCATACAGCAGCTTGAATCTCATTTGTCAAGATGCTCTTTCTGCGGGGAATCCACAAAAGGATTGTGACGCTTTTGCACAAGTTAAACCCATTGCAAAAACCAGAAAAAGAATATGCATGATTCATGAAACATCTGTAGGGGGTGGAAAGCATATGGAACTGTACTCCCAGGGAAATGACAAGCCAGTGCACTGCCTGGGTTATACATGTTTAAATTGTGTTATCTCCATAAATGTCACCATCAAAATAGTTCATATTTATGCAAATGAACCGCAATACAGAACACGTGTAAATCACAAAGGTGACTGCAAATTACCTCACACAATAAGCATGGATTTTTAAAGACACACTGAAACCTGCCACTAGGATGACATAGACAATTTAAAAGACATGCAGTGTGAAATCTTGTCACTGACCGAGGCAGATGTCATAGTTGCAAAAGAAAGACACCAATAACATATTAGGTGTGCAATAACAGAATTGCTTGGTGACAATGACATTGAATGTGCCCTAGTGTTTTCTGGTGTACTTTAAGTACAGTAGCTTACTTCATTTTGCAGATACAAATATTCACACTCCAATAAATCGAGCATCACGTTAGTTCAGGCAGGCCACGAGAGTCAAGCCCAGGGCTAGGCTGGGTAGTTGGCTGGGTAGTTAGCTGGGTCGCGTAGCTGGACGGTCTATTTAAATGGCCACTCCCTACTCAATTGGCTGCTTTCTCCTCTCTAAAATCCCCTCCTCCACCCCACCCCCCTTTATTAGATTGTCCTCTTTGCTGCTGGGTCTGTTCTGTGTGTGACCCTCTGGGTGATTTTGCAGCTGCCCTCCCTGCCTTATCCGTGTATTCTTGCGTGGATGGGTGAAAGTGTTTCCGGAACAGAGCCATACTGCCAAACATAATTTTTCAGTGTAAAATTGATAATAAAGATTCCAACATTGATGACTGAGCTATGCTACTTTAATAAAATCATTCAGTCAAAATTGTCCTTTTCTATGAATTGAGATAAAAAGTTGTTCAAAGAAAATCTAAAAGTCCATTTGCTGGTAATCACACCAATCTCATCTGAGGTTCAATGGTTCTTTATTTTAATCATAATCATTCCTGAGCCATTATTTGTGTGCCAAATTAAAATGAACTCCTTATAAAATGACAGGCAAGTCTCCAAATAATGTTATTGAATCAGGGCTTGCTCAACTTCAAAATTGGATGCGAGCTAAACCAGCCTTTTACTTTATTTTAAATCTGGTGATGGCTTGACACAATACCTATTTTTGAGTTTTAAATTATTTGTGTTTAGACAAGAAACAGCCTCAAGGTGAATCTTGACATGACCCTCGCTCAAAACATTTCTTATGAAGGTTGATCTGATAAATGAAACGTCATGTTTTGCATCTTAAATTATTGTGTTTGTGAACCATGCATGCCAAATATTTGAGCGTGCTTACAAAGTTACTTGATATTCATTAATTCTTCAGTAAATCAGTCTTTAATGTGGTGCGGATAGCATTTACAGCTGTTGCTGGCATTTCACTTTTCCTCTTTTGAAATTCAAACAGAATCTTCAAAGAAAGGGGCACTATACCCTTCCTTTCCAAGACAGACATGGTACCACAGGGTGGTTGGTGGTTGGTTTTCTCATCTACTAAACTTATTTCATGTCTTAAACCACAAAACACAGAGTATTCTTTCTGTTCTGACGTGAGTTCCTCGGTGTTGCCACCAAAAATATATGTTTTATAGTGACCCACATCGCGCTATGCTACTGTTATGATCTAGTGAAGGGAGGGTAACATTTCAAGGTTTGAAAGAAAAAGTGATTTCAAAAACAGAAATGCATAGATTTTGAGCCCCGGGAAAAAAAGTACCATTTTTGTCTTTGTTTTGCATGTTGTGAAGTTGGCAGGTTTGCCATATCTATACACTTGTTAAGTTTTGTCTGACCAGCCAATGGAATTGGCAGCTTTCCAACTTTATGCTTATGCTCTTGTGCAGTTCCACTGATGAACACCATGCTTTTGTATCCCTGGTACCCATGCTCATAGTGTTACTGTTACTGCTACTGTAGGAAAATATTATTTTGAGAAAGTATTGCTTGGCTGTATATTAAGATAATTTTGTTCTCATGTAACACATAACACATATCTCAGACACATGCTTATTTGTGATATGTTAGTGTGCCACTATATTCATAGGATCACTCGCTGGTTCAGATGACTGAATAGGGGATAATAGGGTTGTTGAATATTCTCACACTGAGGAAAGTAGTCAGGCTCTAAATGACATATTTTAAACTCTACAAGATGCAAAAGCCGGCAGGCATCATTAGAAAAAAGGTCTTGAACATAATGAAAGCTGAATGTACTGATCGTAAGGTGGTGTACATACTGTAGCAGGTACCATAGACTCAAGTGCACTTGATACAGTGACCTTACAGTGCAGTTACTCTCTGACGGCATAAAATGACTCTGAGAGAAGTCTCCAGGGAAGACAGGGTCAGTGTAATTCCATGGCCGAAAAAAATCTCATCTCCTCACTGTCTTCATTACTTCAATCCATTGACCTCAACATTAGTGACAGAATCTGCCCTTGCAGTTCAAACCATTGTTTTTCCTGACTAGCAAAATCTGGACTGTGCACATCTTTTCTCCAGCATTTACTTAATGATATTTTAATGCTTGTATATTAATGTATATTAATGTTTGTATGAAGGATGCAGTACTTTAGTGAGGATATAAATATGATGTTCTACTGATTCTGAAAAAAACATTCAAATGATAACCATACGTTGACTATTAACTAAACACATACTGAATCATCAGGGAATAATACTAAGATTATCATTTCATGGATGCTGTAGCTAGTAGTCATAAGCCAAGCTGTTTTAAACTAAGACATCATATAATTTCAGACTAATAATACAGAATAATATTTATGGCCTGTATAGCTTTGTAAATGACTACATTTATAATAGTCATTTTACTACTTTGATATGCAAAGATTATACAATTTAAGTTCAAATAAAATACTGTATTGAATTAGCTAATTTACAAAGAATAACTGTAATGTTTCATTTTTCTTTTGTCTCAGGAGTAAGTAACGGACCCAACAGACATCTCCACAAACACCTCACTGCTGTCAGGCTCTGACACACGTGTGTAAACGGTGTATTATCAGAACATAGCTAATTCATACAGCTACAAGTGGGGCTACTGAGCACTGCACAGGCCACTTAGATGTTCCTCTCTTCCTTGGATTTATGTTTGTCCCTGTGGAATTCAACAGGCAATTATTCCTTGGTAAACAGGGAACTGAATGACCTGTTCACTTATGTTTTTGTGAGTGTAATGGACATCCAGGCAAGACTAAACAGAAACAAACACAGAGCTCTTGGACTGAATAATCTAATGGATTTGCACCCAAAATAGGGAAACCAACCAATTTATTAAATGTGTGGGCATTCTTTAAAATAAAGTCACATGCGATTAATTAATAAGAGGCAACATCACATCACACAAAAAAAAAACTTAATATAAAAACTAATAAACATAAATACATGTTCGGGCATCTCCTAGAGCTTTGTTATTTATACTTGCAGCTTGGATGCTCGTAACGTGTAAAAATAAAAAGAGAAACCTAAAAACTTAATCTTCGTTGTTTTAGAGGCAGCTAAACTCACTCAAAATAACCATATGGAACAATCCTTTCCTTTCTCTGGGCGCAGTGATCGGTAGCTGTGCAGCGCCTTTTGGAGCGTGAGTTTGGAGTTGGCAGGTATGCAGTACTACTGACTGCAGTGAGAATGGCAGTAGCAGTGAAAGTTTTCAGTCAGTGAAATGCATACTTGGCAACCCAACTCATGCTTGTATATCCATCGCTAATTAGCAACGTTCACATTGCTTTCATTTGCAGCCATTCATAGAGATAACACAGTAAGCATGAAGCCTTTCGATATTGTCAAATATTTTGTACTGGATGCACAGGGATGAAATTTATATCAATTTTATCGTCTAACTGCCCCAAAAATCAAATTCCCCAAAAATATCCCTATCCCTTTAAGGACAAGTATTGATTGAATACAAGCCATTGTGTGTTAATGATGGCAAATCTTGCTCCTGTCCTTCACTAAGACACGGTATGACCCCAAAGCATTTTCATTCACCACAATAAAGGATGTCTCAGATAAATAGCAGGTAACCATCTCTGCTAGTACAACAGCAATTACCGCCATTATTTTCTCCCTCAAGATAATGATTTCTGTGCCTCTCATTTGAGATTCAGCTGGTTATCCTGGAACACGAAGTGCAGAGGCTTGTGAATGAGGCACGGCAGAAAATGCAAATCACTGATGCTCTAAGCACACTGCCATTACCAAAACAGTGTCCATTCGTGCCAGACTAATCCTACAAAACATAACTGCCCCTTTCAGTTTGGTCCTGTTTATTTGTCCGTCCCTCCTGGTGGACAAGTCTCCCGGTGGCATAAAGTAGAACCCCCTATAAGATTACAAACAAAGAAATCCATACTGGGAAAGTATTGGCACTGGCTAGAATTTTACCTATTCAAATGAAAGGATGATTTTGCACAGATTGCACTTCAATCTTGAACGTCAAAAAGAACGTCATTACAACTGAAAGTTTCAATTTAATTTAAAATGTAAAAGTTTAACTTAAAGTTAAAGACAAGTGAATACATGAATGTACTAAGTTGCCCTGTAGTTCATGGTAATCAGTTTCCTTAAACCAATGAAAAATAAATGGACTACAATTGAGACCCACCTTTAGTAAATAACAGATAGGGCTGTAATAAGTATCATCAATTCAGCTAATGCATGAGTTGAACAAATGATTTTTGATGAAGCATATTGAACCAATTTTATACACATTACATGCCTGATGTGTTTTCCAAAGAGAAATACAGGCAACAAAGGAACTGTTAATGGCAATTTCAAAGAAACTATGAATAATAAAATCATAAACATATGGTGTTGCGATATGGTCATTGTCATTTCAGCATTCGCGCAATAAAGTACAGACCTCTTAGTGGGAATGACACATTATTTTTTCCCCTGATTTTATTTCAGGGCAATGTGGCAATTTTGAGCTATCACCAAAGAGCTAAACATTTTTCTCCCCTATTCTGGCAGCCTAACTAAAACAGATTAATTTTTATTTTAGTTTTAAAAAATTTGTGAAAATTTTGTTTTTTAAAATGGGTCGTTTGCTGAGTCACAAAATCAATGGTATTCCATATATAGTGACGCTGTTCTTGGAATACAAGCACAAGCACCAGATTAAGTAATGCTGAAAAAATACAATATCCAGGGAATATACAATTAATTTAACCAATAGTAAAAATTAACCAACAAATTGTTTTGATCAACTGACAGTCTGGGAACCAACTGCTGTGTTTTCAAGGACAGCTATCCCCTATTCCCATTGCGAGTATCTTTTTTTATATTCTTCATTCATACACAATATATTTCGCAAGGCTCTGACCTCACATGCTACTAAGTTCTCACATGAGGCTGCCGCTGGCCCTTTTGAAACACTGAAGCGCATACGTTTTTTATTCCAATTCTATCTTATATTTGTTTTGGCTCAGATAGATATTTTAGGCATTGTCTCATTTGTGCTGAATATTGACAGAAACGTTCCCATGAAGGAGAGAAAAGAAATCCACCTGCCAAACCCTCACACAGTTCAACAAAATATCACAGCATATCAATTTTGCAGCACGTCAAAGACAAACTTGACAGTATAACTAAAAATATAAAGAGCATCGGATAGCTTTTAGAGCCTGAAGGCTGGGATTTTCATAAAAAAAAGCTGTTACTTCAACTATAAATTATGGTTAATTGTCTAGATCCCACCCCACAATAAACAATGAAGTATATGAGACCGAGAGATATCATTGTTAAATGGTCAAGAATAGATTAGCACAGAACTGATTTATAGTACACTTAAACTAACAAATTTGGCTCAGACATTGAATTCATGATATGTTATGGTAAGACTGAGTGCACAGCAAAGTGGGATGAGCTTTGTGTGTGTGTGCCTGTGTGTGTGTGTGTGCCTGTGTGTGCGTGTGGGTGTGTGTGTACGTGTGTACATGTGTGTGTGTGTGTGCCTGTGTGTGTGTGTGCGTGTGTGTGTGTATGTGTGTACATGTGTACGTGTGTGTGTGTGTGTGTGTGTGTGTGTGTGTACGTGTGTACATGTGTACATGTGTATGTGTGTGTGTGTATGTCTGTCCTCTAGAGCAGCATGCCATGTGGTCAAGGTTGCATGGATTAAACACTTACCATTCCGACTATGGGCGGCTGCATGTACAGACAGCACACACATTTGCCCTCTCAGTGCCCTTTCCTAGTTTCCTGCAAGACAAAACTGTTCAGGTTAACAGGACACACTATGCCCTTCCAACCCGCACTGGGCCACGGCATTTTGACTGATTGCTGGTATCCAGTTTTTCTGACACACTATTTTTCCTGTTCCGACTAGATTTGGGCAATTTCATGAGAGAATTAATCTGTCATTGGTTGTAATAATGGGCCAATTATTATAATCAAAATGCAGCAATTACAATTAATGATGGATGTTTCAATTAATATCATCTGCACTTAGTTGCTCCCTCCTAAAATGTGAACTGGAACAGAACTGAATACTGAATAGGCTGAAGAAAACTTTTTACTTCAAATGTATTTTATCAGGTCACAAATCAATAACAGATCTTTGAGAACATTTGAGATTTAGAGAACATTGCTTTTAGATTTGTTTATACACAGATACTAAAAGAAGTGCACTGTAAGCAGTAGATTCTTGCAATGCTGCATAGGCTTGTGCACAGATCTAGAAGGTACATTAACATTTCAAACAGCTGAGGTACACAGTGCTTCTCAGTTTCCTGGCCTGTAGATATTGACCCAGTCTCCACAAAGAACAGGAAACATCATTATGCCACCATAAATCCTGAAAATCTGTGTGTGTATGCTGAGGAGTTCCATTTCTAAGCACACACAAACACACACACACACACACACACACACACACAAGGGTAGGCTTGGTTGGTACTTGGGTGGGAGACCTCCTGGGAAAACTAAGTTGCTACTGGAAGTGGTTTTGGTGGGCCAGTAGTAGGGATCTTCCTTCTGGTTAAATAAACCCCAGTACCCCAGTGCAGCAATGGGGATGCTGTGCTGTAGGAGATGGATCTTTTGGATAAGATGTTACACCAAGGTTCTGACTCACTGTGGGCATTAAAGATCTCATGACACTCATCACACAACGTAGGTGGTTTCTTTTGTGTCCTGGTTAAATTTCCAGCCTGATTCTCTCTACCTGCCACCCAATCATCCCCCAGTTTAATTGGTTAAAAATGATTTTCTCTCTTTTTTCACCACAGCTGATGCGTATTCTGGAGCAAAATGGCTGCCATGGATCACCCCGATGGGAGCTACACATTGTTGGTAGTTGAAGCAAGTTTCCAATCATCACTGTAAAGCACTTTGAGTGTGAGAAAAGCACTATACAGTATAAATTCAAGGAATTACTGTATTATTATTTCAGTAATTTTTCCTATTTGGTGATTTGAATCAGAAAAAAAATAAAATAAGACATTCCTTCATATCCTGTGAGCACTCACCCAAGCCAGAGATTCGTTTGCTGTTTATTTAAGATAACAATGTTGTGAAAAGACATAATGGAAACCGCTCTTAATGATGAGTTATTGCTTGCACTGTAAGCAACATGTCTTGGCATGTACAGTCTTTTATTCTTACCATAGAAAGGGACCTGTAGTTTATCGTGTGGTCAAATAATCAGAGTTACAGGTCAAAACTGAATGTTGAGTTTTTTCACTATGAAAGATTTCTCAGCATACGAACACCAAGAATGACTTTGTATCTTTCCGCAATATATTTATTCTGTGTTTTCCACAATATAGTAGCAGGTTATAGCCTTCAGGGAGACACATCTCCTGGTGCATAAGATATGGATGATAATGTTTTAAATAATTTTAATTTTAATTAATTTTTAGTGATAAGTTGATACTGCAATTGGTTCAATACCTATGTAGTGAATTCTCAAAGAGCTTGGCAGAGACCTTTTATTTTCTGATCAAGACAGTCTGTTTACGCCTTATTTCTGGATTTAGCTTCATGGGGATTAACCAAGCCTGAAGTTTGTCAGTGACAAGGTTAAAACGGTAAAACGTATTTCCAATAAATGCCTGCATAAGCAGACTGGATGTCCTGAGCCATTGTCTGGGAAATGAACACAAGCCCTTGCTTTGACATTATACCACATTTCATGAATAAATCATTTTTATTGTGGCACAGGTCACAATTTTATGCAAAACCACCTACATAAATGTTCCAGTAATGTCAAGTTCCCCCCATGAAAGGTATACTTGAGGTCCATTTACCCACAGAAATAACTGGTCCTGAACTAAAACAGCAGTTGTATATCTTGTAATTATATGTCAGCAGCTGACAGGTCGTGTGTGGGATCAGGTGGCGGTAAGCATTACTATTTGCTTACATTATACACTTGCTGCTCTCTGAGGAACTTAAGCTAACAGGAAAAGAGTGATATGCATGCCTTTAAGTGCCTACAAGCAAGGAGGAAATGCGGGAATGTCCTTATAAAAAAAGACTTCAATTGCAGAGCGTAAGAGCACTAACAGGAAGGTGACCATTTCACAGATGGATTCTTTTTGCAGTCATACAGTATTGGGGCAGCCCAGTGTGCTGGGGTTGTGTTGCATGTCTGAATGGCTGACAAAGTAATAACTGACCGAGGAAATCGGGAAGAAGATCAGCTCGAAACCACTTAAGGAATGCACTGAGGAAAATGTAACTCAGGTGACATCAGCAGACAGAGGCGGTAGCCCAGAATCAGGCGGGGTGCCAGTGTTCATACGAATCAATTCCTTTCAAGCGAGTTCTGCCTGGATGAATTCAAGCAGATATGCAGTAACAACCTGAGAACCTGAACGCTGTGATGATTAATATGATATCAATGAGTAAAATATTTTTAATTCTAAATGTGAATCATGTCCAAACTGCTGTTAAAAACACCTCATAGAGCATATCGCATATTTGCAAATGTGCTTGGTTAACATTTTTTCTAATGTTCACAGCTCATATCTAATTTTCATGTGTTTATTAGTTCTGCATACTTTTCATAAATTTGCTGATGTCGCTTACAGATTACATCACTCCACTGCCATGCACTTGCACAGCCAACTTTCCAAAGCCACCTAACAGCAGGAGGCATAAAATTGTACTCAGCCATCCATGCCATTCACTCATATCAAGCTACACCTGCGTCATATGGTGCATTTGTGGCCGCATGAGTATTGCTGCATGACACAGTTCAATCAACTGGCTCAATTGCTGTGTACTTATCAGGAATTTAACTAGGAGGCTAGGAGCCTCTGGAACTCAGAACTGCATCATAACTGGAACAGCCACAACATACTACACAGCAGCTGTTCTACTTGTAATGCAGTTCCATGGTCTAGTGGTCTAGACCTGAGTAGTAAACTTGCAGTAAGTACACTGTAACTGAATCAAGGTATATGGTTAGTTATGGGACTAACCTGAAATAAGAACATCAATCACAAGCATTTTGCTTTGATTGACAGGGGATGCATAACTTGGCCAGGTGCCAGGGCCAATTGTAGGTATAGGTGACAAGGGTGGTCTCCTGGGGTGTCATTCATCTCAGAGAACACAATCTATCATGAGGATGCAGGGGGGGGGGGCAAACAAAAGGAAAAAAACCCAGCTTTTTCATGCTAGTCTGGATCACAATAACTATCTCTCCCCAACTGTCCCACCCCAGTCCGCTATCTCTCTCCTACAACCCTACTACCCCCCCCCCCCCCAAACCCCCACCCCTCCCCCAGCCAGGTGCCATGAATTCTGGCTGATAGCCCATTCCATTACTATTTTTGTTTCATAAGTCTTGGAGTTTCATTTTTATTTAGGATGCTTTATTGACCAAGTACGTCCTTGGTTAGGTTAATATGGTATCTAATTCAAAAGTTTAAATTGGTCTGATTGACGACTATGGTTGTCCATAAAATAAATTATGCCTCAGGCATTATGCCTGAGCTATGCAAGTCAATTTCAGAACTCTGGCAATTTATATACAGTAAAAACCTTTGCACAGATTCTATGGCTATGGATGCCATGGTTTCCATAATTGCCAGTGGGGTTCGTACATCAACGTGGCTACAGTTGCAGATAATTGGACACTGCAAATTAGGGTGAGAAGTGGATCTATACAGCCCCACATTAGGCGCCAAATGTATTTAAAAGAAGAAAATAAAACACTGTAGTATCCAGCTGAGCCTTTGGTGATAACAAGGTAATGCACAATGTAGCTTTGGCCAGGGTTTGATTGCTTTTCACCGGTCTCACCATGAGTTTGTTGTCATTACATTACATTACATTACAGGCATTTGGCAGATGCTCTTATCTAGAGGAACGTACAACAAAGTGTATAACCATAACTAGGAAAAAGTGTGTTGAAAAACCTAGAGGGAAGTACAGTTCCAAGTGCAGGGAACGACCGCGTAGTTTAACTTGGACCCTGTAGGTTAATCTGATTAACACAAACAAAAACAGCAACAAAGCAGTCTATGCAAATAAAACAAGCAATAGTTGAGTACGCACAAGTGCAATAACTAAGTCAACTAAGATAAACAGCGTACCTAGCTACAACCCTAAGATTACGTAGTCAATTAGAGACTACAGGGAGGTAGGGAGAGATGGGGAGAGGTGCAGCCTGAAGAGGTGAGTCTTCAGTCGTCGTTTGGAAGTGGTCAGGGTCTCAGCTGTTCTGACCTCCACGGGGAGGTCATTCCACCATCGTGGAGCCAAAACAGACAGGAGACGTGCCCGGGAAGCACAAGTGCGAAGAGGGGGAGGTGCCAGGTTACCTGGGTCCTGGACATTAAGGTCTTAAAGAAAATGGTTGCAAGTGAGGTTATGGGCTTCATATTGTGAAGTCAGACTCTAGGCAGATGTGTCTATGAGAGAAGCAGGCATGATTACCTAACAGGGACTTCTGAAAGCAGGGTCGGAAGTTGAAACAGAGGGGAGAGTGGGAGGCATGGGAGGGAGGGTGACATTAAAAGACAAATTACGAACAACTTATCTTTGTGTGCTGCTTGGTGTTTTGGGATTTGACGTGTGGCTAGAACATGTATTTCTTGCTTCATTCCCCCTAAAATGTCTGCTCATTTCAGATAAGCCCAGGATCCATTGACCAGTTGTCCCTTTTAAATTAACCAGAAATAACACCACTGTTAGTGTTTCAAGTGTATTGACGCTGCATTTTCCCCCAGCAGAGATGAGTGACATTGATGAGGGGAGATGTTTTCCAGGTTTGGGGGAAGAGATAATTAGACACCATGAGAGCCAGTCTAATTTTACAGTGCAGTAAAATTTCAATATAGTCCACCCAGGTTTCTAAGTACAAGTTCTATAGTTTCCTTTTTTAAGGGCTTGTGCATTCACCCTGATTGCAGTTTGTTCACCTGCAGTGTTACAATGTTGAGAGGAAGGAGGAAAAGAGGAAAAAAATAATCAAACTAAACTTATGACAATTGCACAATTCATCAAAGAAAAATTGGTTTCATTTTAAACAAAGTCTATCTCATAACACCCATTAAAGTAAAATCATAAACATTTACAATTTTAAGGTATTGATTTCAAAATAATTAATAGATGCTTTATATAATATACACTGCAGTTACTTTAAAGTGAAACCATTGCTGTGGTATTTCGTTAGAAATTATTCATAGGCGCTTAATGTACAGTAGTACTGTGTGTTATTCAAAGTTAAACCTTTGTCAACATTATTATGCTAATATGTTTAACAAAAAATCTACTTTAAAACAAAACCTTTTTCAGTGGTAGGTACTATGTCGCCCTTTATGAAGCATGACATTTTATTATGTTTTCTTATGATCTATGAATTAATTATGTCATGTTTATGAAAGTATTATACACTGTATTTTGTTTAAAGCCATATTGAGATAGACTTTGTTTAAAGTGTGAAAATTATTTTTAAAAATTACGCTCTATAAATGAATATTAATAAAAGTCTGAGCAGTGGCCTTTATGCATAAAGACATTATTATGCTCTTTTCTGAAGGTTGTAATTACTGTGAAAATCACCTGAGATAATTATGTCTTTGTAGGAAGATAGTCATGACAATGAAATTCAAGAGCAAGTTTTCATATCGGAGTTTTCCTAATTTACATGATAGTCATTTTGCTAGGAGTTAAACAATGACTCAGTGGCAATACAGAAATCTCATCCAATTACAGCCTTCAGTTTTTTTCAGACAGATGGCAAGGACAAAGCCAGTTTTGGTCCTGTCTAGTTAGGCAGTGTTGTTTTCGTCAGCTAAAATTATGATACATTTTTTTGTCGATGCCCAGTTTTTTGATAATGTTACAATGTTACAAAAATGCTTTTTAGAACGATGACGAGGACAAATTTGTTTTGCATTTTAAATGAGAAAAATATGGCAAAACAAAAACAGACCCAGACAATTTTTGTTGCAGTTGCTTTCTTGCACATATAAATATATTACAGCCAGGGCTTGACATTAACACCTGCCAATGGCCAAATGCGCATAGAATTTGGCAGTGGCATGTAACTCGTTCACTCTTACTAGCCTCTTTGGCTGGTGACCTTTCGGCAGCATATTCTATGAAAAAGTACATTTTGTAGCATACAAAAAGCATCTGAAATAGTTCAGTCTATTTGTGGCGATACTACATGATACTACAACTTCCATGACGACTGTGTGGACACTGTGTGCTCATCCCATTGGGTATCCATTTCGCCCTCTCACTCTCACTTCTCCTCAGTGGGAGAAGTTGAACTCGGCCAAAATCCAACATCCGAACGTGGCGCTGTATACAAAAGTGTGTATACCTTTTCTCATTGCAGCTTCAAAGTGTTTGTTTAGTGACACTCTACAATGGGGGAGAGCCCAGATTCAGATTCTTCAGTTCTGATTGGACAACAAATGCAGCTCCAAACACAGAAAACAACAATGGTTTCACAGATGGATGTCCATGATTTCAAAGTCGCATTAGTTTATTTAGCGCTGTAAAAAAAAAACAAAAAAAAAAACTAAACAAAAGGAGACAGTAGGCTTGTCGCAGTGTTTGATTTAACCGGTGGCATACGATGTGTAAGTCAAGATAGGTGTAGTTATTGCCACACCACCAAGAGTGGTACTTTTGAAATTGCGATTTAAAAATAAAGTAAAAGTTTAAAAAACAAAAACGTAACTGCACCAGCAGAGCTTCAATGTTGATGTTATTAAATGAATATTAGCACATTATATTCACATAATGCTTAATAGACTATCATCAGGTACAGCCAGTTCTCCTCAGCTGCCTGTAGACGAGTAATAAAATCATTTTATTTGCAATGCAAAACTGTGCATGTTTTATCAAAATTATGTAAAATTGTGGATACATGTACTCTTCGTTCTCTACACTAACTCTGAGAATATTCATGGCAAAGACCACACAAATACAGTTTAATCAGGTTGGATAGCTGTAATGGCTTCAAACAAATTAATGCAGTTACATTGTCGAATTACCTATATTCATTTTAATTAATAAAACCTATGATTTTTTGAATAAAATGCAGTCAAGGTTTATATTAATTTTCTTGTCTTTGCTGTCTTCAAAAAGGTCAAGCTGCTTTGAGATGTTTGTGATGTTGTGATGCTGGGCATTGTTGTATATACATGTGATGCAGAGTACAGTCATGTAAAAGGGACATGCGCTGTCACTACTGATGTGTTGTCACAAACACTCTGAGTATGTCAGCCTTGTCAAGGTTGAGCTTCAGGTGATGCCTGGCCATCCATGTTGAGATGTCAGCCAAGCAAGCAGATATTTTCTCATTAACCTGTGTGACAGAGGGAGGGAAAGAGAAAAAGTGTTCATCATCAGCATTGCAGTGATAAGAGAAGCCATGTGAAGTAATGACTGAGCCAAGCCATTTTGTGTAAATGAAGAACAGAGGCTGTTGTTCTGAGGGAGAAACGATGTTAGTTGGTTCAGCACTGCTCGTTAAAAGGTTTTGGACAGAAAATGTAAAAGCGATAATGTGAAATGGACATTTGCACACGATTGGCCTTTTTCACATGTGAATGAAAATTTCACTCACCACGAAAGCAGAGCACGTGACATGAAATCTTGTGAAATTCCACATTTTCACGTGATTGATTTTTTCAAATGTGAACGACAATTTTCACTGGAAATATCATAAGTTTCCTTTTCTCGCTCTCATCTTATAAGTGGGATTATTTTTATTGTTCTCATGTGTACTATTCACAAGTTGGGTGTTCACATGTGGCTTTGGACATGTGGTTTTTGAACATGTGATTTCTTTTTCATATGGGTTGTCTTTACTATTTGAAATTAAGGTGCCAGCTAGACTAGTCCAGTCTCCCCCATTACAGTACATTGTTCAAAGTCGGGAAAAATGTATACACATTTGTGAATATTCGGTGTGTGTGTGTGTGTGTGTGTGTAACAGGGTTAATGTGTTGGCAACAAAGAAAGTAAAAATGCACCATTGTATTGATAATCAATAAATACAAGGAGAAGGTGGCAATAGTCTGGTTGAAAATGGGTTTGTGGAGAATGTCAGATGCTCTCAAAGCACGCATTTATCCTGCTGCTCAGATCAATATTTCCTCACATGTTCAAAAAAAGACCCTTCAATAGAGTATCACAAGAATAAAGTAAGATGCAATTGGTTTCTGTCTAGCTTATAAAAAGAAGCTGGACTCAATGCAGAAAGCTCTATTCACCCAGAAGTGCTCAAGCTAAAACCTCAAGACATCCCATTTCATAATGTAACCACATCTGTAAAGCCTTTTAAAGGTTCTGAACACACACAATCAGCTCACAGATCTTGAAAATAGTTCAACATGAACATAAAATATGACCCAAAGAACCTGCACTAGTTCACAGTCCACCAATTTACTTGTCTCTTCATGCAAATCACAGGCAAGGTATTTTTATTGCCATCTTTTATCAAACCCCACATAGAGGAAAAGGCTGAACAAGATGCATTGGCACGTGATGTACTATTCTGTCTCCATGCACAGTATTCATATACTCGTTCCATTTTCCCAAAGCACTTCACCAAAATTTTTTACAGTATAATCATATTTGCTGAAACTCTGTACAGGCCACACCCTTGCAACAAAAAAAGTGGAGAGCTCAAGCAAGGCATAAACATGTACCATTGCATATTGTTTTTTTTTTGTCCCAACAAACAAGTTCTGAATAATAATCCAGTTAAAGCCAGGCTGGGGAGAGGGTGCTGGGGTTTCCTTTGAGGCTTGTCTTGCACTCTTTGCAAGAGCTTTGTAAGAAAGATTTGATGCTTTTTTTCTTCAGTGTTTTTCATTGATTCTTTAACTTTAACTTGATGTAGCAGTGGGGGAGAATGCATGTAATTACTTCAGATCTAGTGAGCTTTATATCTGTTAAACCAAAGAACACAGTAGTGTTGTCTTACCATAGAGCAAAATTGAAGCCTGAGATAGTTGCACCATTGTTTTGGGAATACCTAGGGGTGCCATAGCCTTCGCACTTCCCTTTCACACCCATGTCCGTCACATTCAAGAAATAAACAGATTGACACTTGAGGAAAACGTATGATATATAAAATCTTTTTTCATATTCTTCATGAACTGTATAGGTACTGAACTAATAGGCAGTTATTAAATGTATTCATGGACATATTAGTTTAAAACATTTTTTTAAACATGTTTTACAAGTAATTGTTAACAGAACAATTGTTAGTGATTCAAATAAGGGTCATTTTGGAGTTGCTGCGTGGCTCGTCATGTTAAAGCACGGTTACAGCATGGGTTGGGTGGCATTTCTGGATCCCACAGGGCAATTGGCTTTAACATTGCCTAGATAAGGGAGAGTTTCAGTCAGCTAGGACAACAGTGTCTCAGCACACACCAGGAACCCCTGCTGGGCAGTTGGATACCCACCAATTCACTGGACATTCCAAATACGTGGGACATTCGAAGGTAATTTTAACATATTAACCCTGATTTACTTTTAACCTTTGAACCTTTAGCACAGACAAAACCAATAACATGACTAATGTTGTTCTGCACCCATCATTGGTTGTGTTATTACCTTTTCTTGCGCTAAAAGTTTTGCATATGCTAATGTTCTTAGTGAATCGGGCCCTAAGTTTGGTGCCACGGTTGGTGTTCCACCAATATTAATTCTCAGAAGGCAGTTGTCCCACTGCAGCTTGTCTGATCAGAGATACTTTCCCCATTTTACTGTAACCTTTGCCTGGATTTTAGCAATTGCCTCTGTATACTTACAGAGCATGTAACATTCTGCAAGGAAAACCTACTTAAATATCTAGAGGATTCAATCTCTCCATTGGTTAACAGAGCCGACACATTACTCCACTGCCCACTAATGAGTAAATGCATTAAATTCTTAACATTGTACATTTGATTAGCTTTTTTTCTGATTTCACTATTATACATACACAGATTACTTAAATTTTTCCATCTTACATTCCTCTCACTTCACCATGGATTAGTAAAGGCTGTGACAAGTCAGATAGCCAGGGTCAAACCACAGTGCTGCTTGACAGCTCCTTTAAAGATCAAATCTTATCTATAGGCTTGCAGGAGAAAAGAGCAGTCAAGAAGCATGGTGAGCCGTGTGATCTAATGAGCTGACCCAATCAACAGGAAGAAAATAAAATGTCAAAAAGAAAACAAAATCCCTGCTGGAAAAAGTTGAGATAAGCCCATCAAATGATGCAAAACAACTTAATTCTGTCAGATTTTATCTATGTAGGGCCAACAGTCCAACACTATTAATATTCAAATTGAATCGGGAGAAATATGGAGCAAATATGCAGACATTAATTAGTTTTGATGTGAGAATTCTGTAGGTTTCAAATGCTTCAAACTGCCTTAAGCAAAAATGTAATGAAGTGGAGCACAAAATGGCACCAACCTTGGGCCTAGCTTACAATGTTTGGTCAGCAGAAGATTGTCAACATGTACATCTGTCCAGTTAGTTGAACATTCCTTGAACATGTCCTCCCTGTCGTCCGCATTATTGTAAACAGTTATACTTGTCCCTGCCCCCCATAGCAAGCTCAGTCATTTACCCTACAGTTTTCCAGGGTAGCACAACTATGCTACCGCTAGAATGTTGAATCAAGTGTATATTCCAGAATATAAACCAAGTGTTAGCAAAAAAGAAGAAGGTGAAATCTGTGATCGAACCATGACCTCTCTGTTCTCTATATCAAACCGTGGTCGTGAAAAGCATGTTTTATCATTTGCCTAAAGGCACATGCCCCCAGCCAAAGGGGATAATGACCGCTTTTAAAGTCTCATGGAATAATATTACTTGTGACAGCTAACACAAAAATACACAGTAATAATGGGGCTCCACTCTTAATCACTTTCTGGCTGAGCAACACTCAATTGAAATGGTAAACTTTTGAAATCCAGTTCCTACAACGGACTGCAGTACAGTGGCTCTTTAACACGATAGTACAGTAAGCTCATTTAAAAGAAAAAAAAAAACACGATAAACTACACCAAGCCTGTGCTAAAGCTGGCAGATATGAGCAAACTGCACACTGAGCTGGCTAAGACACCCCATCAAGCCTCTTTTTCAGAGCTGCCATGGATTTCACTGTCATTTTCAATGGTACTGCTAAACCAATATGGATGTCATGTCCCCACCCCCCACAGAACTTTTGAGGTGCTTTTTCTGTGTTTCCAGTTTGTGCATTGGAGCTGGTGGGGTGGGAGAAATCTGAGATCCACAGCTAAACCAGGGAATCCCAGCTGTGAAACACACAGCTGCAGGGTGGTGGACTCTTGGGGTGGCTGCCAGATGTGAGCAAAGATAGATGTGTGATTTCGCAGCACCCTTAAAAGCTTGTGGCGGGATGCTATCTGTTCACTGTGCTCTGGGCTGGATTTGGCTCTCAGATTGATGTATCACTCTGTAAAAGAAGCGTCTGTTTATATAGGCTAAGACTTATTCAGCGTATTTGGCATCTAATTGTCAAACTGTTTTAATTATGTAGCTGTTTATCTATATGCCTTGCAATTAATGGCTGCAATTTTGGAAGATGGTTAGCTACGTTCCTAAAGCAATTAGTTGTGTTAACACTGGGATTTTTTTAGAAATTCCATCCTATATTTTAAGTCAATATAGAGAACAGTATTTGGTAAATAAATGTTAAATCATGTAACGCAGTACACGGAAGCATTAATAAAACAGTCATAAACTATTGAACTATATTATTTAAAAAAAATTTTTAAAGCATTAAATTACATTGTGTTAGCATGGCTGTGAAACCATATTTTTGTAGGGCAGGTTTATCCGACAGTTTAAACTGCTTTATGAAAATGATAAACATAAACAAACACGTTAAAATTGGTTCTTCATTTTGCTGACGAAGATCCTCCTCCTCCAATTCCTTTGCATAGACCGGTTTGGGACTCCCTTGTCAAATAGTCTCCCGTAGAACAAAATATCAGCATTATATGAACAAATATAAAAGAAATAGCAGAACAACACATAACTGGTTTGGTTAACTTTCACTTTAGTCATTTCTCACTTTTGGTATAAGTGCTAATATTATAGATGTCTTTAACAGTAAAACATTAAATACTATAAGAAAGAATACTATATAAAATATATTCAATATAAAATAAATATTGCTGTATAATTAACCTACGTAACAGCTTCTTCCATCCATCCATTATCTATATCCCCTTATCCTGAGCAGAGTCGCAGGGGGTGCTGGAGCCTATCCCAGCATGCATTGGGTGAGAGGCAGGAATACACCCTGGACAGGCCGACAATCTATCACAGGGCACACACACCATTCACTCACACACTCATACCTATGGGCAATTTAGGGTCTCCAATCAGCTGACCTGCATGTCTTTGGACTGTGGCAGGAAACCAGAGTACCCTAACAACTTCTTAAGCATTTTAATTATATCCATATTTGGCTCATATTTGGTCACTTTTAAACCAATGCTCTTTGCTCGATGTCTGAAATCCCTCCAAATATGCAATGTTTTAATTAATCAGAACTGAACCCTTTTTTGAAACTTTAGAGGATAATAATTACTCAGCTGTTCTCTGGATGGGTCACCCAGCATTACAGTGTGGATCTAAACCACATCTCCCTATCTAAAGAAATGTAAAAGACATTAATGAAATAGAATAACAAAAGTAACTACATAACCAGAAATAACAGATTTACGTTGTGTCTTGTCACAACCCCCCCTCCCCCTTTGTCAATCTAAGCAGTGTGCATGTGATATAACCCTGATTAAATGAAATTCGCTCACTGGTCCCCCCCTCCACCCCCCCCCACCCCCCCAGAAAATGTCCCGCAGTCTCTGAGAATGTGCTTTTCATCACGTCTCCTGATGGAAACTAGTCCCTCTTGCCAGCCAGAGCAAAAGAGTCACAAAGAGAAGCAGAGTGTCGCAGAGATATTGCAAATTAAATGGCAAAGATTAAAGCCACAAAGCATGCACAACACAGGCTTACTTTCCTACAATCTTACTTTGAAGAAAAAATAGCAATGCCCATAGGCTTTATCTCTTTCTTAGTCAGGCACAAAGAAGCTAGATAACAAAACTGAGGGACAAAAGCTGTGAGGGACAAATGCAATTTTGTGTCCTGTGGAAAGGAACAGGTTTGTTATTATGTGCTAAATGTGAAGTTAAGTGATTATTTCTGAACATGAATGTCACACTACCTCCCCCAATGACCTTGCTGGTTTCAAACCAAGAGGATTTTTTTTTTTTTTTTTTTAAGTAATTCCAGACATCAATTAAAACTGGTAAGTGCTTTGCCAGTGAGCATAGATTGTAATTTCTGTTTTTCTTGCAAGGGGCTCATTCATCATCAGCTGATGAGTCATAGCCCAAGAAAGACCACAAGGGACTTACAACATTCATTAAGGCAGCTTGTTTTGCACGCATTTTAGATTGAACACTAATGTTGTTGTTGTTGTTGTTGTTGTTGTTGTTGTTTTGTTTGTTTTTTTATTACAGCGTGACATATGGCAAATTTTAACAGATACACATTCAGTTATACAAATGGACAATAAGCTGTATCTGCACAGTAATTGGTTATTTGAGGCACAATCTCTAGCAGCGATTTTGAAATAGACATCTGTTTTTTCCCAAAGCTGAATCCCTGGGCAGACTTAACATTGTGATGCAATATCATCCATATCACATGCACGTGACCTCGGATTCAGGATGGAGTATATTTGTCCTTTTTGTATTTTTTCTTATGATTATTGGTTTACGGTAACTACATGAGTTTGGGATGACAGGCTGTGGTTTGTGATTTCACAACCTACAATTTCCCTTGTCCTCAGTTTGCTATTGTCAAGTTTTCGCTTCATCCAAATGTAACAAATGCTCTCTGACTGGCATCTACCAACTCACTGACTGTCAAATCATGAAATAGTCACCCATCGTAACTAGCAGTAGATACTACTATACTGCCCTGTGCAATGTGTGATGTTTAGAGAATACAGGTGTAGCAGATTTGCTGTAAGCTGCAACAAAGAGGGTCAAATGTGCCATTAGCTGCTTTGCCTGAAGTCTCAATACTCTGCTCCTAATAAGGATGGCCCCAGCATGTGCATAATTGTAGCATCACACCACTTCCACATAACAATATTGCTACAGAATACAATTTTGATGTTTGGTGCAAGGAATTGAGTTAGCTATATTCAAAGGATGAAAAATACATTATCACTCTGTATTATTGCAAAACAGTGCAGTTTATTGGCAAAAGTACAAATGAACAATTACCTAAATGCTTATTAACACTTAAAACAGAGCAGAGGAAACGTGTTTGGACCATTTCATGTCTTCTGCAACTGGAGCTTTCAGTGAGGAGGGTGTGTTTTCCTGAGGAAAAATTGAATGGCTGAAAAACATTGATGCATTGTGTGTTCATAGGCATTGGGGTATTTTTTTTTTATTTGCAGCTTGTTTCTTCTTTGAAGGCATATATAGAGATTACGCGTAACATAATATTTTAATAAAATGAGGTACGGTACGAGGTCAGGAACAGAAATTTTTTCAAATGTTATATTTTCATTGAAGTTGTGCTTTAAGGTGGGCAATACCATAATATGGAAGTGATATTCATGAGACCAAAGGATAGATGAATGCCTCACAACCATATCAACTGGAAACTAATTTATAGTTAAAAGGGCAGTTTGGTGTGACAGCTGGACAAAGAAGGGCCTGTGCTGCAATAAGGCATTTACAAGGGCCTTGTTTTAGAGTTCATGAAGTATTAAGACCTTCCACACCCCTGCATTCAACCACATCAAACATATATGAGAAGATAACAACTTCTATTATCCAATACTAGAGGCACTGTTAAGATAAATGCAGGGTCAATTTTTCATAAAGCTACTGTGTCACAATATAACTGTAAATTTCCACAGAACACAGAGACACAAACACTCAAAAAAATCCCTCAAGAAAGAACCGTACGTGCCCAATAATTTTGGCATCTGTCCTAATCTAAACAATACAAAGTGCTCTTTCAGTTTTCTGAAAAGGTGATTTATATCCTTTTTTTAGTACCTGGTCAAATTATGATGGTAATGTTTTTTAAGACTAACTGAGCATTATTTCCATTACTTACAAATTTATCATAGAAGGTTTCCTTTTTCATTAAAGCAGAATTATGACCAATTAACTTGGCTCCTGCCCTTGAGCCCTACACAAATATTTATACAACTACCTGGGCACACAGATAGTGTCCTTACACTAATATAATAACTGCACCATCTGGTTCAGCGTACTGACAGTTGGCTGCCTACCATGGATCAGCTCTACTGATGATTGTGCCAGGTGTCCTGAGAACAAAAACCTCGGGGTTTTTTCCACATGAATGTATTATTGACCAGTAAGGTCCTGGATCCAAAACCCCACCTATCACTTAGGAAGGCCAACGTCTAAGCCCCAAACAGTAAATCTAAGAACAAGAGCGTCTAACAGAAAGAGCCACTATTTGCCCCACAGGCTGGCTAACTATTGCCAGAAGGTTTAACACACGATCATTTAGATCCTGAGCTAATTCACATTAAATACACAAATGCAACTAAGCAACTAAGTAAATACAACTGGAACCATGTAATTAAGTGCTGATGTTGAAATAGTTTTTCCTCTTGAGGGCTAAGAGTTCATTTGTATTCAACTGCATAGTGACATTTACAGTATTATGTTATGCAGGTTTTTAAAAAAGACTAGCCTATGTAGCTAGCTAATCTAGATGTTATAGATACATTAACACAGAAATAATGAAGATACTAGACAAGTGAGCAGCAGCCAACAGTGCTCTTGCATCAATAATTAAGAGAAGAGTAGCAGTGACCATAAAATCTTAATAGCAAGTTAGTGCACGTTTGGTCTGAAGAATGATGGAATAATTAATGCAATACATATCCACAGGCCCTGGCATTTGAAGAGGGTATTCTCTCACACAGCTTGTATTAAAACAGAAGAGAGTCTGGAATGGGTCTGAGAACACAAACCCTGGGGAAAAGGGAATCAAGAGCTGAGCTGTGATTTACACGGACAGTGCAGCTTCTGGCTCCAGAGACACATCAGCATGCTTTCAAGTGTCACTGACACTGCCCCGAGCTATATTTATTATAGGTATTATATAAAATTTTCAATGAGTACATTCCTTTTAACATGTCATTATTTCATGGAGTGAGAGACATCGGTGATGATGCAATTTTATCAATTTTGACAGCACTGGAGATTGTCTGTAAGCCGTCAAACAGTTAAATTTAGTCAAAAATCAGAATGACCACAATCAATCAGAGGTATGTCATTTGCTATGAACTTTTATTTTAATTATTATTCATATTTAGTATGTGTAACTGCAACTTGCTGACAGAGCAGCTATACATACGTTACCATGAACAGAGTGTCATTCTACTGATAATTAACTGTCTTTTTTCACACGTGCTGTACAGCCCATTTTGGGGTCATTCACCTAGTAATGTACAGTATAACCATCAATGTTCCCTCATTTGTTTGGCTGTTGTATGCAAATCTACTGAAATATTATATTTTTATTTAAATTAAGAGTATATTCAACTGCCACTAAAGGATAAATTAAATAAATTATTTGAACCATCCCAAATTGGCTAGGACTAATATTGATTAACACTCTACTGCTGATTACTGTAATTCGACAAAGAAATTCAGTTTGAATAGGTTAGATCTAATTAATCAGCAACAAACAACTGATCATACTTTTCATTGTGAGGTATTTGTCACTCCAAATGTGATTATGTGAAATGTGATTATATTCCAAAAAAAAAAAGAAAACAGAAAAACAAAGACGATGAAATAACCCTAATTATGAATGAATAATTTCAAATGCCCTCTAAAAATATTGTACATATAAGCTTAGCAACAGAGCTGCCACTGATTTGGATATTGTCACTGATCCTCAACAAGCTAAATATGAATGTGGAATTGAGAGATCGTTTTACACAATGGGACATAGCATTTTTTTTTTTTGCAAGTGCCAGATTGACTTAACATGAAATATTATAGTGGACATAAATCCTAAAATAATCCTATTGTTTAGATCTAAAAATGAGCCGTCTATTTTCTATTTTCACTCTTCTAACGTTTTATTAAAACCAGGGTGTTATACAATGTGATACTGAAACCCAACACTAACTGACACAAACTTCTGAGTATTTTGATTATGTTTGATCATTGCTTATTTCCAGTTTGCTTTATTCATGTGACCTAAGATGATTCCACAAAAGTACAGAGTGGTGTTTCAATGTTTTCTGGTGTATCTTTCTGAAAAGTAAATTCAAACCCATTAAATATGTATCAGTGCCCTAGCTAGATGAAATAGGAGAGGGGAATAGTCTCACTAAATGTCTCACTAAAAACCCACTAAAGTTAAAGGTTGCATAGCTACTCTCAGTTACTCTTGTCAGACCCATGGTATCCCTGTCAAGGTAGGGTTATTTTGTTCTCCCTCTTTTAAAGATGCATTAAACGCAAAAAAAATCACTTCCTTCATATTGACAGCTTACATTGGGCCACGCTTATTCCATTTTCTTGAGCGAGCAAACTAAATATGCTAAGAAGATCCACCTATGTTTATTTTGCTTCCATTGTGTTCAGTTGCATGATTTCATGGTTAAAAAAAAAAAAAAAAACGCCTTTGTAAGATATCACAACTGGAACACCCGATCAGATCAGTCATGCTGTCATGAGGATCAAGGAACTACCCGTAGAGCTTCAAGACGAGGCTGTTATGACAGCTATCTACAAAGTATTGGCTCAGGGGAGTTTGGGGGGTGGGGGGAGTGCATAATTTTGAAATTTGAAATTAAAAGTGGATAGAAACATTTCAACACAGAAATGTGTTCAATTTATAGCATTGATGAAGAGGCAAAAATATGTCTTTTATATTTTTAAAATATTTAAATTTACCTAACAGGGAAAACTATGAAGAAAAGTTAATTGCAGGGTGAATACATTATTTTACATTACGTTACATTTATTTGGCAGACGCTTTTATCCAAAGTGCATACTGAAGGTCATTGTAACAACTACAAACAGGTTCAATAAGGTACAATACTCATTATGTAACAGTTATCCACAGCCATCCAAGTCCAGTTCACACAGTGAATGTAATGAGTAAAGGTGCATTAAATGGCACAGAGAACACAATTTCAGCTCATCCTTTGGCATGCCTGTGTTCAGAAAGGGGACAGTGGGAGCTGCTTGGCGGTTCATGCTGTTTTTACGGCACTGGGACCCACAGTCTGAAACTGAATCCTGACTGCACCAATAACAACAGTGGCCGACACCCCTCAGGGTGATGCATCAATCAATCAATCAATCAATCAAATTTTATTTATGTAGCGTATTTCACAGCAATTGTCACAATACGCTTCACAGACAATCCTGGCCTAGACCCCCACAGGAGCAAGCCTAAACCAAAAGTGGCAAGGAAAAACACCCTGTGGCAGATATGGCAGAAGAAACCTCGGAAAGGAACCAGGCTCAAAGGGGAAACCCAGCCTCCTCTGGTTGTCTCGGGGTGTAGTGTACAATCAAATGTAGTGTAGCCTGGGGAGCGAGTGATTCACTCTGCTGAGATGACTGTGCCTCATCACTCACCAGCAACCCCTACTGGTCAATTAGGTGCTTGCAGAAGCTGGACATGAAGCTGCACATTCCTCCAACATACATCCGTGCAAGCTGAACCTGTAGGCTGAGGAGTGAACAGAAACAGCAGCCTGGCTTGTGTTTGCGAGGAGAGCACATGCTCCGGAGTAGAGAATGGGCTTGTCACAAATTTATAGCAGATGTTACAGCAATGAGCATCGGTAATGAATATGATTGATATTCCAAAAGAGGAAAATGACATCTAAAAATGCAGGAAACCCGTTTCTGGAATCTGCTTGAGATTAATTTTACTTTACTCTGTCTGGAACTGCTATCACAGGAGTGTTCTGTCATCCTATGTTTAGTGAAAGGCAGAGGATTTTAATGATTGGATCAATTGACTTGATTTAAAGCCAATCTAAAAATTCAATTTTATAATCTAATTCCCAGCCCATCATCTGGACTAGGTTGCTATGCAACATGCTGGTATTTTGGGATAATGCAAAATGTCCAATATGAGTCATAATAATGGAAACATCTGTCGATTTTCCCAGGACAGCCTTCCAGTCTGATAGATTAAAAGACATGTGTTTCAAGATAATGAATACACCAAATTGATTACGAATACATAAAAATACAATTTAAATAGAATTTTTATTAACGGGATTTTAAAGACAGAGAAAGCACAGTAATGTCATTGAAATTAAACTCGGATATGTGAATACATTACATTACATTACATTACAGAAATTTGGCAGACGCTCTTATCCAAAGCGACGTACAACAAAGTGTATAACCGTAACCAGGGACAAGTGTGTTGAAAATGCTAGAGGGAAGTACAGTTCCCAGTCCAGGGAGCGACCGCATAGTTTAACTTGGACCCTGTAGGTTAATCTGATCAACACAAACAAAAGCAGCAGCAAAGCAGTCTATGGAAATAATTCAAGCAATAATTAAACAAGTAGGCACAAGTGCAATAACTAAAATAAACTCAAATAAACAGCTTACCTAGCTACATACCTAAGCTTACATAGCCAATATAATGTAGTATATAGAATGGAGGCAAGACCAACCATCATTGCCATCTCCTCATTTTTTTATTTATAGCATATTTTCGGCACATTGTAGCCAAAAGGCACTGTAGTTATCCGTCTTAAGGGTTTTAGTCTTGTAATGAACCTAAAAATCTTATTCTTGTCTCTCAAGTAGAAAATATTAGCTTGTTTTAAGTTACTGTTTGCTTGACAAGTGAACATTTCTTACTCTATTGGGAAATCCTGAATTGAGTTAAACTGAGTTATTTATTTAAACCTTTATTTAACCCGGAAACATTGAGAGACCAGGCGCCAAGGAGACAGCATAACATAAATTCATCAAAGCTTACAAGGACAACATAAAAGGTAAGACACTAAGTTAAATAATATTAAAATATATTCTAAATCCATAAAGATATATAATGTAAAAAATGAGCAGTGCAGAAACATTTACCAAGAGTGTTATTTTCTAGAACTTTCAAAACTGATGAAAATACACCCAAAGAGTTTTCAGTCAGTCGGTCAGTTGTAAGTCACACATTCATGTAAGTAGAGGAGGCTGAATACTTAAAGGCTTTTTGTTCCCAGCTCTGTCCAAACATGGAGAACAGACATCAGCAAAACTCCTGTGAGTGTTGGCCATAATGACCACAGTTTCTGAACATTTCTTTTTTAGATTTATAGATCAAGCTGTACCAGTGGATGCGCCTACGCAAGTACAAAGAAGGCCATTCAACTCCGGCAGGCAGGGTATGATGGTGCATAAGAACCTCACAACAAGTAAATAATCATAAGGCACAATGATAAACAGAATCCAACTTCCATAAGCATTGGGCTGCTCACTGGCAATATATTTGTTTTATTTGCCAAAAAAGTAATAGAAATAACATTTTCAGTCTTGACACAAGACTAAAATACTAGTTGAGATTGCCTTATTTTTTGTTTTTTTTTTGGAGAGTGCATTGGCTCCCAAGCCACGGCCACCCAGTAGCCAAGCAGACGACCGCTTAACCTACCCATAATGACTTAGAGAAAGATATTAAGCCCAGTCATTTTATAACTTGTTTGAAATGCAGCGCCATTGATCAATACCACACTGAGTGTGATTAAACCAAACTTTTGTGTGCAACAAATCTCAAACTGGCTCCCAGTCCAGGCAGAGCACAGAACAGGGAAAAACACAGCGCTATTTAAAAGTTCCCAGAACCAAACTTCATTAGGTCCCAGAGCAAAATGCTCAAGAAGCAGCCAGAAGGTACAGAGCTAACAAACAACATACAAGAATGAGAGCCATTCGGATTAGAACATTTATAGAAGCACCCAAGATTACTCAGAGTATTATACATTCAGTCATTATTCATCCAGTGGTTCAAGCCCTAAATGCCACATACATAAACTAAACTGACCCAACAGGTATTGTCCAAGGTGGAGTCTTGGAGCTTGCTTGACAATTGTACTAAAAACCCTCAGATGTCCATATGACCAAACTATGTCTCCAGGAAAGCAAGGTGAAATATACTGCCCAGAATAGATCCATAAAGAAGGGTGTCAGAAACTTATGAATTGTAGAATCCGTAAAATGTGGATTGAAAATCTCCATGTAATTACAGCAATGCTGCTAGCCAGCCTGCTCATACGCTAACCAGATTATGTCCATAATCCAGTGGGAAAGCCTGATTTTTGAAAGAGGCTTACCTATGAATTTGCTTTTATAGCAGGCTGGAAACTGATCATTTTAACCTTCAGGCTTTGGTTCTCATCAGTTACAGCAATATATCAAACACACAACCTGGACACAGCTGGCTCATAAGGTGAACTTCATCTGACATAAAAGGAGGAGAACGGAATTCAGGCAGGTATATGGATTTATTTGCACTGCAAAGAGGCAGTACCTTTGGCACGCCATTAAGAGTTGGTCTTCAGAGTCGGGGAAAAGGCAGTGTCACTGGCCACCGAAATGCAAACCAACACCTGTGCGATTAACAGGAGGAACTGTACCCTGTAGCCATCCGAGATTTAAAAATGGCTCTAAATCCCAACAGGAGGGAGTGTAGAGATTGATGCTGGTGCCTTAAATGCAGCTGGACTACAACACCTGGAGCTGTGCTCTGAGGGCAGCGCAGACCTGAATCTGCTTTGCTGTGAAGCTTCGCCCGCTTCTCATCTCAGTGGGAAGTGGGAATATTGGTCATTTTCTTCTCAGCCAGGCCCATTCGATATTTGGCTTCATAAGGAAAACCTCAATATAAGACTTGGGTCAATATACTGTTGATTGTTTTTTATTGAATGCCCAGAATATTTTTTCCCATCCATCACCCCTTCACAACTGTAGATTTATAAATTTAACTGAATGTTTATGGTATTATTATTTTTTTTGAAGCAAAGGAAAGTGTCCAATAAATATAAAAAGCTCCTGCTGGAAGAAAAAAACACATTTTCAAACTAAAACTTGTGTCTGTGGCATAGACCGTATAAAAATGTGAATGAATGTGGTAAATATAACTCCACTATTTCTCAGAGAGGAATACTAGATCAAAACATTTTATTACATAATAATCTGGTGCCTTAAATTGAAAATGACAATTAATTTTATGACGCCTAACATTGAACAAGCAAAAGGCTGATTTAAATGATTTATCCTTAAATTTTCATTAAATAGAAAGCAGGAAGGAAGGTACTATAAGCACCTCAAGACAACCCCCCCCCCCCCCCCCCCCAGCCATCTCTCTATCATTCTTGTACTCTATCTTTCTCTATCTCTATCCTTCACTTCCACCAGGGAAGCATACTGGAGGAATTTGCCCTCCAGAAGAATATGTACTTTCATCTCACTGACACGGGAACTGCAACCTCACGATCTACTGAACAACCATCTACTGCCTGCATACAGATATATTAATATGTCTCCAATGAACCTCAGTTTTTTTTCAAAATAAAAATCATCTGACGACGTAAAAGCATGATTAATATATGACTCATCTGCATTTAAATGCATGTCTGTGCTTTATCCAGCAAGACTAATTCAAATGTAAACCTCGGCATGAATGATGGTGAAACATGACAGGTTCTGAAGCATTAGCATTAGCGAGTGAGTGTACTGTATGTTGTCACTTCACCCAGTCAGAGTATGTTAGATACTGTTAGATGCAACAACCCATATATATTTCTTTTATGCCAGTGTTAGGCTTGTGCCTTTATGAGTCATTGTTTTCCCTTGTTTGTTTGTTTTTTTTTGTTTGTTTGTTTGTTTTTTATATAACCTGAAGGCATAACAAGGTTTTAATACATTTCATTAACAGCATTTCAGATAGCTGGGGGGGCTTAAACGGGGGTAGAAATATAATGGTTTCCTATGGGAAGATGTGAGGAATGCAAGGCTGCTCTTACAGCATGGGAGTATTGCATTCTGTGGTGTTAGCATCAGTAACTATAAAGCTGTTTGAGAACTGTTTATTTAAAAAAAAAAAACTCTGCAAAGTTCCTCCTTTAGTCTGTTGTGTTTATGAATTATTTATAACATTTTCTCTCTATATGGAGTGGCATACGTATTATGTTTATAAAAAGGAACATTTTCATTGCGGTAAAGTGCTTTCAATCAAACAGGAATAAGGACATGGATAGGAGGAGGGTAAGAAGTTAGAGTATCCTTCAAAGTTACCATTTGGTTGGTTATACTCTAAAGCTGTCACTAAACTATACAAGGCCCTAAAAAAGCAGGTTTTTGTACAAATTATAGTTCTGTAACTGCATAGGCAGTTTCTGAAGTTTGAATATGTTGATATAAGTTCCGAGTTTCAGCTTTGTTCCCCAATTACAGCACATTTATCACTTCATAAAGCAATTGTTCATTTGGGAACCTGCCTCCCTTTCAGGTGAGATATAATTGCCAGTTTTGTATCACATTTTACCATTTTTCATCTCAAAGTTTTGTTTTCTCCTCCTTGCGCACAAGCTGTTCAGCCGAGCGGTGTCAGTGCAAATAAATCCCTGGGAGATGAGCCGTCCCTCACGCCAGTCACCACAGCGTGCTCAGATGCCTGACCTCATTAGCACCAGAGGTGGTAGGGGGAGCCGCAAATCTGCCAGGGACACATGAGGAAACGTATGGAGGAGGAGAAAATGTGCAGACAAACCCCCCTCTTCAGGCACCTGGGCCCTGAAGCCGCTCCTCCTCCTAGGTTTTTAACTCTCCACTGCCAAAAGCGCTCAAATTTTTATGAGGGGCAGTGATCTTCTCTCCGGGGCTCCCCGTATGCTGACGTGCTTTGAAGATATGTGCCTTTTCCCCTGATGAACCCAGTAACTCCCTGCTGTTAAATCTAAACGGGGAGGCAATGGGGCCCAGTGCTCACTGCCGATGGCTTCTCCCACTATCCCAGAACACTAGTGCTGTCAGGTTTTACTGTCAGGAAATGGTGCGACCACAAACACTCATATCAGGTTTGAGAGGGAATCAATCCGGATCATTCAGTAAAGACAGAGGCCCAGTCCGTCAGGCAGTTTCTCCATGGCTAATTGTTAACTGTTAACTGTTCAAGGACAACACGTTCATATGACTTTTTTTTTATTTATTTATCCTAGTTCATTCTTTATAACTGTTTATCGATTCCTTGTCTTCAACATAGTCACCCATGTATAAATCAATGCACTGGGGATGGGCACAGACCTGTCCCCTGTACAGACAAATGTCGGCAGGATTTTTACAGTACATTTATGTTTTAATAGGATATACTTCACTGCAGTTTTATTGCTGCCTGATTTATCTAACTGGCAGTAATGCTACGGACATTGTGTGTTCCCCTACCTTAAATGGCATCAAACAGTACAGATCAAATAAAAGAATAAAAAAACATCAGACAGTAGATTCCTATTTACAGGCCTCCAAAAGAATCCCGACATTGAGATCTGCAAAGCAGACCTTATGTGCTGTAAAATGCATAAATAATACAGTTTGCGTGAGATGTCACCGTCGAGCTGTTATATAAAAGATGATTAGGGTTTTGAGGTAGGGGTGGAGGGGTTCACATCAGAGGCACAAAGAATGCATACATTTTTAAACGCTGAGCCTGGGTAAAGAGAACAAAACCAGACTAATCACCTCACCATTGCAATCAAGTCTCCCCACTCGTAGAGCTGCCAAAGAAAATCTGCCCGATTACTCGCCTCGAAAAGCAGCCTTTTTATATTCACCGCTTTCGTATGCCACATCTTTTGCGTGTCAAACGAATATTTTCATGAGTCATTTGATGCAAGAAATCATAAAAATCAGAAACCTAGAACATTTTGGCTGTTGATAAACGGCGTGTCAAATTGATTGTAAATGGTTTATCCTTCTTGTCATGCTTCGGTGCGTTTGATATTTCCAACCTTAATCTGTCTTTTCAAAACCGGCAGAATGTAAACACAGTGAAACCTGCTGAGTAGATGCATGTGGACATTTTTTAGAAGTTTTTTCACTTCTTTTTTCAGATTTCTTTTTTTCACAATACTGAGAACAATTTCAAAGCAGTTTGTCGTAAAGAAAAGGTGCAACAAAGAATACCAGTGTGCATGAATTAAACTCAGTCTATCAGCAACAATTAATTATAATGAAACCAGACAAATGATATTTAAATTTGCAATGACTGCAATTAAAGCAGCATTATTCTCCCCAGCTTCTTCTAGTGTAATGAGTTATCAGTGTTCAAAACCCCACAGAAACACATGTACGGAATCCTGTCTATCAATCCCGGACTATTATTTTTTCACTCGGCTTCAGGATAATTAAATGCTGATCAGTATTAATAAGCTGAGGCTTCCTCTGAGAACCATCTGTGTCCTCCATGCTTCTGTTTCTTTTTTGTGTCTTAAAGGCTGCAGGAGGGGTGATGAGAGTTGAATTTGTTATTGTCATCCAACGTACCTGAAAATCGAAGCCTGAAATGAACTGAATTGATGTTCGAAAGAAAACCACAGATAAATATTTTTGCAAAGAGCCCCCAGGGATTTGACCTTCCAAGCATGCACCAACTGATGTCCCTCGGAGGGACTGTCCATAATAAAAGCCTGTTATTATTTTCCTGTCGAACAGCTTTGAAGTTGAAGTGTCCTTTGAAATATTCATGTTGCTTATATTGAGGATGATGTCACAGGTCTATCAGGAGATTAAGCTGCAGTTGAGGTGGGCAACAAGGTTTGTTTCTGGTTTCCAAGCCAACTCCTGCCCTTAATTACATAATTGGCCGTAACATTTACGCCATTTGACATTTTAGCAACATTTCTTGATAAATGCATGGATGACAGTCAAAGAATCACGCTACATTTCCAAAAGTATGTGGACACCTGAAAATGACACCCATATGTACTTGTTGAACATCTCATTCCAAAACCACAGGCTTTAATATGGAGTTCGACCCCCCTTTGCTGCTGTAACAGTCTCCACTCTTCTGGGAAGGTTTCCAGTTGATTTTGAAACATGGCTGTGAGGATTCGCTTGCATTCAGCCACAAGAGCATTAGTGAGGTTGGGCACTGATGTTGGGCATGAGGCCTGGCTTGCGGTCAGCGTTCTAAATCATTCCAAGGGTGTCTGATGAGGTAGAGGTCAGGGCTCTGCGCAAGCCAGTCAAGGTCTTCCCCAAACTCAGCAAACCATTTCTTTAAGAACCTTGCTTTGTGCACAGGGGCATTGTCATGTTGAAACAGGAGAGGGCCTTCCCCAAACTGTTCCCATAAAGTTGGAAGTGCACAATTCTCTAGGACGTCATTGTATGCTGTAGCTTTAAGATGTTCCCCTTCATTGGAACCAAGGGTCCAAGTCCAAACCATGAAAAACAGCCCCAGACCATTATTCTTCCTCTACCAAACTTTACAGTGGCACTATTCAGGCCAGTGCAGTTGGCACTATACATTTCACCAAACTTTGTCCATCAGACTGCCAGATAGTGAAGCATCAAGCAGATTCATCACTACAGAGAATGCCTTTCCACTGCTCTAGAGTCCAATGATGGTGTGTGTAGATTATTGACTCGCACGGAGACAATGTTAATGTCTAGGTGTAACATTTAATTCCATTGCCAGGGAACCAACATGCATAGAGGCGGTATTGGCTGTAAGTATAACAACACCAGCTTCTGTAATCTTGTGAGATCTGCCGTCTAAGTACGGAATGCAGTTAAGTACAAACATAACACTACAGGTTATCTACATTGTGCTTTACATCGCTCCAGCCAACGCTTGGCTGATGATCTTAGGCTTGTGTATGGCTGCTCGGCCAAGGAATCCCATTTCATGAAGCTCTGGACAAACAGTTCTTGTGCTGGCATTGTTTTCTGAGGTAGTTTGTAGCGAACAGATGGTTTTTACGTGCTACACGCTTCATTGCTCAGCGGTTCCGTTCTGTGAGCTGTTGTTGCTTCTATACATTTCCACTTCACATCAACAGCACTTACGGTTGACTGGAGCAGCTCTAGTAGGGCAGAAATTTGATTAACTGACTTGTAGGAAAGGTGTCATCCTATGACAGTGCTACGTTGAAAGTCGCTGAGCTCTTCAGTATGACCCATTCGACTGCCAATGTATGTCAATGGAGATCGCATGGCTGTATGCTTGATGTTACGAACCGGTTAGCAATGGTGTGGCTGAAATAGTCGAAACCACTGATTATAAGGGGTGTCCACATACTTTTGGAAACGTAGTGTCCTTATATAAAACATTTTACTGTGATCTGATCTATGAGGGAGCCAGTTTTGGTGTATACATTGCCCACCCCTGATCTATAGCATCTTTGTACTGTATTCTTTTTATCCCATAGAACTGACAGATGACACATTTTGACTGTGACACTTTCATACGCATAGCTCAATACATAGTGAGGAGCTCAAACCTGTAGGTTCAAGTCATTTACATTACAACATATTGAATGGGAGGACAGTGTGCTGTTCCACACATGCCTTCATAGCCACCAGCACACAGAGAAAAGGATTGATTATGCAGTGCCTGGCAAGCAACGGCTGGGGAAATGGCTGAGAGAGGGATGAGAAGAGCATCTGTCCACATCCCAAGCCAGATGTGCGGTCTGTGGAGACAGAAAATGGGGGAGCCCCGGAGTCACTGCACAAGCTGGAGCTGGACGCTCTGCTGCGTTCAGGGGCGTCCTCAGCACGTCAATCAGGAGCAATTTCAGTGCTCTGCCCAGGAGATGCAGCAGTTAGTCGTTGGTGGAAATTCTCTACTAGGGAAGAAACAGTGCAATCCACTTGAGCTTACAATGCAGTTCATAAGTATTTGGATTTGGAAAGTACTGCAATTCCTACACCGTTCACCCAACATGGATGTACATACCATCAAAGCTGACAATCTGCACTTTAACCTCCTGCGCACTGTTTTATATCAAATCCAATGTGCTGGACTGCAGAGCTGAAACAACAAAAAGTTCATCACTGTCCAAACACTTACTGTACAGCCGACACTGCATATGAAAGAGCTATGGGTCATTTTGGTCCAGCTGAGTTCACGTTCCGTCAGCGAGCACAGTTATCTCTCCCCAGGAACCATCCTGCCAAAATGTTCTGCTTCTCTGCTTCACATTTCTCTATGGAAACCACCTATCCATGAAAAGTACGCACTGTGAGGAAAAACACCTTTACTGTGAAGTCTGTTTTGGGCTTTTGTCTTGCGATTATCGTGTTTTCAAACTTTATGGTAGCGGTTCTTCCAGAACATTTGTGCAGCCACTCAAGCAGAAAATTGCCTTTTTTTTCATTTTCCATGAGTTTTCTAAAGAGACTTTTCATTTCCAACTAAGCAATCTCATGATTGCCAGCCAATCCTTTTTTCCAAAAAACTGTATAATAATTCACCAATGAGCTTTTAGCTTGAACAGGAAAGTCACTTTTTGAAAAGTGGCCATGATAACTCTAACTATTTTTCCAAGTGTGACTGACCAGCCAGCTAAGACTGAGCATTTAAACTGTCGTAGTGTGAGTGAAAAGATCTCATACCCCCGGGAAAAACAGCTGAGACTGGGAACAAAGCACAGGCTCCTTACAACTGCAGGAAAAAGGCAGAACAGATGTGCAGCAGGGTGTTGAAAAGCCTGGGGAACAGGTGTTTTTCTCTTTTTCCGTCAAATCAGGGAGGTGGGTCATTTTAACAGCATTTTTTAAAGAATAACGAAGATGAAAATGCATCCTCACCACCACAGAAAAAACCAAAATAACATTGAGGTGGCTATAAATGAATTTTATAGTGGTGGTGGGCTTGACAGCAAATGGTCTTGGAAAGGACAGTTATTGCTGTTGACCCAGTGCAGCTGCGTCTGGTGCAGATCAATTATTTCTGGGCCATCTCAGTGCTTGTGAAAATCATTGTAAAAACCAACCCCTGCCTTATTATTTCTGTAGACCTGAGCTCATTTGTGATGCTATCCTTTCATTCCAATCTATTCCTTCTTTTCATCTGCTCTACTCATCTCCCCCTCCTTGTGGTAGATGCCAAGATCAAATATTGAGGAGCAGTTACTGAATGACCACAGGTATTCCTTGTAACCAATGCAGCTGCCAGAGCCTGAGCAATTATATCATATCTATTATATCAGAGCCAAAGAACTCCTCTGGGTTTTTCATAGAAAATATGAGATTATTCAGCATGAATTGGTTTCATCCTTGTTAAGTACATCTTGTCCCCCACTCTCACCTCCTTGCCTTTTCCAGTTTGTTTTTACTGATACACACAATGCCACAATATCCTTCATCCTCCAGAACACAGCTGCTAGCATTTAGTGCGGAACACATTTCCAACACGATTATAGAAGAAGGATGAACAGTAAGCACTGCTAGCAGGGTTTTTGAATCCAGAAAATCATGTAGCCCAGTTTGTTCCCACCCAGGAGATGACAGCTGAGCAGGTTAAAAATGTGACAGGCAACCAATGAGACACAGAGTCCTGAATTATTTGTAGCACTGCAACGTCTCTTATTATGTGAAATAATAAAACTGGTAAACTACCATAATGTATATGTGTGTTCGTTCTGGTCACAATTTGAAACAGCAGAATGCAATCATCTTTTTCAGTCAAATATAATTCCTTGAATGCAAATCAATGGCATTTAGAATGTTTATTCATGTCAGATATATTGATATTAATTATTTTAAATGCCATGACATTTTTTCCTTTCTTCTTTTAAATGTATCAGCAACATTCATGAGAACCTTGCACAGTAGGCTTCTTCCTTACCATTAGGAAATAATTTTGGGTCGCCAACCACAAACATTCTGCTTTGATTACTTTAAAATAACTAGTGTGTATTTTTTTATAACTATATATATAAAATAAGATGGTCATTGCAGACACTTTGTGTATATGAAAATGCATTTCATATACATTATATTTTGTATATTAAAGGTTTGGTTAGTAAGGCACTTTTAACAACATTCCTTTTTAAATGTTTATAAAAAGCAAAAAAAGAAATGCTTGTGATAAAATATGGTAACAAGATAAAAAGTAATTAAAAACTTCACAATATGTAATATGTGCATGTGTGTGTGCGTGCGTGCGTGCATGCGTGCATGCGTGTATGTGTGTGTGTGTGTGTGTGTGTGTGTTTGTGTATGCACATGTGTGTAGTACCACAAGAAAGATTACACTTTTTTGAGTGTTTTGCCTTGGCTGCTGAGTTCCAAATTAAAGTGAAGCACTACAGAAATTTCTAAGACAACAAAGACTGAAAGAATTTCCATCCTACTTCAACAAAATTGAGCACAGCGACTGGTCCTTGTAATCTGCAATGATGAAATGCCATTGAAATGGTGGGACAGCCAAAATAACAAATATCCACGCACAGGCTCCTCTTGGTCAATTATCAGAATAGTGCAGGCAGAATATAAATGTAATCACAAATACATGGATTGGATTTCTTTTTTTCTCATTTGATTGAATGGGACAGCTTGAGGTATTGAACTTAACCCTTGTGATGTTTTCATATTTTGTACGCACCCCATGTCCACCGGGTGAGGCGTAACACACCCTAGCCATCCCCCTGAGATAAAGTTTGGTCATTAAATTTTAAATCCTAAATCAATATTTTTCATATAGAAACAACCTGTCACTCATCAGTACATTTGTAAATATCTGCTTTCCTAGTCCACATAGACTTCTATCTTCAGTTTGCCCCACTCGTATTTTTGACAAAACACATATTTGTGTAACATGTGTAATGTATGGCACTTAATTTTGATTAAATTAATGATTTTGATTTCATAATTAAACGTTAAAAAGATTATTTTTGTGCTTTAATAGTGTACAACTTTTACAAAAATATAAAAAGGGCAATGTTTAACATCCGGGGGAAAAAAATCAAATTTCATGCTGAAAAAATTACATTTTGGGGCATTTCACTGCTGTTAAACTCAGTATAGGGTCATTTTTTACCCTGAGGACAACACAAGGGTTAAATAATCCTCCCTCCCAAAGTAGTGGAGATGGTATGTGCACATAAAACCAAGTGCCCCCACAGTCTTGACAAAGATAAAGGCTGCCCTTTGTGTGTATGATGTGGAGATTCTTGCCCTTGTAAAGGAGACTGCTGCGATCATTAATCAAGTGAGTGAAAATGCAAGGCATAGACAGCCATTGTGGCTCAATTAAAACTTAAAATGCAATTTTGGTCAATTTTGGCCCAGTGCTTTGCTGAGGGTAAGACGGTTGGCTGTGATTTAACATTTTACAACCCTGACTGTAAACATACATACCATAGGATGGCTATTATTGTAAAAGGCCCCCATGTACGGAAGGATCCACCTGAACAAATATCACCAATTTCTTTGGGTAAATCTACATCACTAGTACCTAAGTATTTACCAGAGGGACATCATTTGCCATATTCAATTCATGTAAATTGTAATTTCTACAAAAGTGAACAGAGGGCACTAATTCTCCAAGTATGAAAACAACTCACATTTTTTGTAACAGCTGTCATAAAAAAAAACATTGTGTAAGGAATTAAAACTGTTGCTAATATTCAGGGGGGAGGGGGGGTCACACGCCAGATAACTGACCTTGTTTCGCCATTTTCAGTGAACTATTCTACCATTAACAAATACATTTTGTTATGAAGGTTGGGTGTTATTGCTAAAAAAAAGTATGCATTACTCAATAAAACAAGTCTTTTTAAATTAGAAAAAAACTATATAGTTTTCTCGTGTTTGAGCTAGAAATATAGCTCATTATTTGTGTTAGTTTAAAAATAATTTTTCCTCATTTTCCACAAGGCAGTAATTCTTGACCTGAATGTACATGTGGTGAATCATTAGAAGGCAGAAGCATGATAATAAAATAATTTACTCTTAGTTTGACATATTAATGTGACATATTCATAATAAGAAATGAATTTCATAAATAATGAAAACTTACAGAATGTGTCAGAGGAGTGAGATAAAGTTGTCAATTAACTCATGTACCTTGCAAATGGGATATGTGGTGTGTGTGTGTGTGTGTGTGTGTGTGTGTGTGTGCGTGCGCGTGCGCGTGCTCATGCGCGTGTGTGTGTGTGTAGGTAGGTAGATATACATCCCAGATGACACCATCTCCCAGCTGGAAATCTACTTTCACTTTGAGCAAAGAAGACAGGCAACGTTGTTGTCTTGTCTTTACACTTTGGTTATCTCCTATGTTACTGTAGAACAAACAATAGCCAAATGCTGCTGTTCAGCCAGGGACACATTTCATCTAACCAGGGTGACCCCACATCTGGTAACAGGAAGAGTACAACCATTGGACACCTGTGAAACCAGTCAAAACATTTCACCTCACAGACAAACTATTATGCACTAGTCAAAGCAAGAACCAGGGAGCCCTGCAAAACAAGATTGATTGTTTTCATCATCTTAGGAACTTTGTCAGTAATAATTCCACTCCTTCACATCACATACATAAATTCCCTTGGCAAAAGCTTGATTATAAATCAGATTTTGGACAGAATTCAATTCTTCTACTTGAAAAGTGGATTGAAAGCATGAATTATAATCAATCCTTTCTGTAAGGTCACATTGCCATTCAGTTCTTTGCATGTGATGTTTGTGGAGTGTCTGGTCCAATGAAATGACTACAAATAGCAACCTTTTGAAGGATTAATCAAGGCCTATACAAGAAAAGCTACTTTTGGTTTTTTTTTAATTCAAAATACAGTATGTCTTTGAGAGTCCATCATAGACTTCTGTAAATAAGATTATAGCACATAACCACAACAACAACAGCAACAAAAATATAGAAAATTAAATAAAAGTTATTTTAGCACAGAGTTTTCAACTTTACCAAGGTTGTAGTCTTCTCCCTTTGCCAAATGTGAACAGTCATCTCTGTTTCTCTATGGAGCTTTTAACTTTGCACCAAGCCACCTTCCTTTTTGTGTTAAAAGGTCCTACCTAAATAACAGTCAGCACAATGCTAGATTTTGCACAGCAATTAGACACCTAAACTCAGCACTTGTTTATATAACGTGAGGGGGCTTGTGCCTATCCCAGCATTGGTCAGGAATACACCCTGGCCTGATCGCCAGTCCATCGCAGGGCACAATCCCCATTCACTCATACATTCATACAGTACCTAAGGGCAACATAAACTCTTCAGTTAAAATGCATGTCTTTGAAATGTGGGAGGAAACTGAAAAGAGACACAGAGGGAACATGCAAACTTCAAACAGAAGGGCTCCGGCTGGCATTCAAACTTGGTACCCTTTTGCTGAGAGATGACTGTGATATTCACTGCACAACTATGCTGCCCCTCTTATATATTTCATGGAGTAAATAGATGTCACAAAGCTGACTTTATTCTACTTTTAACTAAGCTCTGTGGGATACATTAGCATAATGAATACTACATCAGGTTACTGACAGGTTGCTACTTGACTGTTTGATTACAATAAACCATCAAAGGTCTAAAGAAATTAACAGAGGAGAACTCATATTTAAAAATATGAGAATTTTCTGAAATAGGATTCTATTACCAGGACTCAGCTGTATCTACTGCAAACAAGAGGGTTAAAGCCAGTTTTGCCTGGTGCGGGCAAAATGGGAAAAGTGTTGCACCACACATCTGCTCATATGTTCATGGCATCAGGGATGAAGGTGTGAAAACAGGGAAAAGCCTAAAGAAAATCAGCAAAAAGAAAATCAGCAAAAAGTTCAAAGTGTGTACAGTGGGCCTATGCCCTGATCCTCTCCCATGGTACAGTATGGGAGATCTGAGTCGGTCTCCACCGTTTGACCTGTGTCACACACACTCTCTTGTCTCACCAGTCACACCAGCCATAAATCAACTTGCTGGCAAAAGAATCATTAACTTTTCTTCGTGAGACAACAGGCAACATAAGACAAGGACAGCCCTGGGCCACATGATTGATAATATTCATCATTTGATAGTTTTCTTTTATCACACATTTGAAGAAGGGAGAAAACCACTGAGGTTATATTGTAATTGCATTTTTGTGCACAATGTGTATAGCAGTCGTACTGTAGCAATCAGAATAGGGTGGAGACACTGCATGTAAGATGTCATGTGGAAGACCAGAATAGTTATTAAAGTTTTTTCAGCAATTTTCTTTCAGCACTGGTGTGGCTGTGAGGCTAAAGTGAATGTGTATAAAAATTCATCACAACGAAACAAAAATAAAGACTAATTAGATTATCAAGGAAAATCATCTTGGAGCATACATCAAAGTGGCAAGAATATCATAGCTTTTTCTATGTGCAGGACCTCCAAGCTGTGTTTTTCACTATGTGCAAAGCATACTCTGTTAGTGTGATTCCCAGGGATGAGCTTCAACACCTTAAACTGCGGGTCAGACCTTCCTGCTGTTTAAGAACCTGGGAGGCATTCAGCACCTTGGACAGCAGCAGCCTCACGTACAGGCATGCACAGCCAGGGTGTATTATAACAATGTAATCACCCCAGCTGCCGTTTGCTGCCAGGCCACTTATTAAGTAGAGAGGCTTTCATAGAGATAGCACTGTAGGTCTGGTCTTATCTCCCCACAAGCCTGAAGTTGGACTGAGACTTCCAGAATGAGTTAATGTACAGCCAGTCTTGTGACAGCATTAATTTGACTTTGTTACTTAACTTTTTTTCTTTTTTTGCTTTACTCCTCATCAGGGCAGTTGCTAGGCTATTTTCTCACTGTTATTTAAGTCATATTCAAGCAGTCAGTAAATAAGTTTACTCTAATACCTCTGGTAATAAATAAGAAATTATTGACATTAATGACCCCACATCACAACAAATAATACCGGCTGCATTATTTCACACAAGTTAAACAACAATATGTCAAAGAAAACTCACTACAGACTAGTTTGTGTGAAATAGCTTTGACTGTTAAACTTCATAAAAGGTAAATCAGCATCAGTGTGCAGCGCTATTAATCTCTGGTTAATATATGTGTAAAACACCAAAATACTGCACTTCAACTTTCCTATTAAAGTGTAAAATGTCAGAAAAGAATAATAATACAAAGGACAATACAAGCTCAGAGATAAAAACAAAAAAAATGGACTGTCAGTTGCAGCATCAAATGGATATGATGTAGGAAAAGAAAAATAGTTCCAGATGAGAGAAACTCCTTGACCACACAATGGGGTTCCAAGTCATGTCACTCTGAAATTAACATTCAATGTAAAAGTGATGATTACAAAGGACCCTTTGTGTGCACCCAAACCCCAAGCCACACACCTGGGACATGTCTAAGAATAATATCTCTTCTTCCAGGCATATTGACCATAGCACCAAGGTATATTTTATCAATTACAGTTACAGTTTTTTCTTTATACTTCACTTTCTGAAAAAGAAAAATACTTCAAGCTCAATGTTTTTAAATTATTTAGTGTGCAAGGTACAGCCATGTATATCTTCTATGGGGCAGATGTGACAGCTCAGGGATCCATCGGTAGATAATACAACAGGGAATCATTCTTCTGTATTCTTCTCATGCTTTACATCAGCAGTGCTGCAGAAAAAAGGCATCAGGACATCTCCCCAAGATAAGGTCCTTCAGAGGCTCCTGGAGATTACTGTGAACAGGGCTTTCTGTGCCACCGTATCTGTTACATTTTATTTTTATGAACAAAAAAAATACACACCCTTTTTTCCAAAACTGATTTTAAGATTATTGCTAGCCACATATTTATTTTTCAGTCATTCTGTTTCCACATGGAATTTACACAGCAAAAAAAACTAAATCCAACAGCAACAAAAAGATGTGACACAAATATTGACATGTTCATTAGACCTACAAGCAAGGGTGCTTTATTTGATTCAGCAATCACTATTTCGGATTTTTGATTTCAGTTTCCTATTGGCTAGATGGCCGAGAAAGATCAAACAATAGTATCAGAGTTTATGAAGGTCATCTGTTCACCAGATTTTCTGTTAAATCTGCTGTCTGAAATTATGTGCCATTGATTATTTAAAAATTAATATAAACTAGTGTGACATGAGAGAAAAAGTACAGTATATATAGCATTGCACAAGTGACACAAGATAACTATTTCTGGTACATCAATGATCATGATGTCACAATCAATCTTGAAATTTCTTTTTATTGCAACCAAGATGAATTGACCTCACTGGAATTTGCAGTCCACGTTCTTGAATCTCCAAATGGCTGCTTATGTTAATGTGCTATAGATATGCATCTACCTGTGATTTTTTTTTTAAATTTGCACACTCATGTTGAAAAAATAAAATACTGCTGTTCTAAATCAGATTTGATTTAAATGACATTGGAAAGCATTTATATTCTTAGTAACAATATCATGTTACTTTCCCTTAAATCACCAGATATAGTTATAAGATGAATTCTTCTAGGTATCAATCATTAATGCTATTATGAGGCCATATATTTATGAGGCTTTGAGGAGGATTAATTATTAGCTGTACAGCATTCTCAGTAATTAAAAACTCACCATTTAGAGGAATATTGTAATTGAGTTGTAAATGCAGTTGTCAGGCCAGGGGTATTATGTGTTCAAAAACCACATGTGAACACCCAACACGTGAAGAGTATACAACCTATGAGCTATAAAAATAATCCGGCTTATAAAATGAGAGCGGGAAAAAGTAATCTATGTTATTTCAAGTCACATGTTTTGTTTTCACATGTGAAAATTGTAGTTGACGTTTGAAAAAGTCAGTCGCGTGAAAATGTAGAATTTCATGATTTCATGCCACATGTTTTGTTTTCGCATGTGGAAATTTTCATTCACATGCAAAAAAAGCCAGTCGCGTGTCAGTTCACATGTGATATTTTAAAATTATAATTCAATTTCACAAAAGGCAAATTTCACATATGATTTTTTCATAAAGGATGACTGTCAATGAGCATCGACAATATATTCAATTGCAATGTTGGCATAAAAATTGTTTCCATTGCTTCCAGAAAAATATTTCCCCCTGATCTGCTGCAGAACTATAACAAGGTTCCTTTCTTACAGTACTGTCCTTCAAAGATTGCTCGAAAACAATCAACTTTAAAAGTTTTAAAATGACAGTAAATCTCTACAATAAATGTAAGTTTGGACGTTAGTGTGCATCAGGGTCATTGATTGGTTAGCAGGTTTCCAAATATTCTGTTTGAATATCATTAACTTAAAATGTAAATGACTTCAAATAAAGTTAACTTTAAAAATATTCACCGTTGAATTAATCATTAAGCCGCCTGTGCTTAATCAGAGATCAATCAACTGTTTGATTGCTGACATGCTTTGCTGCTTAACAGAGTCTGCACACAGATCATTGACCTTGTGGCATTATCTTTCAGCGTGCCCAGTCTTTAGAACAAGCAGTGATGCCTAGGTGGTTAGAGGTTAGTTCCTTTATTAATCTTAACATATCTATTAGAAAAAGATGGTATAAAATGTAATTGAGCACAATTACATCAACAGATATTACTCCATTTGTTTAGATCAGCAAATAATGAATTCTATTAGAATACTTGTATGTACTACACATATAATCGCTTTCAAAATTATGGGCGAGCAAGGAAAGCAATAAAAGAACAATTAAACAGTTAAATAAACAAAAACTAAATCTTCCTCGGCACAAAGCACAGTGACTGGCTTCCAAACTATTTTGGAAGAGGCCAACATGTTTCCAGAGCAAAAACAAGATGAAAGGAAACCTCTGTACAGGAGATGAGTGTGCAGTGAAGAGAGGGGAAATGAAGGGAAATGAATTGTCCACTTGAATGAGTCACTCAGCATTCCAATTTCAGAGCTCTTCAAATGCACACACCGCCCCTTTCAAAAGCAGCAAACTTCCACAAAACTCAGAAGGATAATGCTAATTAACTAGGTTTAAAATAAAAAAGGTTGCTGTGTTATTTTTATAACAAACAAATAATTAGCAGGCTGATCCAGATATAGAATCAATCAAAACCTGTCAACAAATTAGTGAATATTAATCAGGTCTCGGATTTGAAAATCTGGCCTGCAACCCTGCATACCTTTAGAATCACACTTGCTAGTTGTGTAATGGATTTTCATTGAACACATATGGTGCTATGAAAAAGCATTCCCCCCTTTTACTGATTTCCTCTGTTATTGCATATTTGTCACACTGAATGGTTTCAGATCCTTGGGCAAAATATAATTTTAAACAAAGGGAAACACAAAACATATTCTTCAAATTATTATCTCATTTATTTAATGAATAAAGTTATCTAACAATCATCCATGTGAAAAAGTAATTGCCTTCTTAATTATTCAATCAACCAATTAACCAAATTGAATTGGTAATTAGATTCTGCTGATTGAACACAGCCAGCCCTGTTGAATTGACTAAACATTAGTCATATTGTACCTTAACATCAAAGTATAGTAATCATCACAAACTATCTACAAGCACACAGATTTGTTCAAATATATCAGGCTGGAAAGGGTTACAAAACCATTTTTAAGGCTCTGGGAATCCACCAAACCACTGTGAGATTCATTACCCCAAATGGTAAACAATATTGAATTATATTTACATTATAATCCGCTTGATGACTGTCCTTATTAGTTTACATTTTAATATTTATACATTCGAAGATTACAAAATGTATATAATTCGTAAATACAAATTTTCAGTTAGTGTCATTTTTGTCTTTTATTAACACCCCAAATCATAATGAAATGTGAAATTAATGTGCTTTCTCATGGCAACCAAATTACTGTCAGTTAAGTGATACAAACTGTTATAGTCTATATGTTGTTACAATAAACTGACAATAGTGTATCTGTATTTAAAAGATTTAAAGATAGTGAAATAAAAATAAGGCCATGGATATCACTGTGAAGTGAACAATAACTTGTAACAGTCATTACTCATCACCTAAAGCATCAACAATATCCTTATCTATGCACAAAACTAGTCAGTATGCAGTAGTGACAATTTCCAGAACAACATACTGTTGTCCATCAGTGTCTTTTATGATATTTATTGCTGTAAGGTTAATACTGAACTTTCTGGTTATTGTTTTGCACAACATAACCATTGCAAGGTTTGAGTTTAAGACCTTTTTTAAAGCTCTGTTCATTTACCTTGGTATGTGTACACCCTGAATATCCTTAATGATCATTTGTAGGCAATGCATACAGTTTTTATTTTAGTCCAGTTTTTTGCTCACTTCAGCATGATTTTATTTGTTCAGTCTTCTTGCTTCTGTGGCTTAAATTGTATACATTAATTTATCGGCAATGTAAGTCATTCTGCAAGTCTGGTAAGAACATATGTCAAAACAATCACTCAAAAATCGAATAATTGAAAATTTGCATTTCTTACATATATTTGCATATTATTATACAGTATGTACATGTGCTGATAGTTAAGTAGCTAGCTCAAATGTGCTCCACCTGGGAAATAAACCATGAAATATCTGGCCACAAGCCAAGGTTCCTCACACGTGTGTTCACACACACAAACACACACGCACACATGCATGCACATGCATACACACACATGCACACACACACACACACACACATACGGATACACACACGCACATACACACACATGTACACACACACACATACGGATACACACACGCACATACACACACACACACACACACACACACACACACACACACACACACAAACACAGGATTTTAGATGTAGGTGCCAGGCATTCCATACTATGAATGGCCTCCTTTTCACTGCTTTCCAGACACATGTGTGTAAGACTGTGTATACTGTGGTACCGTATGATAATTCATCATCAGCATAATCAGCACAATGACACTCACATACAGCACTGTATCCACCTACAGACAGGAAGACTTTCCATTGCCCAGCCCGCCACCTCCTATGTCTTATGCTATGTGGTATTTTAGCTATTCTTATACAAGAGCAGGTTCTGATAATAATGTTCAAAATGTGATTTTTCCCATTGGCAATCAACCCTGAGTCTGTTTTTAGACTTGGCAGTGAAATGGTAGGCAAAAATGCACTGCAATTAATCTCTCTCTCTCTCTCTCTCTCTCTCTCTCTCTCCAATTCCCAAGCTGAACACACACTATCAATATTCTTAAGCAATCTTGACAATTATACTTCATGGTACATGAATATTTCTTTTTTATGTTATACAAAGGAAAGCTCTAGAAAGATGTAAAACATCCTCTGAGGTACAGTAGTTGCTGTTTCGATTGAATAATATATGACGGGTCAGCTAACAGAGGTAGCTGGGGACTAGATTTAATTTATATCAATGAAGGTGAACAGCACTGATCACATCCAACACCTGCATATTCCCGGGAGTGCCCTCTGAGATCCACAGCCAGTAGTGAATGATTATGAGGTGCCTACTAAATAGAAAGCAATACAGATGATGACAGATGAGAATATTGCAGGCAGGCTCCCTTTATTTCAAACAATCATTAGTGAAATGGTCTTTCCATTTTTTCTGTCTCAAGAGCTTTAATTACGATGTCTTAATAACCATTTATTTCTAACTTGCAGTATTGGTGCATTGCAGTCATGTATCTGAGGGCAGTGATCTTGTGAGAAAAGCATGTGGTTTTATAAACTGCAGCTCTCTACCCTCCAAGGATTGCAGGTTCATTCTCCCAACACCACTGTAGTACAGTATGTTCTTCACTAGGATAGGATTAGCAAGGTAAAAGTGGGCAGATGGGAGGGAAATAATATACTGTATGTGTCCATAGTATAGTGTGTATAACTGTGAAAAAAAACAAGTATAATAAATATGAAGAAGGTTCATAGTTTGTAATTAGTCAAATGTAACGATTGGTGGCATAGACAATTGGAAGAGAGGATCTGAGAGAGGATTATTAGAGAACACCAATTCCTCCACGACTCAGATCTTTGTCAAATTCTTTTATTTTGTATTTATGATTCAATATGGTCCTTTAGAAGTTTGACGTCTACCATGAAAGCGTATTTCAAAACCAATATGAGCCTATCATTTCTGTTTTTCAAACTAAGAGGACTGACTTTTTTTTTATGGTGGGTGAAAGGACGAGGAGATTCGAGGCATCTTCAGATAATGCCACTGCTTTGTATGCAAGTACTCTGCAGCCCTACAGTGCAGCTAATAAGCAGCTTATTCCAAGGCTTCCTCCACTACACGAGTTGAGTAAGAATCTCAATAATCTCTTCATAATCAATTCCAGTCAGTTGAATTCCTAACCGCACTATCTACCCCTGCTCTATATTTCAAGGGTCTTTTTTCTGCTTTGTTTGGCATATTCATTTTTCAAATGAAAAGGCAAATCCATACATTATAGTCGTATAGAGATCCTATGCCTCATTTCTCCTTCCCCATCTGACCATGATTGATCTCATTGCATACTGGCAGAAAAATAATGCAGCCCCAATATAAAGCTGGCGCTAATCCTTAGAGGAACCCTTTGCCTCTGCATCCATGCATTTTTGCTATAATATTTTCTATGTCTATGTACAAAGAGGCTCAATTGAAGATCGAAGTCTTTAAAAGGGTACTCATTCCTTTTACTGTGACTTGATGACTGTATGCAGTAATTTTAGAAACTGTAAATTTTTTGTCATTTTTAAACATCACACAGGTGGTTCATGTCTAAATCTTGTCTGAGGGAGGATATCATAAGTATTTAAAAATAACTTTTAAATATTGTACATTTTGCCTTCAAATACTTATTTCCTCTAATCTGCAGAGATTACAGTCATCAAGTCAGCGCATGTACCACAGACTACAATTAACTTCATGTTGTCTCAGATATAAAAGTAATTTAGCCTCAAGTTAGAAGAGATTGAGGCACATCTGGGATGGGGGGGTGGGCAAAGACAGCATACATGAGAGGAGTCGTCACAGACAGAAAGACTGTTAAACAGTACTGCGGGGAGACGGGGAACACTCGCAGGAGGTGAACTGAAGAAAATGATTGATAAACTAGATGATGACACTCAGAGCGCATACCTCCGCCAGCACTATTCAATTGTCAAGACATGCCAGTTGCACATGTCAGATATCTACCAAAAGTTATTAATTTCTTTCATGCCCTTCACATCAGGAGCTGCATGCATTTTCACGACTATCTCAAATCGGGCATGAGATATGCCTATTTAGATTCTATCCACTCTTAGGAATTTTAGTTGGTTATTGCAATACCTCAAGGTCAATCAGCACTGCACTTGTTCAGTGGTCAGAAATGAGCTCTCCAGCATTCCCCATTTGTTTGATTGGGCCAATAATGTAGGGTTTGATTCTCATGCCTGCTGATTGGCACACAAAGCGTCACATGGTGTTACATTTGTTTGTAACATGAATGAATATGTTCAGAAGTTCAGGGCTCAGTCATCAGTCCCTTTCTCTTCTCCTTATACACCAGATCCCTTGGCCCTGTAATCTCTGCCCATGGCTTGTCCTATCACTGTTATGCCGACGACACACAACTCTTTCTCTCCTTCTTCCCATCAGACATACAGGTCCCTGCTCGCATCTCCGCATGCCTGAGGGACATCCAGAGCTGGATGGACAATCACCACCTGAAGCTCAACCCGGGAAAGACGGAGCTAATCTTCATTCCTGCTCTAACCTCTCCCCTCCTTGATTTTTCCATTTCCCTAGGGGACACCTTAGTGACATCATAACCCTGCGCCAAGAATCTTGGAGTGGTGACGGACAACAGGTTGTCCCTCTCCAAGAACATCGCAGAGGTAAGCCGGGCGGATTTTTCCTGTACAACATCCGGAGAATCCGCCCCTTTCTCACCACCTACTCAACCCAGCTCCTGGTCCAAGCAATGGTACTATCCCGCCTGGACTACGGCAACTCTCTTCTGGCTGGACTACCGGCATCTACCATCAGACCCCTGCAACTCATTCAGAATGCTGCAGCTCATCTGGTCTTCAACCTCCCCAGACACTCCCACGTCTCTCCCCTGCTCACTACCCTCCACTGGTTGCCTGTTATGGCTCGTATCAAATTTAAAACATTGGTCCTAGCATACCAGGCAGTCAAGGGATCAGGCCCAGTATACCTCCACAAGATCTTCAAACCCTACATGCCAGCCAGACCCCTCTGTTCCGCTACCTCAGGATGCCTGGCCCCTCCCCCTCTTCGCACTTGCGCTTCCCAATCACGTCTCCTGTCTGTTCTGGCCCCACGATGGTGGAATGACCTCCCCATGGAGGTCAGAACAGCTGAGACCCTGACCCACTTCAAGTGACAACTGAAGACTCACCTCTTCAGGCTGCACCTCTCCCCATCCCTCCCTACCTCCCTGTAATCCCTAAATTGATGGTAAGCTTAGGGTTGTAACTAGGTAGCTGTTTCGTAGTTGACACGTAGTTAATGCACTCGTGTCTTAACTACTGCTTGTATTTTTGCATAGACTGTGTTGTTGCTGTTCTTGTTTGTGTTAGTGTTAATCAGTTTAACCTACAGGGTCCAAGTTAAACTATGCAGTTGTTCCCTGCACTTGGAGCGGTACTTCTCTCTAGGGTTTTCGACACACTTGTTCCTGGTTATGGTTATACACTTTGTTGTACGTCGCTCTGGATAACAGCGTCTGCCAAATGCCTGTAATGTAATGTAATATGCTTTTTTGTCAGCCGCACCCACTGCCACAACCCCCTTTGGGCAATCAGTGTAAAAATCTGAAATAAAACAATGAATATGAGGTTAAAGTGCAAACAGTCAGCTTTAATTTGTTGGTATTTATATCCATATTGGGTGATTACACTCCTTTTTATACACAGACCCCCATTATAGGGGAGAAACAGTAATTGGACAGATTAACATAAGATAGTCATGTTTAGTACTTGGTCACAAATAATTTTCATTCAATCATTGTCTGAAGTCTGCAACCCATAGACATCACCACTGATTGGGTACCTCCCCTGGTGATGCCATGTCCACATTAGAATGTATATTGCTCTTGAATATATGAAATATATGGCAAAAATACCATTTTGCCCGAAAGTAGAGCCTTCAATGTTATTCAGCAAATATCTCAAAAGGCGTTATTACTTTCAGTTCACATCAAGATGTTATATTGATGTAGAACAAGTCTCTTTCAAAACTTCCTGTTCTCAAAATGATATTCTATGCTCTGCTGTACGGTAATATTACTCACCTAATGCATTCTTTTATTGTGATTAAAACTTCAGTCAAATTTTGGCTTTGAAAAGAAACATAAAAGCATTCTTGTCACAGCTAGATACAATTGCTTGCTGATTTAGGGCATAATAGATTAGCTCATTTTAGGATGGATACTTTCATATTCATTATAATTAATATTTAATTGATGGAACAAATCAGTATTTCATAATTATCATTTAAAAATGAATTTTAGGCATGATATCACAATAACACAAGGCAGTAATGAAGTGATAAACAATCAACACACTCTAGTGGCTTCGAATATCAGTTTGAATAAGACAAATGTGTTCTATTCATATAATATCATGAATTTGAAAATAAATACCCGTGTTTTATCAATGCAGTTAATGTAAATAAGGAAATAATACATTTTAGTGAAACCTGACAAACTAATGTTATGTGAAAATATAAATATTAACCTTTGGATGTCAATTCTTCCTGCCATGGCAGTTTACAAGAAACCAGTGAAGCATCTGAGTATGTTGATTCAAAAGCTTGCACCCTAGTAGAAATTCAAACTTCAAGATGCGTAAGTGTGGGAGTAGCATGAACTATAGCCTTCACCCATGAGCTGGCTTCCAGCAAAAAAATATATATTGTCATTGATTATCCCATTGAGGACACTTGGTTGTCAGTGCTGGTTTGGAACTAGTGAATATTTCTTATCTCGTTGTAGATTTCTGTGAACCGAGGTAAAATTTCAATAGAAAGAAATTAATATAATTCCCAACAGAACTGATGACCTCTGACATTCGTATTTAAAACCACATGAATCCACATTCAGTATAAAAGTAAAGATAAAAATGCATGTCTTTCAAATCTGAATTTTAGATTGCAAATTTTGAATTATAATAATCTTATATATACTTTGATTATGCTTTATTTAATATCTGTCTTCAGTAGTCAAAGCTTTGTCCCACCAGCTTTTGACAGACAGGGAAAAGGGCCTTCCAACAAAGAAAGTATTCAAATAATTGATCAGACAGATCTGCGGGCTGCACATAGGCATATGATTCTTCATGCAAGCCTTTCAATGTTCTTCTAGGCAGAAATCATTACCTGCAGTTATACAGACAGTGCAATTTCCCCCCATTCCCAGGTATCAAACATTGGTTTAAAATTACAGCAAGTACTTTAGACAAAAAAAATTACCACTCAAAGACAAGAAAAGGAAAATAATCTAGCTAAATATCCTGGGAAGAATCGCTGATTTTAACTTGCAGAACCCTGGAGGTCAAATTAATTCTCACTAGTTCACAATCCCAGAGGACTCACTCCGAAACCTTCATGGATGAATTAATCAAATATACATATGGAGCTGGATACACTTGGAAGAGTGACCTTGATTCACTTTTGATGTGAGCCCACATGCAAAATACTACAGTCTCAAGCAGTCCCTTATTCAAAGCACTGAGCTGCTCTGAATTGCAAAGACCCCTGTATTAACCCCTGAGACAAACCATATCCTAACCATATCATATAACATAACAAACACCATAACATTAAAATATGTGGAAAAACTGCATTATATCTGGGATTGAATGGGGAATGAAAAGTGGGGAGATCGTGTGCTGCAACTCAATAATCTCTGTCTTCTGCTCTACAGTCATAGCTTTTGTAGAAATTGTCCTGACCAAAAAGTATAAGCATTAATTTCTTGGGCTAATGAAATATATATATATATATATATAAGAGAGAGAGAGAGAGAGAGAGAGAGAGAGAGACATGATATCATGATAATTGTTATATCTAATGTAAATTTGCAACTATTGAAGTTGTATCTGCACAATTAAATAGGCACACATTAACCCGTCTTGCCTTAGTACAATACATCCCCCAGTCTTTGTCATCTCATCATCATCCTACATCTGATCTGACATAACCCCATGTGTGCATGCTTTGATAAAGAGAAGTAAATCTAATTCAAGAAGCAGCTGATGGTAGTTACAGTAAAACATTCAGTAAGACATTACATAACATTTCATTACATTACATCTATTTGGCAGACACTTTTATGCAAAGCTATGTACAATAAGTGCAAAACAAAAGTCATTGGAACAACCATAAAACTCAGGTCAGATAAGGTACAATACTCATTATGTAACAGTTATTCATAGCCATGAACACATTAAGTCCAGTTTACACAGTAAACATAGGGTAGGTCAGAAAGTCATGGTCAAACTAGCAGGCATGACAACGAGTGCTGGATGTAAGTGCTGGGTGGAGATACAAGTGTAACATGAAAGTACTACAGGAACAAACTGATAATAGTTATAAGTGATAAGAGTGGTCCTAGATTGGGAGTGCCCTGAAGAGTAGTGATAGTTAGTCCAGGTATAGTCTGAAGAGATGTGTCTTCAGGCCACAGCAGAACATGGGCAATGACTGACTAGTTCATAGAGAAACAGGGAGTTTGTTCCCCTACTGGGGAACTGGAGAACCATTTTCACAAATGGCAGGGAGTGCGAGCTGCCCTGCTGCAGCAGAGCAGAGTGGTTGAGCTGGCATGTAGGATTGAATCATGTCCTATAGGTAGGCAGGGGTTGTGCTGTTGGCTGCAGTGTAGACGAGGGTCAGGACTTTGAACCTAATCCTGGCAAATTCATTAGAATAGGATCCAACCTCAGCCTCAACAAAATGAATGCTTGTATCTCTAAATAATTATTTTTAAAGTGGTGTCCCTTACTTTTTTCTCCTTAATGAAGACGCTCCAACTGTGCTATGCCATCCACACACCCAGTGAGTAACACTTTACCACATTACTGGCTGCACAGTATGACATGCGAGCTATCCCTGGACAGAAGGAGATGTGCATCACTCACTAATGAAGACTGTTAGCTGGAGGACCTGGCTTCTTGTTTAGGAAGAACCTGTGCAATGGTAACCAAAGGAACCCTGGCCGATTTAAACCATACACTGCTCTTGGCCTGATGAAGCCAACTGCATCTCAATCCGTATTCATAGTTAATTCTATAGCTATAGCAAGGCTATGTATTGTGTGATGGATGAATAAAAGTTGTCATTTTTTCGAAAAGACAGTAGCAGACCTTTTTGTTCTGCTAATGTCTTTAACATAAATACAAATATTTATTTTTTTCTGGGCCCTCCTGGGCACAGAATGTATCAATTTGACTCTATTTTTTGTCTTCCTCTCCATCTTAGTCAGATGGCAAAATCATTTTCCTTACAGACATGAGCTCTAGTATATGATGTCAGAGTAAATTAAAGGGGGATATTAATGCACCCTAACTGGAAAAAATTCACTGGAACCTAGCAACCTGCATGAATTGATGCAATATTTTCATAGTGCAAAGATACCTTAACTTTTTCATTCATATCTCCCCCCTGCTAACCAGCCACTACCAATATTTGAAAGCACTTGGTTCATTGCTACAGTAAGGGAGTGTGATAGATTGCTTGGGGAGAGACACAGCAGGGTCTACCCATGAGAAGAGACACTGAGTTAAAGATGTCACCTCAAGCAGTGAGACACAAGTGGGGCGGAAACTCAGCAGTTGCTCCTCCAGTAGAATGCAGAAGTAAGTTCTCTGGGGTTCCACAAATTTCCACTATACAGCAGCCAATCTTCCCAATGAGCATATTTCTGTGCAACAATCAAGGTTGTAATGAAACGCCATTTATACAGTATGATAAAAGGGCAACCAAGAGCTAGACATTCACCATACCTTATCCAGTTCAATAATGTGAGAATGTTGTGCTTGACATTACATTCTGCAGAGGAAAAAAGGCCAGTGTCAAGACAACATTTTTCTGTCTTGAATTGAAAATCTCAGAATAAGGAAGTAACATGACCTTCAAGTGCAGACAGTATGTTTACAGGTGCATAACGACTTTCCTCTGATCTTTTTCCAGATTTCTGCCATTTTTCACTTTCAAAGCTGTTCAAACTTGGTGAGAAATATAATTTAGAGATATTCCTTAGCATCAGGTTAACTCAAATCATGAGAAAATGTAACTACAAAAATAGAAAGATAGGCTGAAAAACCTGTCTCCTAACAGAAAATACACTCAGCAGCCTCTTTATCAGGTGCACCTGCTCATTAATGCAAATAGCCAGCTCCTCCAAACTGGCTGAAACTCAATAGACTATACAGTATACAGTACATGCGCACATGACCATCATCTGTGTGCGAACAGCAAATGCAACTGCTTGTTTACGTTCACCGGTTGACTGTGGGATAAGATCTTTTTCTAAATGGAGAATAGGTGTCGGCAGGCAGGGATTCAGAGCACAGTCCTTGATAGGATGAAAGAATGAATAGGAGGTGGGGAGGGAGGAACTCAGTCAGAAGCACTTGTTTCTTGGATTATGCTGTCGTGGACAAATTCCCAATACCACTGTCCTGCAGTAAGAAAGAATAATATGTGAATTATCTCCCAGGCACTGGGCGAAAATTCACTTTCACAGAAACAACAACAGCAGCAAGAGTGGTAAAATCCAGAACAGCTAGAACAATCTGAGCATCAGATTGGTGATATAAATAAAATTTAAGACAATTAGTGGCAAAATAGACACACAACAGTAATTGTGTTAGCATACAATACACATACTGTTATTGAAATTAACTTTAGGTGAAACAGGCTAATGTGATCTGTAAGGGCAACATCAGGATGTTCGTATTAGGATCATCAGTGATAATTATATATATATTGTAAATGTATTTATATTCATCTACTTTGGTTTTGGAAAATGTATTGTCATTAATGTTTTAATTGTATTGATTATTATCTATTTTTTATTTATGAAGCAATTAGACCAATCTCATTCTACATTTGTCATTACTGGTTTAATTGTTTTAACTGGTTTGTTTTTCTTTTTAAGTGACGTTAATAATAATTTATTATCATTGTTTGTATATGGGTAAAATATGTGTATAAGGTTGACTGAACGACTTCTCATACTTTCATATGCCTAGTTTGGCACCACACTTTCATATATATCAGTGCAGTCCATAAGTATCTGGATAGCAACACAATTTTTTTTGTTAGGCTAAGCATGATCCGTGTCAATCACAGATACGAATCTCTTCTCAGAATTACGAAATAACACCCACATCTTTTCTTTCTGTCGAGATGTGAAGCACAGACTGCAGCTCAACATGGTCCTTAGTTTAGAGTGGATGGTGTAGGAAATGTGGATACTTTGTCTAAAACCCAATCTCTAAAACAAAACAGAGCACTACGTGTGTGGCATGCAAGGATTCATTTTGCAGCATGATCAGTAATTTATCCGAATCGAAAACTACAGCGCTAGCCACGCTGTGGTACAAAAATCACCACAAATATTTTCACAGCCAGCAGTCACTGAACCAAGTGAAATACTCTAAATTGTTCATTTTTGAATCTTTGAAGGAGGAAAGATCAGAAAGCAGAATGGCAAATTTAGAAAAGGAAATTCAAAGAAGCCCTGTCAATTGACCTTGTCTTTCTGCCATTTCTCTCCTTTCTTTTTTTGTCTCTCAGGTCTTCCACTTATCTCCAGAACCATAATTGCAGGCATAGCCCATAGCAATATAAATTTGGTTTGAAAACTAGGTCATCACAATAATTGGAGAAAAATAAAACATCCAATCAAAACCCAATTTTCCTTTGCTTTTCCACAGTCTCTTTTTTGAACTATTTGGCCAAACCAGCCCTTGACCCCCTTCGTGGAAGAACAGACAGCCAGAGAAACTCTTTGTTCAGTGGAGTCAGTGTAATGGGTTGGGAAATGGGGAATTTGCACTGGGTCAGAGGCAACATTTCAGGGGGCAAGCTCCCCTCAAACAGATGATACATTATTGTGCACACACATACATACCCTCTCCATGCACACACATGCACACACATATAGTAACCTTTCACCTCAGATGAGATCAGTCCCAATGAGGATATCTCAATCATGCTTGTTGTAGGTTCTTTAACTCTGTTTCTGGAATATGCTGCAGGCAGCATGGCCATAACTACCGTGAAGAATATCGAGGTCATGACCTTGGTAGTTTTTAATGGTTGAGACTAAATGTATTGTTTTCTTATTTAAGTTTTCTTGTTTAAAGTTTTCAGTGCACTGTTGTAACTACAAAATGAAGAAAATTAGTGAGGGCAAAATGTCAAAAGTATCTGCATCATGGTTCCGCGATTCAGAGGGACCAAATGACTCACCTGCAGTACATGCCATGGAAAAGTAATTCAGTTCAGTGGTGTCTGTGCAGCCTGTGTAGCATCGTGTTGATGGAAAGACAGATTGTGACGCCTTCTCCACATGTAACCTTAATTGCACACTGGCCATGTAGGTCATCTTTTTCTACTTCATATGATAGTAGATTTTTACCTTGTAAAAGGTCGTTTATAATGTTATGTATATACCAGTATTGAGCTATTTTAGCTGTGTCATTTGTCATTTAAAAAGAAGTGGCTAGTTGAAGTATACTCTGTTTGACTGGTTTTCATGATAATCATGCTCATCATGAGACCTGTGCTTCTGGTTACCTTGGTCTTGGTCTCGTTATAGCCTAGCCTAGTGGACATTAGCAAGCATTTGCCTTTACTGTCATCTTAATAGATAAAATCCTCTGTGGGACACATAGAATTTATAATGGCCCCCTATGCATTACTAATAAATTTTCCTAAAATATTAATTTTGGTGGTACATTTCCTTTTCATAAAATATTATATAACATATTTATATATATTTTATATAGAATCACATCATATAAATTTCAAATTTACAGAATTAAGGTCATGCACTACATACACAAACAGTGAGCAGCATTAAATCCTTGCTGACATGAAACAAAATAAATGCATATTATTTATTTTTTCCTGTCTGGTGCGCCTGTTCACATTTTGAAGATAATGTCATATTCTTCTGTTCAGTGTTAAAAGAGCAAACAAATTCACAAGAATCAGTTGTGATGGGTGTGCCTTGCAAACATGAAAATGTGAACAATTCACATGAATTTTCAACATTCGTTGAATTTTTTCCCTTGTCTCAGGTGGCTAGCCACTGTATGTCATTCCCACTCAGCTCATATAATTAAACCCTACTCATACAAAATGATCCATAGTGGCAGGCAAGGATCAAAACTGATAACAGGTAACTGCCACTGTTTATGATGAATTGTGTTTAAATGAGTTGGCATGGGAAAATTATCAGCCAAGGTCAGCTACAGGTATAAGGATACAAAGTAGCTACAAAGGGTCCAGCCTCTAGAAATGAGGACCCTTCTGAAATTATTATAATATTATATTATTTATACAATTATATTAAATTATATACAATAAACTTTCCATATAGGTGTTCTGACAGACTATAGGCAATTGTATTGCGTAAGCCCCTTCTCAATCATCTCATTTTAATAATTTAACAGTGGTCTCATGTAATCAATATTACACCTTACAGTGGCGGAGATACAAGGGACAGAAAGTTATCTGGTAAGACTACAGTAAGCTCAGAAAAGAATGAGATGTCCAGGCATACTTTATGTTGTTGAAAATATTTATATCTTATTGACTTGCATCAGTTTTCAATCTATTTTTAAAATGAGTGTGAAAGGGATTTTCCAGCATCTTATTACAGAAACTTACCCTGAGCAGCTTTAAATTTGTCCCTGACATACCCATGCCCATGTACCGGCAGCCTCCTCTGCCAAAGCAGTTAGACATAACGATGCAGTAAGGAAGTCAAGTTCCCAGCAACACCTCAGAAATGTGTTGCTCTTTGAGCCTGGGCTGTGAGGCATTTGATGATGCAGAGCATTCACACTTAAACTTCCCCTCAGCCCAAGACTTGAGAAAAACAAAAATCTGACTAGCTAATGCAGAAATCATCATCAATTTCTCATTGCTCCTATTTTAGAAAGTCCAACATTGTTGCTTTTATTTCCCACCCTCATATGAGCAATGTGTGCAATTATGCAACATGTTTGGATTCGTATGCAGCAAGGTTAGGGACAAAATGTACATTCAGACTATGTGCAGCTCTGACAGACAGGGCCAGCACAGGTTTTGAGATTGTGGATTCAGCTTTACAAAGCTCAAAATGATAACAGTGAACATTGTCCCCAAGATTCTCAAGGTAGCCTCTAGCATGTATATAATACATAAAGTCGTCAATTAACATTTTAATGTCAACTTTTTATTGCTATGCATCATAGATAATAATACATCTTTAAAATATCAACTTTTAATGATGTTGCTTAAAAAAACCTGCTTTCACAGTTTATTGTTGAATCCTGTTTTTGAATGTATTTCTTAAAATTCCCAGTGTCCATCCATCATTGGAGAGAAACACTATAAAGCTGGTGTCCCTGCTTAAGTATTTGGCATGCAGCATTTGTTTTTTTGAGGACACCACAGCATTGGAGAAGTGCGCATGTGTGTTTGTGTTTGTGTGTGTGTGTGGCATGTCCCTGTCCTCTTTCACAGTGGAAATGATTGATGTGCTCTGTGTTCCAGTACAGACCAGCCTTGAGACTGAGCCGGCACTGAGTGATGCCTCCTCTCCTGCATATTTCTGCTCTAGTGGCCAAGGACTGTCACATCCCTCCCCCTGTTCATTTCATTTCAGTTTTGTTCTTACACTGGACATAAAATACATGTCTGTGAAGTTTTGGTAACAGGAAATACATTACTTTCATTTGCAAGGCCATATCAGTCATTAAGCTGACAGTAGATTTTATTTTGTTTCTGTCTTAAACCTTCATTTATCTGAAAAGTTGAGTTGATCCTTAAACTGTTTGTATGGCTCCTCACTACTATATTTATTGCATGGGCTTGGATATCTTAGCTTGAGCAGATCACTCAACATTGACAAAGTACTGACAATAAGGACTGGTCCTAAAATATAACTGTGTCAAAAATTAATTGACTGCTGATTATTGTTGTCAAGGCGCTTATATTTCATATTTTGTGAAACAGAGGAAAATATACGGCCATGTATCAAATGTCAATCTAAAAAAAATTCACAAGTATGCTACATGCTGGTGATTTTTTCTTAGATCCCATATATGTCCAAACTGGAATCACATTTTAACTTGTATTGTTGAGTAAAACGCTATATCTAATAATATAGGACGTCAATAAAATAAGTCACCGACTAGGTTACAATGCAGGTGCTTTAATTGGCGAGGGAATAATGTGCAATGGTAGACGAAGAAGTAGAAGAAAAATTTCTAGTTCACACTTTAAAAGAGTACTGTTTTCTAGTATTGTCTGCTAGTTAGGCAATGCAAATGAGCTTGTCTACCAAATTCCCGCCGTCATTTCCAGGATAGCCAGAACAACAGCAAGAAAATGTGTATGCGGGTGCAGGTGTGTGTGTGCACGCGCGTGCGTGCGTGTGTTAAAAATGAACAGTAAAAGTAACCCCTGAAGTGGCTAACATCGAAACAAAATGTTAATAACGTATCCGAAACACTGTCCACTCGAAAACGAACATAGCTAATGTGGTAAGATCAACTGTCAGGTCTTCTCCACCCTATATAATGTGTGCAATACAATATAATACAGTAAAATAGAAGGGCAAAGCATACTTCCAAATTAATGCTGTATTAAAGTCACAAGTGTTATCAGGTCTATATTATCCCATCTACATTAAACGTATCCCTAGTATGCTTCATTTTCTGCTCTAGATTTTTTTTACGATTTTATGCTGCTTCTGGAAACTTTGCATTGAATGAATAAATAAGTGTAAAATCTATTGATTCGTGCAGTTCTGCGACGAAGCTACAGTAAATGCGTAAGGAAGAAAATATTACTTTCTTGCTATCGCCTAAGTACATACAAGGTTTCAGATGCAACGAATTATTAAGTGGATGCAAGCGACACCATTGACATCTTAAAGTATTTCCAGATTTGATAGTAAATCTACATTTATATAATGGTTTTTAGTTGTTCTTGATATACACATCACGCGAATGTGTACGTAGCTATTCATATAGTCTGTGCGTAAAAATAATGAGTCCCGATGAACATAATTTATAAAAGCGATAAAAGAAATAATAATAATCTCATCTACAATAATTTTGAATCATTTTTTCCTAAACCGTTAAGAATGGGCAATCTTTAATCATGATGAGCATATGAAAAGCTTCAGATTATAAAAATGAATGAAAACTCTCGTGCTCGCTCCCTCCCTCTCTTTGCCCTCTTCCTCTCCTGTCGCTCTCACCAGCAATCGCAAAACACACACACACATACACACACACACACACACACACACACCAATCACTTCGTTTGACAAGCCAGGTTCATCTTTGAAGCCATATTATTATGTTCTTTTCGTGAAAATAATAAGCATCATCTGGATACACCATGGAATCAAAACTACAAAATGCACGCTTAGTAAATTAATTTTCGTTACGATTACTTTGGTTATTTTGGAGGTGATCCATGTGAGGGAGAGTTGGGTGTCTGACGTCAGAAGCTGCGGAGATTCTACACTACAGACTATCTTCGCCACCAACAAATATTGGTCTGGTAAACGAGACAAGTAGCTCCTTTGAAAAGTTAGCTAAAACAATATTAAAGACGCAAAACGTCGAAGGGGCAATGAATCATAACAGGTCCGGAAACTTCAACGTCAGTCCTCCTCTCAACAGCAGCTCCGGTTCCGTGGACGAGCTTGTAATCACATCGACTTTTGGGACATTGCTGTCGCTAGTGTACATAGTTGGAGTGTCCGGGAATGTATATACGCTGGTGGTGATGTGTCATTCTATCCGGTTCGCTACTTCCATGTACATCTCTATCATTAACCTTGCGCTGGCAGATCTGCTTTACCTCTCCACTATCCCATTCGTGGTATGCACCTATTTCCTCAAGGACTGGTACTTCGGAGACGTGGGCTGCCGTATTCTGCTGAGTCTCGACCTGCTGACTATGCACGCGAGCATCTTTACACTAACGGTAATGTGTACGGAGCGCTACTTAGCAGTTACAAAGCCTTTGGATACCGTTAAGCGCTCCAAAAGCTACCGCAAAGCCATGGCCGGAGGCGTTTGGATGCTGTCATTGGTTCTTACTATTCCTATGATGACTATGGTCAACCAGACCACCAAACAGTCGGACGGCGGCGTGAAAAGGATGTGTGCGCCCACCTGGGGCACTGAGGCGTATAAGATTTACCTGAGTATCCTTTTCAGCACAAGTATTATGGCGCCTGGGATAATAATTGGGTACCTGTACACTAAATTAGCCCGCACTTACCTAGAGTCTCAGAGGAATTCGGCCACCAACAAAGGGAATAAGCGCTCTCCAAAGCAGAAAGTACTTATCATGATATTCACCATCGTGCTGGTGTTCTGGGCGTGCTTTCTTCCCTTCTGGATTTGGCAGCTTCTTCCCCTGTATCACAAACCCCTGCGTCTGGCCTCTCACACCCATACCTGCATTAACTACCTGGTGGCCTGTCTCACGTACAGCAACAGCTGTATCAACCCTTTTCTTTACACGCTGCTCACGAAAAACTACAGGGAGTACCTTAAAAATCGCCACCGGAGTTTCTACCGCTACACGTCATCCTTTAAAAAGCGCCCCCCCAGTTTGTACTCGTTAGGAAAGTCAGCCTCCTCCAGTAACCAGTTCGACTTCAACTCCGAGACGTTGGTAATGGGACCACTTAAGGGGCCCCTGTGATCCGTCAAAAGCGAGACTGCTGGATGGAGTCGGTTCGGTAAGATATGTTCCCGCCGTCCTTGACTTCGTAACTCAAAACTTAAGCGAGTTTAACTAGGTGCACTGTATAGCGTATTGCTGTATAGTTTTACAGTAGGCAAATAAGAGTGGATACATAAATTATTAGCGGTGCATTTATTCAAAACAACTTAGACTGCATATGCACCAGGTGTGATATAGTAACTTGATTAGCAACATCCAGGAACTATCCAGGGATAATTGCTGCATTTGAGCAAATTTCTGACAGCACAATCTACGGTTTTTAACGTTTACCCAAAACATGTCTCAATATGACTCCAACGTTTTAAACTGTGTGTTAAACGCACATATCCTGTTTAATTTCCAGGTGTCCATGGGCCCTCTGAGGTGACACTGTCAGATCATTAGCCACACTAGGTCTATTTCAGTTGCTAGTTAAGTTCCTGATTTGTGCATGCCAGTTTTACCCCTTTGCGAGTTACAGGCCCTAGATTACTTCAGTAATCATCCAGTATTATTAATAAATAATACTGAACTTTTGTGAAATTTATAAATAAAGTAAAACAGACAGATAGCAACTGTAGAAGATAACTGTACAAAATAGATGCACATAAAACATATAAACAACTGAAACACTGCAGTGATACACATTACATCAGATCCAAAAAATGATATTTTTTCAATATTCAGAAAATACATTTAGTTTCTGGTTTATTCCACAATATTCTGTGGCTCTTGTGTTTCAAAATAGCTCAGATCTCACACAGAATTAGATTTTGTCACTGTGTGCACAATATTATACGTTTTCCTCACAGCAGGGGTGGGCCATGTGTAATAATCATATTTTATTTGCCACTCAGGTGTCAAGTGAATGATTTCTTCACTGAGAACCTAATTTTCATTAATCTATTCTATTCCTTTTCACATCAGTCTCATTCCAGTTCACCATCTGCTCCCCTGTCTACAGCACCGAGGCAATAACTCACTGACACTTGAACATAATGACTGCTTGTGTCAAATAATTAATTTGTATGAATACTGCTTCTACACCCCTTTTGGACTTGCTCCAAGCATATATTAACATGGTTCCTAAGTTGTCTCTTAGCCCATACTAAATCATAACCATGTGTGTTAAATGTATTAACAACAGTCAATATGCTTTTTCTGGGATATCCACGTCAGATCTGTTTTTTCATAATTACATTAGCATGTCCAACCACTGAGGTTAAAACAAATGCATAATAACAAAAAACCATGCAGCACATACATCAACTGAAGGTGGCCATTTTATGATTTTCACTTATAGACCTTGACTGAAATACGTTTGTCTTTCCAGAGTGAAACTATTTAATGCAAACTGTACCAATAGACTTGACATTTGTCCTTCAGCAAGTGCACACAAATATCTGTGTTACGTGTCTGTATATAAAGAGTTAAAGTAGAGAATCCATCTATAATTCTGTGGCAAGTAACGTCTCAGTATTGAAACTAACAATGCTTCTGAACTAGTAAACAGTCATGATTTCTCATAGACTTGCTTTGGATTACACAGCTAAGAACAAAAGTCTTGCTGATTTCACATTAGGATGTTTAACATAAACGTTTTAAGCAACTATTTTGCTTCAGTGCATAATCAAGGACAAGACCACTGAATTAACACCATCTTTCTGTCCTCTGAGCTCCACTGGCAAATTCACATGGTTTCAAGTTCATTAGTCTTGGAATAATCATGGATTAGAGTGCATCAGGGTTACAGAGGTGGTGTTCACTTGGATTTAGAGAGTAGTCTGGAGGGCCTTGTGTTTGCAAGATATACAGTTAATTTCTCCCCATTGGACAGAAATTTAGCCAGCTTAAAGACTTACAATTTCATTTTTTATTAATCAATTGTCTACTCATATTACACCAGGAGTGAAATATTCCTTTCTCTTTTAATATCTGTTATTATTGGGTCATAAACATTTCAGTGGAGGGAAATTGCAGTAAACTAAATAACATCAGGGTAAAGTCATTCCCATAATTAAAGCCACCGCTAGCTCAAATGACCAGTGTCTTGCTAGTTCATAATAAGGAAGTCATTGCAACAAAAATTAGTTTACAGTTCAAGGGCAAATTTAACACAATAAACTGAAACATTGGCATAAACAAATCAACATTATAAAATTGCACAGGCCTTGGAGGGTCAAATAAATATTTTATATTAAAGTGTCAATCTTTTCATATTAAATCTTTTCATATAAAAATAACATATTTGATACCTTCCCAGAATGGCATTTTTGCAGCAGTCAATGTGTTTGCATTTGTAAAATTTTTCCCCTATATGCTGCTTTCTAATGGTGATGTCAGGTGCGACATTCCCACCACATAATAAAATTTGATGACACACACAGAAAATTGCATGACCAATGCGGAAGTGCATGCACGTAAAATCAGAGACCCTCCCCCAGGATCTATGCTAACATCCAAAGAAGAAGAAGACTGCAGAAGAGAAGCACCGGTGGTTGGAAGTTTTGATGAACAAGACTAGTTGTGGTTGCATAGGCCAACACATTCAAAATGGCTGAAAAATCTATTAAAAGAACACCTTCAGATAATAACCCACCAGCTGAAGTGACCAAAAAAAGGACACTCTGATGATCATAAGAAGGTACACTTAGTCCAGCAGTCTAACATCAGTACTTAATGTAACCTCTTTTTCTTACTTTTACAGAGTTGTGGATAAAAATAGTGAAAGTGAGCGTATCTACTTATGTCGTACTCACACAGTGTGACATCATTAAAGAACTGTCCCTCCCACTAGGCAGATCAGGCACTGCACCTATGGCCCCGCCTTCTTGCCCAGGGCCCCACTTTTTTGCCTTCTTTTGATTGCAGAAGAATCAGGAGGTGCCACTGTTTTGGAGGGGTCCCCAAATTATTTTTTGCCAAGGGCCCTCAAAAGTCTAGGGATGGTAGCATCGTTACCTGATCTTAGCTCCCTTATTTGTCGCGGGTGATGTCTCTTAACAAAAGGCCTAAAACTCATCAAATGTAACCACGTGTTGCCACTTTGTCTTTAAAATTAGGTTTGATATGTGATAAACCAAATACTTGAATTCAATAATGCAGGTTCACACTGCATTCTGAGACTGGCAATGCACTAGCACTAGCTAAGTATCCAGGTATTGATATCTAAATATGCAAGATTCATTTGTGGAAAGCATGTTGTCAGAATTACAAATACCTGGAGTCCAATTTTGAACCAGTCAGAAAACTGAAAGGGTGATATCAAGTGTGTGAAGTGTGTGGTAATGTAACCCTTTTTTCCTTTGATAAAACATTTGTGATTATCTCAATATAATGGATATGATATAATGGATCAGAGAGGCAAATTAAATATTATTATATAAATATTATATAAAGCATCCACTCTTGAAATTTATGAAGCTCTTAAACGTAATACTTTTTTAAACCATCTTAATTACAAAAAAGCATTCTTCTCTTTTTGTGTATGACATTATATTTAACACTATATTACTGACCATCTTTGGCAGATTACTTGAAAAATGTAATCCAGTACTGACTACAAGTAATTCAAAATGAATTTTTTTAATTTTTAGAATAATGACTGTTATCAGATTCTGCCTATTGTAAAAAAACTTTCATTGGTTGGTTGCAGATACTTCATTTGTGCAATCTCATTACATAATCCATATTACCTGATTACTGATCATTGATGCAAACATTTTCTTAGCTGCGAACATGTATCAACGGAAATGTATGATATAGTTCTTGTGATTCTTTTCAGCATCAAGTTTCAATCAACAGCATTTTTGAATCAACTATTTACAGATGCTGCTAATTACGTTGATAGGTAGTGTTTCTGATTAAATAGCTTGTGGTTGAATTGAACAACCTTGCTTACATTTGATCTGATTCATTTATTTTTAATTATCAATGTCAATTTTTCTAATTTAATTGAATGTTAATAGTTAGACTATATGAAATTGACATTGCTCATTTAAAATAAATGAATCAGTTCAAATGTAAGCAAGACATTCAATTAGATCAAATATAATTATTCATACATTTCCCTTGGTATTAATGAATATTTTAATTTTGCATGTGAAAAATGTAAAAAAAATAAATAAATTAGAAAGATTGCTTTTGCAACCTTACATCACGGAAAGGGATGCCTTTATATTTGTTGTGCAATATTGCTGTGAAACACACAAAACACTCAAAACAGCCTGAATCATATATTCATTTTCTATATGGGAGTTACCCAACCCTGACATAGGAAAATGTGCAGAGAGGTGTTTTATGGAGGATAATGAGACTTCATATAAGCTATACATCAGCCTTGTAGACTGGATCTATCTATTCACTTCTGATGAAGTACTATAGAACATGTTGCTGAACATATTTCACAATATCAAATGTATCTAAGGATGGCAAGGACACGATTCTACATTCAAAATGACATGATGTATTTCACAGTTCTATGTATAATTCAGAAGACACTGTTAAGCCTTTCCCAGCTTTATACTTCCTCCAGAAAATGTGTCTACCGAAATTTTAGACCATGATTTTTTTTTTTCTGAGCCAAACTACACAAATACATTTGTAAATTAAAATGAGTCTCACATTTTCCTCATGGCAAACGTTACAGTTGTCAATCAAGTGACCAGTACAATTTCCTTGGTGTCAGAAAAGCTAAACATAACTGCTTAGCATGTGGAGCAGGTAATTGGTGATGACATTAGTGGGTTTCTTTGCGATGGAAATAGGAACTGAAGCACATTTGGTGGTGTTGAACACTTCCTGCCATTACCTCTTTAAGTCTACCCACCATCCTCATTTCATTGTACCTTACAGCCCACAATTAACATACGTTTTTCCGGATAATTAATGGAGGATTTCTCATGTATTTTTGCTGACCGCAAAGACTTCCAGCACTGAGGAAAACTAGTGAATTAACCTTGAGGCAATGGCAATACCTGACTGGGTTTTTCTTCCCTATAGGTTAAAATAATAAAGGTGAAAATCTGAGAGTGTCAGAGATTGATGAATTTTATGACACAGGACAAGGTTAGGAAAACAGTGATGGGTGTTTTTTGTTTTTGTTTTTTTTTTTGTACATACAATAACTTTAAAACAAATATCTGTTTTATGTTTGTGATGATCTATCTATGAGCACTTCTGTAAACTAATCAGAGGATAAGTCAAAGGTACTGTATAGTTTATGCATCAATCAACATTAAGAGTGGAAATTTCTCTGTGAGTAATGATAAACCTTCCTGATTTTCTTTGCAGCAGTTGCGTGTCCACCATCTGGAAACTATGACATTTTGCAACATCTCAATCTCATAGTAAATTGTCAAACTCATCAATGTCATATAATTCAATTATGAAAGTGAAACCATTGGAACACTGGTCACATCTGGCACACTGCAATGCGTACCTATTGCCTATAATCACAGCTCTCGTATTTAGTCATATCGAATTTGACAGTTCTTCTACAGTAATTATTTTTCTAATTATATGTGTACTCAGGACATTATCATAATCATTCATTTGCATCTAAAGAACAACCCAAGTCAAACTGACTGACAGTAAACCATAGCTGTTGTGTTGTTGCAGGGAAGCAATTGTATTTTACCTTCACAAATAATTATGTGCAAGTTTTTCAGTAGCAACCAATTTCTAGCACATGTAGATGGGTAGTCAAACACAACTTGTCTCAATTTAAGATCATACATGTACACTGATGTCAAGAGCCTACAATATACTACAGAAATGAAACTGAAAGGAAATTACTTAGCTGGGTAGTGTCTGTTTAATGAAATGTTGATTGCTTATTTTAGTTTTCAGGTCTATTTTCATTCTAACTATGTGGAATATAAAAATAAATTACTCAAAGAAAAAAATCCAAATATTTAATCAGCTTATGCTTTATTTATTCTACAGCCTGGCGTCCATGTCAGTTTCAGCACTTTTCCTCGGACCTTTGCCCTTTTAGCCTTTGAAGTTATCTTAAGGGGATAACCAGTTATGAGAGAGTGTTTTGGTATTTTTATATTAGACACAGTATGAGAAACCATCAGATTCTTGAATCTTTTCAAATTAGCGTTGGGAAATGAAGGTTCGGAATTATATTGATTTTACGTTAATTTAAGACAAAGCATTGCAGTCCATTTGCCTGTCAGACCATATGAGAGCAAGCTTAGAGTTTCCAGAGATGTAAATTGGAAAAATTCCTCAAATTCTATCAGCTTAGATTTGCTCATCAGGTTCCAGTGCTGAGAAGTAACCAACACCACACAATACATGTACAAAAATCACCAATCTTGATGTGACACTATCAGCTGCAAGACTGGGTCAATTTTCTGAAGGCTAATTAATCAAAAGGACATTTAAAGCTTCAAAATGATTAAACCGTCTGATCTCAGTCTTCAGATAATGGGTTAATTAACTGTCATGCAATTTTCCAACATCAATTGGATCAACCAGAAACAGCTGATAATGTGTCGAGTGCCTCTCAGTGTTGAGTCAGGATGCTATAAACTAATAACCTAATTGTCAATAAGGAGACATTCAGTTAAAGCTTTGGGAAATGGCTGAGCTAACAAACCTGGACAAGTGAAGCCTCTGTGAGTTATGTCTGCATAACGTAAGTTTCCTTAATGTAAGTTAACTACTTCTGAAGAAGAAACATCATTTTGGCATGGCAGTTCCAATCTCTAATCAAAGTCTGAGGTCTGGCCTCTGTGGTCAGAGCCTGAAACAGGATGAGATGACACCTGATGAATCTCAGTATGTTGTGCAGCAACGGTACAACCTCAAAGATACAATCCATATAGTTACCAAGTGATCAGTCAACCAAAGGCATTATCAAGCCCAAATTAGAATATGCAAACATGTCGATAACAAGCTTTGCTGCAAAAAGATGAGCACCAAAGGGATAATTCACTTTCTGGAATTTTGGTATTATTTCATTTTTAGTTTGTTTTCACTAGCTCAGGCCATTTTTGTGCGTGATGAATGATATATTAGATTCTTTCTTTTCTGAAGTTTCAGACAACCCGCTGGCTTTTCACTGCTTGGTATATGGCATTCAGGGGTTCATGGTTTTAAGCAAGGAAATATGCTTCAGGCAATTTCAAAGCAGCTTCAGTAACTAAGTCCTCCAGGTTGTATTTTGGACACTGACCCCAGACACATTTCTTTTTGCTCCGAGCCTGTGCTTGCTTTAGCATTTTTTAATGGCTTTTGCATTTAGCCAATAAATCTCCCATGCTCTTATGAAATAGTAACATTGCATTGATCTGGAGATGTACCATACTGTATGTTTTCATCCATTCACCCATCCATCCATTATCCACACCTGCTTATCCTGAGCAGGGTCGCAGGGGGTACTGGAGCCTATCCCAGCATGCAGTGGGTGAGAGGCAGGAATACACCCTGGACAGGCTGCCAATCTATCGCAGGGCTCACACACACACTCATACCCTGTTCATTTTCATTTAAATTCTTATTTGGCACGCCTAATTACACTATTAAGCAGTTCAACAAAATCTCCAGCTGTTGAATGAGGTGTACTTGGAGTGAAAACCTACACGTTGTGAAAACAACATATGCTTAATTTCCTTAATATAACGTTGCAGTAAATCCATCCATCCACAACTAATTCTTCATCAGAAAATGGATTTATTCCCTAGATTGTTTCATATAATAAAAGTTTAACACTTACGGAAACAATATTTCACCTTCATCTGTCTAAATAATTTAGTTTTCTTGCACATTAAAGTGTGAAAAATGGATAGATTTGGAGTGGGTAGCAGCGTGGTGCATGATTTTTACTCATTACCATACATTTACTGTATAGCCTTTTTCCATTTCCAGAAATCAAGTTGTGAGCTTTGATGTCTTTCAGTCAAAGCATCTACGCCTAGAGGTACTAGCATGACATAGCTCACTGGGGACACAGTGTCCTAAATTCTGCTCCTTACAGACCCAGACTGATTGAGGTACAAACACAGAGCCAAGTAATAAGATTAGGACATAGCCAAAACACTTACAAGAGCTAAAAGGATTACCACCCCCAAATGACTACTTCGATTTTTGTTCACTGACAGCTGTCCTTACCTCACAAGCTCCCTCCCCACCCCCTTATTAGTGTAATCTCCTATTCAGCATTGGGTGTTTCTCCCCCACATTTCACCCTGTCAGTTTTCAGAGTCATGCTGGGATGAGTTTGTTTGGGTACAGAGGGGTGTCTTGGACAGCTGTGTCTGCATATTCATGAGCTACATACAGCTGCTATCATTGAATATCAAAGTTGTCTGCGTACTTGTGTACACATGCACGCAAATCCCAGTCAAAACACAGATTTTGTCATAAAATAATACTATGAAGTATAGGAATACAGGGAAATAAATGTGAATGGCATTCATATTTTTATAGAATATTTCAGGTTTATTCATTATTTCAGGTTTCATGTTTGACATTGAATTTTTCAAAAGTAAAAACAGCATCTCATTATAAAAATATAATTTCATTTAACAACCTAAAACAATAAATCAGTCAAAATTATTGAAATGTAGCCTTTATACCATATTGTCACAAGATTCTGTTAGAAAATGGTTTTTATGACATTTTTCCATTGTGAAAAATAACCTATTTCAGAAGCCATGACATAAGTCACATAAGATAAGCAAGTATAGAGTACGTTGAGCAAACTAATACCAGCCAGCTTTGTTCATATAGCTTATAAACAAAACAGAAAACCTACTTTCTCCCACAAGTTCTAGCTCTATACTGTAATATACCTTATTTGGCCACCAGATCTGCCCAACAAAATAACAAATTCAAATTGTTACATTTGCTGTTTGGTGCAATAATTGTACGCATTCTCTTAACCATTCAGCCATAATGGTCACCACACAATTACAGTGACTGACATGCCTGGGGGTGGGGGAGGGGGGGGGGGGTGACAAGTGAATTACTGACAAAGAGCTGCAAAAAATGATACACACTTGTTTTTACAGTAATCCTAATGTTGGTACAGTAATCCTAATGTGTTATATACAGTAGGGCATACTAAGCAAATGCTGTTTTGAAATCATTAAAATATTTTCCTGAATTTTTCTTCAAAGCACAATAAAGCGCTTGGACCGACAGCAGAATCTCAGAGATATTCACTCCTAAGGAATGGAGCTCGTTTGTTACTCAGAATATATTTCAAAGTGCAACAATTTTGAGAATTAGAATCAATTACTGTCTGAATTTAGCTGCCAATCAATGCTTAAACTCATACATATACATTTAAGAATGTATTATTTGAACCTCACATTAATTTCAATGAATAGCAATTGATCAAAATGAATGTGAATTGAAAAAATTTAATTAAGGGTTTATTGTGTTAGAAGCAAATAATCATAATTCACTAGCCAGGCCAACAGAGAACTCAATTCCTATTTGCAGTGATTACCTGGGAAATCCAAGCGAGTAAGAAATACTAGGGATTATGTTGTCAATCAGCCTTAGGGTTGATTAGGATGCCAGATGCAGAGAGGCAGCCACAATTGTACATTAGATCACAATACCATAGATTCAATCAACATTCACCCTTAACTTTGATTCACAAAATAAAGGTATCAGTTTCCCCTGTCAAACCACATTTTGACGCTGAACTAGCCAAACTGTGTTTGTGAAAAAAAGAACAATTTCACAAAGATACGCTGAACATCGACTTAATCCAATCTCCCACGGTAGCCCTACACATGGATGAGTACCGTTAAGGGATGATGCAGTCGGAAAGTTTCAGACTCAAAGCATGCTCTCTGTAAGGTCCGTCATGTGATTGTTGCTGCCGCACCACGTTGAGGCAGCTTTTCTCTGGGTCACATCACTAAATCACCCAGAAGAACCGTTAGCATGGTGAAACCGCAACAGCATCAGAGATGCACTTCAGAGCAGCAGGCCAGTCACCATGTAACGAAAATATGGCACAGAAGTCTGTCAAGACTCGGCAGAAGTTGTGAATTTATTTAAGAATTTATACTGAGGATGCTTTACACATAACTGTGTTCTTCCAGGTCCGTTTGGTTTAACCATAGTTTTATGATATCGGTAGTCACTTTCAATAAGCAAATAAAAAAATTAAAATGTAACAACCTGAGCCTACATTCTCGCATTCCTTCTTCATTTCCTTCCTATCAGCTTAAGGAGCCCCATTACTGTGTAACAGAATCAAGGTAATCTTATGGGTATTAAAAAGCCCAAATAAAATAAGCAGCAGTGCCTTGCTTTCCAATTTCATACTGTCCCAGATTTAAAAATGTTTACCTCTGTGATAAATATATAAGAGGATTGAAGCAGAATTAATGCAGCTTCTCATTTTTAGTTTTTTAATTTTTCGAACTCAGGGTCAGATTCAGCTTTCCATGTAAATTAAGATTCCCCCCCCCCCCCATTTGTGCATCCTGGCCTCTGTAATTTAATGTGCAATATAAAAAAACACTCAGGGTGGAGTCTCACAGGACAGAAAGTGTGTTCTATTGAATTCCATAAATCCTGGCTTATACGCTTTTTATCTTGTGTGGTGTGTGTAGCCTTATGTACATACGTGAAAAGGAGGACCAAATAGGGCAAACCTACCCACCGGAATATTAAATTGCAACTGGAAAGATTTCTTTGTGGAAAACAATGGTTTTACATGCAATAGTGACAAAACTGAACAAATGTCACTTTCCTGCAGTTTAGACTTTCATGTTCTAATGAACAATATAAAGACAAATTAAAATGGCATACATGCTAACAGACACAGCTATGGGAACCCGTATGTAAGCCGGCCCCTAAGAGCGCCATGTCTGTTTACTGTTAGCACTTACACTTTCAGCTTGGCTGTGGTTTTTGCCTTGCCCACCACCATGTCAACATACGTTTACCAATGCAGAATTAACCATTTATATAGCTGCTGAGTATGGGCATGGCTTTTTGCTAAATTGGAGGGAGTGGGAGGTATGTATAAGAAGTCATTTCTGCATGGTGAAACCAAAATACAGAAAAATACCCCTTATAAAAGCTTAATTAACCACATGTGAACTGTGTGATTACAAATCTGAAATTGTGGTGTACAGAGTCAAATCATGAAAAAATATGTCTGTGTAAGTTTGTGTCTGGTTCAGTTTCATAGAAGGTGCATCTTCATTTGCGGACTTTAGCAACTGAGATATAGTAACAAAACAATTTTATAGATTGCCAACTAGTTTATAATTCAAGTCATCCATGCCCTGTAGAACTGAATAATGTGAATGATGAAAAGGGGATGGAATGGGAACTCTTGGCAAATTCACATTTTCCATCTATGGGCATAGGTCAGGGTGAGCACACTGAATTATATCGAGTGCAAATCAGTATTGACCATCCATTGAGCTAAGCGACTGCGCATCTCAAGTGAGGATGTGCCCGTCTCAGAAGTTCTTCAAGTCAGGAAAAGTGTGCAAGAGTCCAGCGAAAAATAAAATGTGAATAGAGTCATGCACAGACCATTTCTTTGGAACTCAAAATATTTTCTTTAAATGAAAATGGACAAAAATGCAGGATCAGCATTAGAGCCGCACATTAACATTAATCAGTATACCATCCCTTTTCTCCCCATTTTATGTGTCTGTGTTCCAGGAGTCCTCCCAGCCAGCAGGGGACAGTGCGACCGATAGCACACCTATGGCAGGGCTGGGTCAGCGATGGCATGGGCTGGGTCGCACGTGAAGGAAACAGTGATGGCAAAGCGTGTGCCCCACCCAACTTTTTCAACACGGTGGAGGTTCTCTGATCCAGACGAGAAGAAAGACACTCGACCTGGAGGACAAGAAAGGATTTGGGTCAGATACTGTACAGAGGAGAGAAACAAACAAAAAGAGAAATTCAGGGATGAAGGGAATGGAAACTGGGCCAAAAGGCAGCTCGGAGCTATGAAACAGACAGAGAAGCACAGAAACATCTCAAATGGCCAAAAGTACAGTACCCACAATGCCAGTCTGACAAGTAACACCACTCAACTCTGTTCCAAAACCAAATGATTCAGTTTAACCACAGCATCACACTATAATCTGACGCACATGGCTTTATTCTGACAGCTAGCAAAAATGTATAAGTGGGAGTAGAAGTAGGAGTATGTATCCAATGGTAATGATTAAATGCAAACTTAAAATTAGCAATTATATTTATTCCCAGTAACATAAATATGTATGTATTCAAAACATGGTTCCACAGATTAAATAAATGTGATTTGAATTTTTTAAGGGGATTAACTTTCATCAAATAAAATGTTAATTTGATCAACCAGCAATTAATGTCATAGCATTTCATTCTATATGTTGCCTATGTGTCTTAAATTAGATAAAACATCCCTCTCAGCTAAAACTGGTCAATTTAGGTAAATTCTTGAATATAATGTTTGATTTTACATTAAATTAAACCTCCTCTTGAAAGTGTGCTATAACAATAATTTTAAAAATTCATTGATGAAAGCCACTCAAAATGAATATTCCTGTAAAACAGGAACACTTACAGATTTATATTCATTAGGATGTAAAATACTACATAAGGTTTCAGCAGACTATGCGCAAAGCTCAGTCAAAATGTGACCATTCCAACCAACAATCTAAAATATATAATGCCTAAAGGGCAGTTGAGAGAGTGTATTGAGCACACAGCTAAAAAAGGAAAAATCAGCCCATTGTTGCAATGCAGGCAAAGACTAGGCCAGCCACAGACAACAACTTGGAATTAACATGAACGTAGAAATAGTGTTTAACTAGAAACCACCAAAATAATTTGTCATTGAAACCTCGCTGTGCATAAGACCATATTGCACGTGAGCCCTTTGTGATGCAGGTGCGTGACTCATGTAATAAATTTAATAAATTGCATAATTCAAAACAGAGGGCTCCATTTTACAGCTGGCGGTGTGTCAGTCAAGATCGAGACACGGACTGCAATTTTGGTGTAGCCCATTGCAATTTTCCGGTCCGTCTTACATAATGGATCAGCATTTTTTTTTTAAACTTAGGTTCTCTATAATACAGTGTAATCATGTTTTGTATTGTTGGAAACCATTATCACGGAGAACCAGTTGGTGTCTCAGCTACAAAGGTTAACCCAGTGTGATATGCTTACAGATATAGTGCAAGCAGGATTCATTGTTGTACTATTTTTTCATGATTCCCTTTATTTAATGGCTTGGGGTTTTTTCCTTAAGGAGAGAAATGTAATGTTTCAGGGAGACTCGTCAACACAGTCTCCTACTCAAGGCATCACATGCATATAGCCATTTCACCACTCACATTTTGCACCATTGAATATTGTCATTATTACTGAACACACTGAAAAATAAACTGCATTCATTTCGACCTGGCATTGCTCGTTGACTCTTAACACTACACACCTAGCAGTTAAAGGTCCAAATATGCACAAAGAACTCAGGATATCTGCATCCCATAGTCACATGCCTATACACTAGTGCCGTAGCAAAATACACAATTATATTTTTACTGGCTACACTTAGCGATCCGTAAGGAGCCATACTACTGGCGGACAGCAGTCTCCTCTGTCTATGCAAGGGTTAGCACAGAGGAAAGGTTAAAACATTATTTTTGAATCAGATAATCAAGATAACATTAAATTTATCCCGGGTTCATCAGCACCGAGTGAGACGACACGTGTCCTTTCGCCCCTCACATAATTTTGTTTGGTCTGCGGAGAGGTTTCTTACGGTTGGTGAACTCGATGAGCTGTTTGGAATATCTGAGGGGCTTCTTACATTACCACTCATGGTCAAGAAAATATTTTGAATAGGAGAGAACCGGCAGAATTGTAATAATTTTCACTTTTTACTGAACATTTACTGTGAAATTTCACCACAAAGAGTCAGATACTTGTCGGCTGCAATAAGTCACATTAAGTTTGACGTGATCACAAACACTTTGTGTACAATTTAAACAAATATTAACGTAGTCCAATGTTACAACTGTGAAGTATGTGCAGGACAGTTACAGTAACAGAAGTGCGAGACTGTTGTAACCACTAAAAATAACTGCATAAATCATTAGTATCTGCAATATTTACAGGACTAAACACTGTTGGTTCAAAGGGCATACTGTGCATGGATTTTTTTAGCCAGCAACAAATTAGGAAGGTTGCAGGATTGGATGAGTTGTGGTTTTGTCATGTTTTAAATGTACATTATATTACAGGCATTTAGCAGACGCTCTTATCCAGAGCAACTTACACATTTCGTACACAGCATTTAAATTGCATCCACAGCTGGATGTATACTGAAGCAATGCAGGTTAAGTACCTTGCTCAAGGGTACAATGGAAGTGTCCCACTTGGGGATCGAAGATGTGACATTTAGGTAACAAGACCAGCTCCTTACCCATTGTACTATACAAATGTACTTATTTATGTAGTGAAGTCAATAGAGCGAAGAGTGAAGAGTAAAGAAACCCTTTTCAGCCAATCTTGAAGACTTTACTTCATTTGTTGGCTGGTTACTAATTATGTGTGAGGCTGAAACCAGGTTTTTACATCTTCTATACCCTTCTAAGCAATACTCTCAAACCAATGCTGATTTGGAACCAGGAGATAAATTATTGAAATAAGTGTATTTAAAACATGAAGAAACTCATCCAATTCCACTCAGTTCAGTTAAGCCATGCTATGGTTGTGAAATAATGATGGACTTGTAAGTTTGTTGTAAGTTTTCTTTCTTTTGTTTGAGCAACACTGAGTCATTTTGCTGCTGTGACTGTGATCAGTGGCATTGTGTGATCTTCCCTGGTTTTATTTTGTTTAATAAAACTTCAAGATACTGTTGTCATTATTTCTTAATTACAGCATAGCATATTTAAGCTACAGTATGTAGTACAGGTTTCATGGGAAATTTTAAAAGGCCCATAATAAACATGTCACACGCCTGTGTGACACCCCTGGAAGGGAGATGCAGCAGTTCTGGGTGTTCACCATTGGTTGCATGGAGATAGAGCCAACACAGACACGAAATTAAATAAACGAATGCCTTCACCCTTCCCCCTCACAGGTTCCGGGTGAAAACAATAAACTAAAACAACAAACTAAAATAACAATGACAAAAGAAAGTAAAACCCAGTGACAACTTTTCAGCTCACCGCTAGTCTCAGCCGGTCAACTTTTCAGTCACCAGAATCTTTCTTCATCTTCCAAGCTCGTACAAACAAAACTCAAACTCGCTCTCTCAGTGTGTACTCCTGGTCTTGGCCCTACACCATGGAGAAGAACACACCTTCATGCACCTGGGCTGATTAGCTAACGCAACCCAGGTGCATGTGCTCTCTCCACCGGTAGGCGACCGTGACAAATCCGTTCCAACGAACCGAATGCCACAAAACGTTTAGGCAATGCTTTATTGTAATTCTGATGGAAGAAAATTCAAACAAATTCGAATGAATTTCTCCTATTTATGAGATTGGTTCAAACTAGATTTTTGAAAGAGAATAGTGGCAACCCAACTGTGCACCTCCTGCAAAAGAATGTCTTGTGTGAACCATCTGATTAGTATATCCTTATCCTCGTGTTCCATTACACTCATAGACTATGGAAATGGGCAGTACTTTTGCGCATTGGCATGGCTCTTAAAGGGAATGAAAAGAAGTCGTTTGATTGGCTATGAATGAATCCTGCTGTACCACACCCACTGATAAAATATTCAGTATAAACCAGTCATCTCCTAGGTGCGCGGCGTGCTTTGAACTGTACGCTCCATGCCTCTGGCCACGAAAATACCAGAATTCACTTGCCATGCCAGTGCGTCCAAGCACTGTGCCGCACCACTGACTGCTCCCATGTGCCATGCAACATTGATTCTGGAAAACAGAGCCCAAAATCTGACTCTTTGTTACAGTGATTATGGCTGCAGTCAAGTATCCTACCTAGCTGATTTCAACACAGGTTAATCATCAAAATTTCTATTTGCTTTCCTTGAGAAGTGTTGGAGCACAGGCTATTATACCATTTATCTGTAGTCTGGTGCCTGGTGAGTATGTGTCTGATTCAGTCTGCTTTAAGGAGCCGTTCCTGTATATGTTATAATAGCTGTCAGAAATTTACTCTAGAGATATGCATGCATTCACACATGCTGGAAATGTGAAGACCAGTCTTTGGTTTGCAATCCCTCTGAAAAAGAAGATATTTGTGCATGTGTGCTGCATTTACATAACTGTAATATAGGCAACGCAACCCACCTGGAAGCAAATTGCATGTAGGAATGACCCAGAGGTAGCGCAGAAAAAAAATTATGGAATCAATCCATTTTAAATGGTACTTAAATATTATTCTAATAATGAAGCACTCAATTATTTTTACCTCAGTCAGAAAATTTTATAGTAATACAATGGAGAATCTAATACAATAGAGCTAATAGGACACATTTTTTGTTTGAAATGCCTTTCTGCCAATGAAAAACATTTCCTGCTTGAATTGTACAGTCAGCCTTAATAGTCTTAAAATGAATGTAAAGCTACTGCAGCTCTGAACATTCCAGTCTACATTGACAAAATGTGTCAGACAGGACGAAAATCATGCAAAAACAAGAATGAAAACTGAGAAGGTACTAATGCCTAGGAGGTGTTGTTAACTGACAGGAAATGCAACCGAAAGAAATGCCCCACTCACTACTCGTTCTTCTGCATTTTCACTGCCAATTTTCTAAAACTGCCAATAAGTCTATATTTAAAAACGAGTAAAGTTGCTATACAATTGCTACCAAATCAAAACTCACAAAAACCTACATGAATGAAAACTTCTGTGAGCAGCAGTGACATTTTTGCCTATACATTTAGAAAAAGTTGGCGATGTAACTTTCAGCAATAAAATCAATTAAGGCTGAAATGTACGTTTCAGGTGAGTGGACTGCAGGGCTACGTGACCAGTGCATTTAATTCAGAGGCGGCCTTGCATTGTGTCTTGTGCAGTAGAAACCATTCATAAAAAATGCGCACAGAGTGAGACTGTTTCACTGTACAACACTATATGCATAAGATTAGGCTATATATAACTATGAAACAACAAGTTGCACTACAAAGTAGCACTGTTTGTAACAACTTGGTTTTTATTCACTGATATTATGAATACAGTTTCTTGATACATATCTGCTCATTCCATTCCCTAAAATGCACTCTGCTTCTACATGCTAATATTGCACTAGTAAGAATAAAATCATCCAGGACAGATGCTATTCTTAAAACCAGGCTGCACTGTATTATTTTTTGGGACTATTGTAACACCTATTTAAAGTGCCGTGATTTACTTTTTACTTTGAATCCAGTGCTGGGTACCAATATAAAAAAAGATTATGTCCTCCACAATTATAATAAGAACAATGTGATTTGAACTGTTCATTTTCTCTCTCGGCAACCCAAAAATAACCTCTCTGCCCAGCCACTCTGTAATAACTGCACATCCATTCCCTCCTGGCCCTCCCCTGTTTCCCATCCACAGTGGCTCTCTTGACTTGCAACTCTCACTCTCACGCCCTTCTCTTCTGCACATTTATCAGCCCTTTTTTGATCATGTTGTCACCTTCTTCACTCTCCCTGTGCCCTTCAAACTTCAAACCTTCCACTTCCCCTGTCCCTGGTCTCTTCCTTTCTACACTTTTCTCATTTCGTCTGAAGCTACCCCTCCCTATGCATTACCAGAATGCCGATTTGTCTGATTGCAGTTATAATTATAGACCCATCGCCATAATTATCTCCGTGACCATTAATTACCTCATTCCAGCACAGCATGTTGGGTAGCCTAACACGACATTGCATATATCTATTCTATTTGAAACCCTGATAGCAGTGCTTTACTTGGAACTGCAAGACAGTCATGAACTGTCATAGTCCCCAGTTAAATCTCCAGGGTGGTGATGGGTGGGGGGCTGGGGGGTTGCGCATAATGAAGTACCACGCCATGACAAGATATCACAATTGTTCTGAACTTCTCAACACTTCTCAAACCAGCTTCTTTTTAACAATATATAACTGGCACAGGCCCATGCTGTTTATTCCTGAAATAGCAGCAACAATTCATGCACGTCTAAAAAAACTACCTCTGCAAAGCAACAGAACCGAATCTGTATTTCCATCAGACCAACACAGGCACCCTGCTTCCACAGTCTGCACTGCACCCTTGCCGTCACTGTTTACAACGAACGCACAGCGCGCAAGCACTAGTCCAGAAAAATGCAAAATATAATTCTTATTTAGGGAGGAACAGAAACAGTGGCTCAGAGCAGCTGGACATACAAACTCTATTCATTAGTTCAGGTGTAAGCAGTGTGAAGGACGACTGCCACACTCAGTCAATACCCATAAAGTCCACAAGGCCATTAGCTTCCAGGTCAGCAATGCCAAATGAATAGAAAAGGATGTTAATGAATTCTGGCTGCTAGTGCAAAAGCAGACGAGTCTCTTCAATGTTGATAAGTTAACTTACGATTCATATCATGCATCTGTTCAGATGAGGATACAGTCACATTCCACACAACATGGCATAGCTGCACTTGAGACATAAAAGTCAAGTAGTAGAAGCCTTGGCCAGCCTAGTTACTGTGCATAATAGAGACTATCTTTAAGGATGATTCCTGTTTCCCCTTTGATGCTGAGTGGAGCACATGAAAAACGCACTACAATTAGTTCCTAATTAAGCATTTCATCCCTGGCACATGGGGGGCACTCCATAATAAGCTGTTTATTCAGAGTGAAAGAAAATAGAGTAGGAGGGAAGAGTTCATACATCATACTTATTACCTAAACAGTACCATACTTTCATCTTTGTGCTGGCCAACTGTGGCCATTTCTGTTTGCTTTTGTTCTTTTTTTCAGTGCCAGCAGTTAAAACTCACATCACAATTACTTCCTGCCACATCAAGACTAATATAAAACACTGCATTGTTTGCAATATATTAATACGTAGTAAGGACACAGTAAGACACATGAAATGGATATGCATTTGTGTTTACTGCGTGTGTGTGTGTGCGTACATGTGTATATACATACACAGACATTGCTACAGGCAATAAGTAATATATGTATGATCTAAACCATGCGTATACCATGATAATCCAGCAGTGTTTGAACATAAAAACATGTGGCTGTCAAATAGAGAAGCCTAGTAAGATTAACACCAAGAGATTTCTGGCCTGTCTTAAACCTGGTATTCCAGGGTTTTTTTTTGGGGGGTTTTTAGTGTTCAACACACGTTGAATTTTCCTCATCCTTGCTCTCAATGTGAGTTTGCCTTAAAATATAGCTGCTTTACCGCAACTTATTTAAGAAAGAACACACTTTAAAAAGTTGTATGGTTTAAATGATGTATATAAGGTTGCATATCCAAATTAGCGGTTGTAATTAAATTCATACTAAACCAGCAGAGCAAGGCTCCCCAGGCCTAGTTCTGAGAAGCCTCAGGGAATGCTGGTTATTTGGTTACTCAGAACGGATCGATTAAAGCTTAAACCATTAACACAACACATGGCTTCTTGAGTCTAAGCTGATTGCAGATTTTGAATACAAAACTCAGCATATTCCAGGATCACAGTTGAGGTCCCCTACAGTAGAATATGGTCTGTTCTACAGAGGGTTAACAATTCTTAGCTACATGTACCATTAAGTAACAGCAGTTTTCACTCGGTAATTATAGCTATTATCACTTCAAAGAGGAAGGCTTGTCTGCCTGTTCTGTCTCAACAGTTGGTGGACACCTGGCATTAAGTATCTCCAATCAACATCAATTAAGTAGGGAAGCATGAAACTGCTACAATATGTCAGTTTGTTTGTCAGATGAGTAGCAAGGCACCACCTCTTAAAAGTCATGTTTTTGCCCACACAGCCTCCCTCCCTCTGATCTATCCCCAATATGGCAGCAATTAAAAAGTTTCACCAGTAACAGATTTCCAAATTTCATGCTTTCCTGCACGACTTGTGCCACACAAGCATGTGCAATATTTTATAAATAACTGTGTAATGGAACACTGGAGATATGCCTTTACAAGTGAGAAGAAGTGTCAGGTGAGAAAAAATAATTTCACAGGAAAAAAAAAAGTGAAGTATTTCTAATATCTCACCACATAACCAACATGAAAAATGTCTAGAATTGTTGAAAGCAGGGCCTGAAGAGTTTGTGCCAAGAGAACATGAAAGCCATGGTTATTGCTTAACGACGTGTCATGGAGGAAAATATAAATATGAATAGCCTATTTTGTTCAGGGAATTAGATGAATTTATCGTGACATTTTGCACCGAAAAGGCAAACATCTTTAAATGTGCTTTCTAACAATTTTTCTCAATCTCACTCCCCATCGCATGCACTGCTGTGAAATAACACCACCATGAAAATCGAATTGATGAAGCAGAACCGAGAATTGGTATGAATAGAGTGGGAACTGTACCACCTTTACTCTGTCAGGTCTCATTGTGGATGTGCACATTTTCAAAAGAATAGAGAATATTTCATAAGAGTAGCTGGCATTTTTGCTCCATTTAAGTCCAGCTTGTGTTTGGTAAAAGTGCTGAAAATCTTCCGTCAATGAGCACACAGTGAAAATCGGCATGTGCTGGGAATTATGTAATTGTGTAAAGTGCAGGAGGTGACAATATTCAGCACAATTTCAGCACTTGCAATCCACTAACCAGAACACAGGTAGCACAGGTCTTAATTCCAACCTCAATGCTCTTTTGGCAAAAAAGATGACATTAGATGACACCGAGTGCAAACATCGCCCCAAAAACCAGGGACACAATTCATTATTGGGATGCACTAACAAAATCTGAGCTTATTCACATCTACAAGTGATTCACATTACGATATTTGGAAATGGTGGACAAATAAGTTGTACACACACTGCACAGTGGCATGTGCTTTTTGCATTCTTGTGAAAATCACCCAAATAATGAAGAATACACAGTGCATGTGAAATATACAGTGAGCTCCATAATGTTTGAGACAAAGACATATTTGGCTCTGCACTCCACAGTTTCATCAAACAATTCACACGTGGTTAAAGTGCACATTCTCAGCTTTTATCAATGAGCATTCAAAAACATTCTGGGTCCACCATGTAGAAATGTACATTTTTTAATAGTACCCCATTTTAGGATGCCATAATGTTTGGGACAAATTGCTTTGCAGGTGTTCCTGATTATTCAGATGTGTTTAATTTAAATAACATTAACATGTCCCCAACAACCCTAAAATGGTGGAGTATAGAGCCAAATCAAGAAAAAAAAAAAGTCTTTTACCCAAACATTATGGAGCTCACTGTATGTGTCCGCGACACTGTTCACTCATCATACGTTTGACTAACATTTATTTTTTTGTATCCCATACACGTTCAGCCTCTCTCACCTGCACGCGGTTCCACAGTCCGGTTACCATCCGCGTCCATGAAGACAAAGCGGCCCCCTCCAAAGTCTCCGCCGTAGTCAGACAGGTACAACAGTGACGTGTAGTCAAAGGAGCCGTACGTCACCTGCAGGAAAGGTAAAACCAGGTAGAGTCAATCAGGCATAAATTTTCCTTGGCAGTTCATTAACCCCTGGAGCAGCAAATAATTAAATGTCCCATCCAATTACGGGGCAAATTTGCGAATAATTAAGTTAATGGAGCAAAATCAAATAATCTCAGTGGCTTGTAACAGCCAGGGTTTAGCCGTTTTAATTCTTTTTTAAAAACGTATCTACTGTACACACCCCTATAGCACATAAATATGCAATCCAATTAAGGGGCAAATATTCTAATAATTAAGCATATGGAGTGAAAACAAAAAATTGATCTGATCTACTGTACTCATCTATTGTGTTTTCTCTATTCTACTGTACACATACATCAAGTGTTTCAATATAACATGAGTATTCTAATCATTCCTGATTTACCATTGTAGCTAACACTAGCTTCATAGGTAGCTATCAAATATTAGCTCTATATGATTAAAAATAAATTATAATATATAATAACACCATAAATCAAATTCTTAAATTCCTTAACATACAACAAATATTTGACTCACCCTCCTGATTATAATTTTCTCCCTGCTGTTGAACTACTATGATCCACGGCAACAGGATAACCATGCTAACAACACATCGATAACATTCCTTATAAGCTGTGTTAGTCTAATTGCTGAGCACGATACTTCAGCCCAGATAACTGAGCTAATTTTGCAATTTGCAGCAAAGCCAACTATACACAGGGCAATATCAAAAACATGACCACTGACATTAAGAAAGGCAATTAACATCAGAGGCATCTCAGAGGCAACTCAATTTAAATTTACATTTAAATTGGGTTGGCTAGGGGCAATTAAACATTGAGGGAAACACCAAAAGCCAGCAAAGAGGTTATATTCCACTGCAATTTGTCTGCTGCAATTTGTTGGGGTAAAAAAATGATGTCTTATTATTTGCAAAGAAAAAAACTTGCAGGAGGGTTCTTTAAGTTACCACAACCATGATTTTTGGCTGGTCCCCTTACTGAACGAAAATCCAAGCCTGAACACTACTCGCATACAAAGGATCAAGGTACATAACCTAAATTGCTTCACAAATGTCATACTGTTTAAGGTCATGTGCTTCACTAATAAACATATCTGGAGATGAAAAGTCACAGAGCACAGATCAGAGTGAACAGAGTTGTTGAAATTATAATATTCAGTTTCAGCAAATTAAATCAGACCCTAGTGAGAAATAACTGCATATCTGTTACTTTGGGAGCCCAGCATGTACAGTGGTTTCCATTCCAGCTCAGTTCTCAGTGAAGTTTACCTCAGCTGGTTACTGAATACTGATCTCTCCCTATGAAATCAAGTATTTAATATTTTTATAAAGTAAAAAGAATAATATTTTTGTTTATCTGCTACTTGAGCAGATTGGGGAGTTGTCTTATTATTAATTATTTGTTAAAGGACATAAGAAAATTATTCCTTATTGACCAACCTAAATATTTGCCTGTATTACTGTATTTCTATTTCCATAGAAAAAAGTAATTTACTTTGTCAGAAGTCAGTGTTTCAGTGCAAATCAAGGAGATTTTTATTTTAAAACTATACTTGTTAAGGTCAGTGTAATGAAAATACAATGCTTCAGCTTGTTGTTCAAAAATGTAATGTTATATTTAAGGTATGTCTCACTTTATGGTGGAACAATGAGCTGTGCTGGATTTAGGGCTGGGCAATATGCCGCAACGATAAGTATTGAATGCAACAACAGCCACCATGTGGTATTTTGCCTTTCTTTTCATCTTTTTCTCTTTATACCTGAGGCGGTAGTAAACAACCAAGCTCCAGAGGCCGCATGAAATGCTTTACCACTGTTATCTGTTGGATGACCATAAGACAGCCAATCAGCAGCAAGACTGTGTAGCTTCCATGTGATTGATAAAAATCACATGATCACAAGGAAGCTGTACAACCTTTCTGCTGATTAGCTGTTTTATCAACACAACACCTAACAGAAAAAAGTCGTTATTTTTTTTTTTTCTCCAGAAGCACTACACGTGGCCTCTGAAGCGTGGTTGTTTACTAATGCATCAGGTACAATTAAACAGAAAAAGAAAGGTAATACACCATATGGTGGCGAAGACCGTTATTGCATTAGATAATTATCGCTGTGGTATGTCGCCCAGACCAAGCTGAATTTGTCCTAGGTTTTAGTTTTTGGGAAGGAAAGGACAGTATCGATTTCCCTGGAGTGTCTGGGAACTTCATCAAGTCAAATGTGCACTTAAGCACCGCCTGGCCTACACACCATTGACCTGGACACTCACATTACAACCCCACTACTTTCTGAATGGAGCCTGTGCAAAAATGAGTACACTGGTCACCCTAAGGGGTACACAGAGAGCTTCCTGCTGGATCACACAGAGATTATTAAGTCTCATTAAGTCTTCTGCCAAATGCTTGCAGATACCGCAAATGACGTGGTTGCCTGGCATAAAGCTCACATTCAGCATCTGTCAATCCCCGGCAAAGCCAACAGACAAGTTCATGATTGGCAGCACCATAACTAAAGCACCATGTGAAGTACATTACTCATATCAGAATGAGCTGCATGTAAACGAGTGTGTCACATATATAGCCTATATCTCATGGGCATTGATATCTATACTGCTGAGCAATAATAGCAATACAACCCAAGATAAATGATAAGACAGGTATCAATGTAAATGTTACATTATCCAAGAGCATCCATATCGGTTCATTCTTGGATAAATGCGCACCTCTGTGTCTGTTCATTCATGGATAAATCAAGAAAGCATCTCCTTCACTGAGAATTAAAAAGTTCCAAAACAAAAACATGAAGGTAACCAAAAGCTGCCCGTATCATCAAATAAACCGTTTTTAGACACACAGGGATTTAGAACAGAGTCCTTAGTGTGTAACAAGTAGGCAATCAAAGACAGCTGAGCAAATGAACCAATTAAATGTTTCAAGGGCTACTCTGCATTAAATTAAGACATTGCATGCAAGCTTTGACACAGACTAAACAATCCCTTGATCTAATTTGCGCTGCTGGCAGTTAAAATAGAATATATTTTACACTCATAAAGGATCAAAGCTACATTCCCGCAAAAAAAAAATAACTGAAGATAGTAGCCAGAAACATAATATTACCACATTTGAAAAGAGAATATAATTATGGGTAATACTTCAGTATATGATGCATATGTTAGAAAATATGAAAATATGCAGGGCTTCAAGACTACACTCCAGAAATTCTAGAAATTCCACAGAAATTTTCAACAGGACATGTAACTTTGAGAGAGACTTCTCAATCTGGTCATCCTGACCATCTTCCTAATAACACTTATTTATGAATAATTACAGAGTTTCCAGGGAATTTTACAATGTTATTAATTAATACTTTGTTAACGTATATAACTGTGCCATATTTTTTCCAAAGTTATCAAGCTTTCAGCTTAAGTAAAAGAATGAATGCATAAATAAATGTTAATTGTGTTCTTCTGGGGCACTGTCACTCACACGCAAAACTCACTCGAGTTTCACTGGGAGGCCATTACCTGCACACATAAAAGTGTGCGATATCAGACAGGTTTTAATGACTATTTCTTGACATCCAAGGAAAATGAAGATAAGAATCCACAAAGCTCTACATCATAAGAATGACAGGCGGATTCTGGGAAAGTACAGTGTGAAAGTGTTCTTTCACGGTGTGGTCTGTGTGCTTGCTGCGGTCGCTTGTGTGTGCATGTTGATGTGTACTGAGGGAGGGTGCTTACATCAGAATAAATCTCTATAAATATCCGTATCTGGGTGTATGTGTGTGGCATTACCTTGTCTATGTGTGGATGCCAGTATTCATCGTGAGTAGTCTTGGCCGCACTGCTATTGATGCGGGAGAAGAATGTGGGCTTGGTAAGGTACATGCGGGATGGATCCAGTCCAAACATCTCTGCTATCACCCCCTGAATCCTTGCACGCACAGCCCTGGCACCATGAACAAAATTGGATTATTTTTAACATTTTACTATGCATTTGCCAATAAAAATGTATAAAGCAACGCTTTACAAAGCAACAAAGGAAGATTACTGAGAATGAAAAATTACGAGAACATTTAATCAGTAATCCTACCGGTAGAGCTGAAAGTCCTCCTCAGAAAATACGTCTTTGATCCGTTCCCCAAAATACCTAGAGCAGCAGAGAGTCACAGACAAACTGGAAATAACTCTAACAGCAAAAACAACCTGCACTACAAATTTTGTTTACAGACTGTGAATAATGACCGCTGAAAAAAACACACCAGCTGCATGTGTACGGTTGACGCAAAGTCATCAAGGTCACCACAAATGTGCACAGAAATGTGGCCAGAAATGGATGGGGCGAGAGAACATTCCGGAAATGTGAACAGACAGTAAACTATAAAGTAAACAACAACCAGATCAAATCTCTATGTGAATCAATCCCTCCCATTTATTCCCCAAAGTGGTGTGTTGTTGATGTACAGGGAAAATACACAGTAAAATAGCAGTGGGAGCAGTCAAATCAGAAAGCTCAATTAACTCAGATAGTAAATCTGTTTTCTCTCACCTGTAGATATTCACAAACTGTTTCCCCATTGACAGAGCCCCAGAATGCAGATCCAGTATAGAGGCCTAGAGGAGTGAATACAAATTCTGCTAGGAAATCACATCAACACAATAAAACAAAGTACTGGAAAATTGCACCTTAACTACATGTATCTAAGATGAAAAGATACCAATAAGGAGTCTTTGTAGTGGGCCCAAATAAGGGCTCTGATTCATCCAACAAAAGTTGAACCGTGGGCAGGGCAATGCCTCAGCCAGCAAGCCTTATTTAGTTATGCCAGCGGGTGGAGAACATCTGTGTCTTCTTAGGCTCACCCAGGACTGTGAGCAGTCCCTGGTTCCCCTGCACTGACTCGCTAGATTGTAACTGGGACACACTGCGACAAAAAGCTTCCTCTAACTTCATATTGCTTAATGTCTTCACACTCAATAAGCAAACGCTATGCTTGGATCAGCATCCGGCTACATGGTGAAAAGGGAAGGGTCATCTGAGAACCCTGCACATCAGTTTAAATCCTTCAAAACTAGGACCATGTCTCCCACCACTTCAAGCTGGTCAGGCTCAATTAACCATCAGCTTTCTGTCCAGGGCAAAAACGTGCTGAAGCATTTCAAGGCAAATGATGCAGACACGTGCTTACGGTGAACAGGCACGGATTGGGTTGGGCTCATTTTGGGCTCATTTATTAATTATTTCCATGGGGCAGTTGAGCGTTGCTGTTTTCAGGCTACGGTTCACTCAATGTTAGCTTTCAAGCCTGACAAAAGCTGTATAACAAGCATAACTGCAAAGCTTGTATAACAAGTGTCAGAAACAAAGCCTGTTGGAAAATTTTGGCCCAGTGAATGTGGTTGTTGCAGACAATCAATCCTCTGGCACAGATTTATTAAAATATAGATAGAGTGTACACACTATTTATGAAATAGGAGTGCTCTACTTAATTCTTGTGGGACAAGTGTAACACTTAGTTAGTCGGAGAGCGCCAGCAACCGCCAAAGAGAGAGACACAATGAGTGCCTCCCATGAGTTCTCCCCCATCAGGACAGCGGTGTGGCATAATAATTAGAGAACTGGACCAGTGTCTCAAAGGCCACAGGTTTGACTCCCAGGTGGGGCACTGCTACCCTAGCACGAGGTACTTAATGTAAAAAACTGAGAAGTACCTCTCTAGTTATGCAAATTTGTGTTCTCAACAAAAAGACATGAACAATAGTCTCTAGCTGAGATTTATCCTTACCAGAAATACAAAGTATAAGGATGCTTGATAATACTTTATGTCATACATTTGGGTTTTGTTTTTTTAATAAATGAATGCAATCCCCAAGTTTGGATATTTGCTTGTTATTGCCTGCACAACTGCATAATCAGCTAACAATACAAGCTGTAGGATTAGTAAAATCTTTTTTTTCCTTATTTAGATAACCACAAAGCCTTTTTCTGTGCACTGTGAAAGTTATTACCGTAGTTTGCTGTGATTGCATTTTACATGATTAAAAATCTAACGAGAAAGTGAAAACAACCATTCAGTTTCTGGCCACATTATTTTTAATGGGCCACAGAGCTGATACTTGGTCACACTTGCATTACTTAACCCTGGGCTAGGTCATTTGTTCTCATTTACATGCCACACCTCTGCTTTCAAAGATCACAAAAAATTGAGCTCAGAGGACACATCAGACACCCTGAGTCATCACTGCCATGGATACAGAGGCGTGACTTCTCCCTGAAAATTTCCTCCTTCTTAACAGGAATCATTGATGCTCAAACAAAATTAGGAAATGCCACATTTCAGTCCCTAATGAAGAAGTTAGCTATGACATGATACATGAGTGGTCTTCATTCCTCGTCCTGGTGGGCCTTGGGGTCTGCTGGTTTTTGCTGTTACTCGGCACTTAATTGATAGATTAAAGCAGTTGAGTACACAGTTCTCTTACCTCATCTGGTTTCTTGGGTCAGAACTGGTTGCTAATATTAAGGTGAAAACAAAAACCAGCAGAACCTGCAGCCCACTGGGATCAGGAACAAAGTTTACTGAGATACATTAACAAGGTCACAGACTATCTGTAATATTTTCATGGAATTAATATTTCATTCACTTCAATTGCTCTTTTAATTGCTTTGAAACCCCATTTTAAATATTCAACAATCACAAAAGCAGGCAAATTGTATAATCATCACATGAGACTAATTTGCAATTCCCAAATGCTCTGGGGCGACAGTGCCAGGGTGTACATTCCCTCAGAGACAGTTTTAGAGGTGTGCAGGTGCACAGTATTTACTGACTTACCATTCAATCACAATTGCTGGTCCAGTGTATCCTGTACTTATAAACAGAGTTCTAACGGCAAAGTTGCTGTAGCAGCCTGCCCTCTAGTGTAAAATCTAATGCATTGCTCAAATCCACCACAGTAAAATAAATAACAAGCGCAAGCCTCCTAAATTAAATTGAACTGAACATTGAGTCATGAGACTTAAAAATAAGTAAATAAGGAATTCAAAATAAGTCTTCTTAATCTGTACTGCATTGTCACTGCAAAGCTGCATTAGCTTTCTATAGGTAAACAAGCCTTCCATTTATATTCAACAGGTGGGATACTTACACCTCCATCAGAGCCTGCTAGTGACAGCCCTCTCTCTGCCAATCTGCAAGGTGAACACATGAGAAATCAGGGGAACTGGTGACAGGCTGATGCCGTATCACTTACAAGCTCAGGGGCACGAGTGAGAAGGAAAGAAAAGGCCAAAGGCTTTGTAGGAACGAGCCAGCGTGAAAGACAGGGAGGTAATAACAGCAGATGGATTGAGTGTGTGGCATGTATATTTGTTTGTGACAGAGTGAGAGACGGCACGTTTTGAACGATTCTTCGCGCACGACTACTCCTCACCTCCGAAGCGCCCGTGCCTCCTCGTGTGTAACCACACCGTCTGTTACCGCTCGCCCACAGGTCTGAGGGGTGCAGCCTAGGAGGAAGACGTGTCACATTACATGGGGGCCTGTGACCTGCATTATTAACAAGTATTGTAACCACTGGTGTTTTTTTCAATTATTTACTGTAAGTTCTTCTGACTGGTCATGGTTATGCTTTGTAGCTGGTTGCCGGTTTGTCAGTAAATTTATGAACCATCCAGGTGTCTTGAAAATGTTGACTAGTTTACATTTTTGTGGAGTGTTGCATCTCTTTAGAGACTAGTACAACAACTGAGCCAAGAAACATAATTCTGACCAAAACACAAAAATAAGTCCTGTGTCTTTTTTCCAAAATCAAATAACACCAAACCACATCACAGCACATTACAGTGTATAAATGGAGGCAAAATGGTGGCCAATTTTCTATTTTCATAGTAAGAAATATTAATATGCCCTCTAGCTTAGCAATAAGATTCCTCACAACCATGAACAGTTTCAGTGATCATTCTTACAGATGCAATTAATTCTCCTTATAATTTCCAAGTATTATTTTCCCATTTCGAAGGGTCCCTCCACAGCTTTCAAGATTTGGAGTACATTACATTAGATTACATTTATTTGGCAGACGCTTTTATCCAAAGTGACGTACAATAAGTGCGACGGTCATTGGAACAACTACAATACACAGGTCCGATAAGGTACAAAACCCATCTTGTAGTTATTCATAGCTATGAACACATTAAAGTCCAGTTCACAGAGTGACCATTACTCTGACTTAACCTATGATTCATTTACAGAGCAATGGGTCTAAGCAAGAGGTTCAATCAGCAAAAGAACAACTAGTTTCAGATTGCTTTCATGACCATAGTTCACATCACATATCTTATATAAAAGAATTTGTATAACACTATTGTTTGCACTAATTTCACACCACTTTCTCAACAGGAGACCACTTAAGGCCAAAGATTTATACATGCGTCACCGCCATAAGACAAGAACAAAAGGCACCGACATGCTTAAAAATCCATTTTAAACAGTAACAGTGCGCAAACAAGAGAAAACAGAACACTTCCTGAGAGAGATGAAAGCTGTTTACTTGCCTGGGTAGCGTTTGTAATTGTCGTAATCCTCAGAGCACTGAACCTGGAATATCTTTGGCTGCTGAACCACTTCACCTTGCCGCACAAGAGTCTCTGTTATTTCATTGTCAAAGGTGAGGTACAGCCAGCTCACTGCACCGCACACCCCAAAAGCTGTTAAAACAAGCAGGTAACCTGGGGGCCTCTTCCAAAAAGAGGCCTGTCGGTGTGCATTTCCCCTGCAGGAATTAAAATGACATGTTTAAGACCAATGGCTTTGTGGCTCCATTTATTTTTACAGTTTAAAAACAAGCCATTGTTTGTCAAGGGGGGGGGGGGGATTGCTACAATGTGAACACTGACCATTAAATTTTGCGATTACTGCTTCCTCCCTACATGCAGTCAAAAAATACTTAGACAAGTAGTGAGGCCTGTGGGAATGGCAGCCCACTTCCCTCTGAGATGCTTTTAAATATGAGCAGGAATTCAGCAGCTTGTACAGTATGAGGTCATTTGTTGTATAAATGTAAAAAAAAAAAAAAGTCAAATCTGAATAGCAGGCATAGCTTAATGATGTAGCCACTTGGCTGATAGCTCTAGAGGCTCCAATAACTCGGGAACTATACAAGCGTACTAATCTATAACCCTTCATGACTAAGATGTGGCATAAATCCAAAGTAGTCAAATTTTCTTTTAATAGAAATGTGGCACTTTTTATGCATTTTTTATATATTTCTGGGCTGGAATTTCGGATGTGGTCAGAAAGCAAGCGTTCATATACTGTAGGCTCTTGGAGTTTGTTATGTAACAGGCTATTCAGAATAGTACAATAATACTGGGATATCAGTCATGAGAATATATCAGTGATCATTCACTGTGCAGAATTAAATAATTTGTTAAAAGGAAAAAGCAACATATCAAACCCTCAGTAATAAAACCAACAGTGCAGGAAGCTCAAATCCTCCTACATCCTCCTGCATCTTTCATTTTGTGTTTTTAACAAGTTCTGACGATATAGAATTCAAATTCTATTGAACAGCATAAAAGCACATTATTTTCAGAAATTTAACTAAATTTATCATAGGTTATTGTGAAACATAAATGTTACTGTAAAATGTGTTTATGAATGTGTAGAACAAGTAGGGTATTAAAAGATAAGGGAATAACAGCACTGTCGATTCCCAAGTGTTTAATTAAACCTACCCCGTGAGCAGCGATAACGTTTTGTCAGGTAAAGGTGGTCACATGTACATACCAGTATAAATGTGTATAAGTGTGCTGCTATTCCTGTATTCTTTGTCATATACCTTTTTTGCCAAGCACCCACACTACAGTGTGAATGTGTGTACATCTCTGCGAAACAACTAGCTATGAAAAATGTGCTAATACATTCATATCTCTAAAACAGATAGTTGCAAGACACAGAATGAGACTAGTATGGTAACAAGTGATCCTCATGTTCAGTCACATCCAGTCCCATGTAAGCTGAGTTACAAATATTCTCAATTGCAGCCTAGTTTAAATATTTCATTATTATAAATAATACTTATTTAGACTAAGCATAGATAAATTCTAAATATTTTCCTAATAATAGTTAATAGCATAAATGTACATTCATTAATAAAAAAAAATCCAGAAAGTCAAGCTGATACATTTTTAGATTTGGTTCCTCAGTTGTAGCAGTGCCTCAGCAAAGCAAGTGGCTGAAATGTTTAACTGCACTCCATGTGAAACGTGCACTCTGAGCATTCAGACTCTTAAACTTCCAAAAGAGAGGGCTAAAACAACATGTGCTGCTCTTCTGCTAATTATGCACCTCTGATAGCCATAACTACAGTAACAAGGACACACAGAAGTTGTCCCAATATGCACACTTGATCACACCTGCACGCGTGGGCACTCGGCGTGCTTGTTCACGTGCTCAGCGTAAGAGCACCAGTTTGTCCAATTTCTTAATCAAAAGTGCAGTGCGCTTTATCCAGACTTACACTAAGACCACTCCAGAGCAGTATATAGCCAAGTACACTAACCCACAAAGCACCAAGCTGATGACATTTACTGTTGACGCCATTCGGGTTGCGGGCTTGTGTGTTCACTGGAGGAAAATGCCACTGAAGAAATATCACCTAAGAAAGATGTCTCGCTACACACTTGGGCACTTAATACATACTTCCCCACTAAATGCTAATTTATGTTACATTAAGTGTGTAAGTACACAAGTGCACTTACCCAAGTGTTGATAAATGGGACAGCCCAACAGTGTAATTTATGTGAAGCACCATGAGTGCTGATTGCTCCCCCTTGTGGATAATCTTTAGTGAGTGTGTGAATGAGTGAGTAAGTCCCCCAGGCCCAATTCACTCCCCCTCTGTCTTTTAGTTACGCTTTATTGCAAGTGTCACCGACGTGAGGGCCACTCACAATTGAGGGCAGCCACTGAGGCGAAAGGGAGCATAAAAAGCAGCAGGTGTGGGACACATTTTTAGTCTGGTCCAGCAACCCTGATTGGAATGTAAAAAGAATAAATGATCAATAATAAATCATCACCACTTAAAAGAATATAATTTAACAGTTGGACACAGTGGGCTACTTTGAACCACAATATCTGCATTAAAAATAACGATTACTACAATTATGTATTAATTTTATATGTATTATCTGTACACTTTAATCCATGGAATTTGCATCAGTTGAGACACTTGTCTGCAAACAAAACTGATGGCCATAATTGACTTTTGAACAGGTATGACATCAGTACACTTACATTTGAATGTGGTTAGCTCAGGCTTGCATTAAAGACTCTGTTAACGGCATTAAACAACACAATGCCAGCTGAGGCAGCACTCACTTTTAAGCCACCAAAATTAAATTTCCTTGTTATTGAGGGAGCATCAGAGGGCCGAACAGCCGCTCCCCCGTGCCAGTTCTGGGACAACCCCTGTACAACATGCAAAATGAGCGTTGGCCTGTAGGCAGAGTGATTAGGAGGTGAACTGGGACCGAGCCATCAAGTTACAAGTCCTTGAGGTGCTTTGCATCTGAAAAAAGTGGGAGGCTTTGTAATTATCTAGTTCTTGAGCATTTATTTTGTTCTTCCCCATAAAATCACAGAGAATAATTAGGAAAGGGTATTGCCTTCTCAGCATCCTAGGTGCTCCACCAGACAGGGACAGCTGCAGTAGACGGCACCGGCCACATACTGTAAATAGCTGTACAACATGAGTATTGTAGCTTACTCAACCTGTGTTCTGTAGTTGTCCAATAACCATGATATGCACTTTGGTACGCTTTGGATAAAAGCGTCTGCTAAATAAATGTAATGTAATGTAACATATACGGGCATCATGCCCGGGGCATGTCCCACGTGCATCACACCACTGCAGCTGCTCCCTCATCAGTGTGCCCATATAAAGGCCAAGCTCACAGGCCTTTTGTGGAGAGTTCTGTGTAAGGTTTCTATTTTAACATAGTATTAATGTGTCTATAATATGTTGGCAAATGGAGCGTTGTTGATTTCATTGAAGGCGCCATAACTGAAATGCTAAATCGCTCATAATCACTAAAGGCTTGGGGTACACTCCTCTTTGAGTAGGAGCTGTCATTTACTGGCTTGTGTTTTCTATTCATTTAATTTTGTTTTAGGTTCCAGTGGATCTGACAAACTATAAATACCGAGCATATTACCAAATAAATGGGTAGGTGAGAATTTCAGCGGTTTTTGTTTGCGTTTACTTCAGGTTTAGCCTACGTGCGTTTTCGCCGGGCGTTAGAAGCACTGCAGCAAAGCCTACCCTGTAATAATTAGTAGTAGGCTAGTAGTCGTAGTATAATAAAGGTATACTTAAAACCTGCTTGATGTTTCTAAACTCATTCTGAAGTTCATTAGAATGAGTCACCCATGCCCAACACACAGTGTACATCATATGCGTGTCCTTGGTCCAACGCCAGGCTACGCAGCCTTTGCCGCGTTCTTCATAGCAATCCATTGCCTTCGACCGACAATTGGTTATTGCATCTACTTAGCGTTCCACAATGCATCCACCCCATTCGCTGGCCATGCAAACAGTAGTTTGTACCCCAAACTGTCTTTGACTAGCTATGTAGCATACGTAGCACATCGGCTTCTTCAGTCTGTCAAAGGGTTGATGTCCGATCGTTACTTCACATCAGACTACTTAGATTTTTATGCGTGTTACTTTCAGTACCATCGTTCATTAAATTATGTGGTCAAACATTTAGCAAGCTAATGTTGTTACAAGCATGTCTACTTACCCTACCTTTTAATTTTTTTCTCAATCCCATTATTGTCAGTAGATTTCTGATTTACTCGCCGTTGTACGGGCATTTTTCTGACTTGAATTAGCAAAAAGCGTGTGCGATAATTTACGTAAATTTGATATTAAATGTTTGTCGCTAGCTTGCTAGAATTTCTAAAATTGATAGAAGTGTAAAGTCTCCTTCATTCATACACCATGAGCCACGCCAGTAAACCAGTCCCTAAGTACCACGACATTCTACACTACGTACGTACGTACCACTGGAGCCACACAGCGAACGCACGCAGTGCAGTGCATAAGAAGTGGGTAGGGTAGGAGGGGCCAGGCGGGGAAGCTTATGAAGTAACGTTTCTTATGCTTTTCATATGAAACGTAACGGTCGTTTACAGAGTTTAAAAATACCATCGGATAAGTTTTTTATTTTGCCTTCAAGAGTCTGATATTTCCCGTTCACTTTAATGATTTGCGCTCAACGTACAGGTTTACTTCCGGGGCTTCACTAGTTTAGGTTATAGAAGGTGTGCTTTTCTGTGTATCACAAACTTACCTATTGCACAGCGGTTGCTGTTGTATTTAAATGCTGTGTGATGGCCATGTCCCAAGCGGTCCCAAGCCTGCCGTATCGTATTCCTGAGTTAAATGAGTCGGGAATCAGTTGGAAAAAATGGTAGCAAAGAATATAAAATGATTGTTCAAAATTAGTTTATTAGATTATGGGCCGATATACGGGGACAAACGAGTTCGTAGCACTACGAGAATAATGGCGGAAGTTACACGCTTGGTTAAATTGAACTGACATATATGGTTATAATTTAATTAACATTATAGTATTGTGTGTGTGGCCCATAGACCGTGGTGTGGCCAGGAAAACGCAGTAGGCCTATCTGTTCGATGTTACACACTCCGCCTTCAAACTAAACGTCATAGATTGCTGCGTGCGGACCAATGGCAAAGCAACGCCTCACGCGGTTCACAGGCATTTTTACGGATGTGCAAGTTGTTATTGCTCGCAAGCGCTGATCACTGGTCAGTTTCAGGTCTTTATAACTGTTGCTTTGGATTTGAATGGGGTTGTGTTAGCTGATCCTGGATGATCATACTAGAGTAATCAACGCAGTTATCTACTGGTTTCGATCAGGCAGCATTAATTGATTTCTCATTTGTTTACATTCGTGCCTGGACTTCCGTGTTAGGTCAAAACAATCGGATACGCAGTATTTGAGCGTAACCCAGCTGTAACGCTAAGTAATTCCGGATTTCCTTTGCGACTTCTGTTATCTAAGTGTTTTTGTTGTTGTTGCTATAATCGTATTTTGAAATAACGTAAGCATAGCTAGATGCATTCTGTAATGTATAGTTAAACCTTACATTAAGACAAAGCTACATACGCACTCGAGATACCGATATTATTCTTTGAATAGTACCTATGGATTTTGAAGTAATCTTAAAAAGCTATCCAATGTATCGAATAATATGGAATATGCTTTTACGTCTTGTTTTTCTTGTCGTTTTCAGCTTTGCTTTTAAAATGAATGTCTCACCATGGCCCTCTGGGAAGAAACTTGTTCACCTAGATTTAAAGGGAGCTCCTCCCAAAATGAGCTACATGCAAAAGGTACACTTTAGATGGTCCTTAACTAAGAGTTTGGGTCAATTGCAGTGTGCTTAGATGGAATTTAAACCTATAGACCACAGAACTGCATTACAAGTGCAATAGCTAATTGAAATCGGTGAAATAAGGGTTCGACGTTTTCAGTTATAATCCAATTCTGTGGTCTAGATGTATAAATCTAAGATTTGAACTCAACCAAAGTACACTGAAACTGACTTTTTGTTTTTGTCAGTCACTAAAGTGCAATGCGCTAGATCTTTTAACTCCAGGCTGGGAATGGCCATACTGTTAAGCAATAGGCCAATATTCAGTTGAAGCACTTCGGAGTTGCCACCTCATTTGGGTTCTTGGGTGTAAAAGGTTGTTGGTTTTATGGTGTAAAAAGAATACTCAGTGGCAGAGATGAAGTCTTGTTCTCATGTTATTGGTCTCCTGACCTAAATTAGCAGAACAAATAATACTGCCTGGGGTCTACTGTGTTTGCCAGAGTTATTTAACAAAACCTGGTTATAAGATGGTAACTTTACAATCTTGAAGGCCCAATTTCAAAATTGAATTCCCGGTCTGTTGCAAATGGGGTAAACCTAGTGTTTGTTATCCTTGTATTTTCTGTAAAATAAAAGGACAATGTGGCTTTTTTCTTTCAATGATTATTTTACAAAAATATTTGTTTGATTAGGCTAAATGTCTGAAGTTGGGGGGGAAGAAAAGCATGCTATAATGAAATTTTTTAAATAAAATTTCTTTTATGCATAATTTCTGCCTAGGGTTGATGAAAGTGTGCAGTCTTGGTCTTGTTAAGACCTGGTAAGTCTGGTCTTGGTCTGGATCTTGGTCTTGCTATGGGTATGGGTATTGACGGGTGTGGTCTTGAGGGTTCTGGTCTTAAAGTCGGACTGAAATTTGAAATACTGTATCATTATTTATATTCTATACCATTGCAAAATTGTTTTTAAATGGTTTTCTTCTCTCTAGGGGTTTCGTCATACTTGTTCCTGGTTATGGTTATACACTTTGTTGTACGTCGCTCTGGATAAGAGCGTCTGCCAAATGCCTGTAATGTAATGTAATGTTTTAAAATATTTTTTGTTTTTTTTTTTAATGATAAAAATGTATACTTTTGGACATATCACAAAAATGTTACTATCATGTTACTATGGAGGTCACATACTGCGTGGGCGGGGTCGAGGGCGTACTCCTTGCATTTTGAGTGACAGCTAGTGCGCGAACCATCTTAGAATGGTGACTGTGACAGCCATCAAGATAAAATCAAGATTTCAGTAGATAGGTAAAGTTAAGTGAGTTGTCATATTGCACAAAGTCAACAAATCTCAGTAGCTAGCTAGATAAATAATATTTGGCATTCCTGAATTGTTGCTTTATATTTCGTGTGATAATTATGTTGATGCTAAGATTGCTTTTCAGCTATGCCAGCTAAACGTTAGCGAATGTAGCTGTTAGCTATCTTCCTTGTAAGCCAGGCGAAGGTAATTCATACACTCAGTAATTATACATCCAAATATAATAATATAAGAAGCTTACTTTGTGGTTATCCTCCGTACTGCTCTGTACTGTGCTTGATCAAATTGTGGGGACTGCTCAACGTATTTTTAAGTTGCATTCTGTTGTGCATTTTTGTATTATAGCTATTTGCTAAAGTTGCTATATGGTGCTAGTCAACTACAGCCTTGGCCAAAGTGATAATACCATGCCATTCTCAGAATAATATGTATTTTCTTTTATATTGTACCGCACAGGAAAAGTGCACGTGCTTTACATGTCAAATAAATAAATAAATAAATAAAACATACATACATTAAAAGACGTTTTGGATATTTTAACAGGCGCAGTTGCGAGCAAGCCTGTTGCCAACAATATCCGTTTATTTATCAATTTACAATATCACTTGTTTTTTTACATTTGTGTCCTTCTGGATTGCGTGTAGTGAGTCAGTATTTGCGCATCCTTCAACACAATAATGCCGCTTGCAAGGTGCCATGTTTGCCAGACTTGACAGTGGCAAATGCAGCCTTGCCAATCATAAGCAAATACATGCTGTGATAGGCTGCATGCAAATGAGACCGCTTCCTGACGTCAAGAAGCGGAAATTTAAAAAATGTGGGAAAAAAGCACAGTAGGTGGCGCAGTGATTTTTAAAACACCAATTTCTATAATTCAAAACAAAAAATAATAAATTGTAAATGATTTGATAATACAGCTTACACTGCCTATTTTACCACCAAGGGTAGTACAAAATATAAGCAAATTTTTCAGTCCGACTTTAACTCTGGTCTTAACTTTGTCCTGTGGGTTTCAAGTGCCGGAGCTCAGGACCCCATGCTCTAGATCAGGGTTTTTAGAGTCCTGGGGATCCACTGTGTATGTAGGTTTTTTAAGAAGTGACTAAAATATTAGTTTGAAAAAGTGGCTACATTTGGGCGAAGCACAGTGTGTTATAATGACAATTTTAAAATAAAATTCCTTTCGTGTAAATTTAATTTTGCTTAGGATGGATGAAAGTGTGTTGTCTTGGTCAAAGGTCTTGACCTTGTCAAGACCAGGTAAGTTTGTTTTAGTCTAGATCTCGTTCTTGGGGAGTATGGTCTTGGTTTAGGTATGGGTATTGAGGGGCGTGGCCTTGGTCTGGGTCACGAGGGTTTAGGTCTTAACTCCAACTCTGGCCTTTGAGTTTCAAGATCAGGACCCTCTGCACTATATCAGGTTTTTCCAGACTGCTGGGGATCCACTGTGTATGCAGGCTTTTGTAAGTCAATATTTCAGTCAGTTAAGCTTGTTTAAAATGGATATAAGTTTCCCAAGTTTTTTTTAATTGATATTTGTGCTGTTCAGATTTCCAAAAATGACACCATGACCTTTTCCTAAAATTGATCTTGATTAAGGATCAGTTGAACACAATATTGGTATTGGTTTTAGCAATTGTAATATCTGAATTATCTCCTGTTGTGTCCTTCTGCAACTCTTCCTCCTCTGCATTTACAGCTCATCCCTTTGATTGCACGTCTGGGCGCCGATGGTTTACTCTTGGAGTATGAAGACACGTTTCCTTACGAGGGGGATGTAAAGGTTCTACAAGCTACTGATCATCCCCCATATAGGTGTGATAACAAAGCACACTTTCTCTCCTCCTTATCACATAAAACTGCCATAAAAACATTACCTTTCATGTTTTGTGTTGCATTGTCTGTGTTTTCCTTATGATGATGCATAATTTTTTTTGCATAGCAAATGGCCTTATTCAAGGCAACTATTACAATACAAATTTCTGTTAGCTTTGTTTATTTTGCTCCATGTTGACTACTGCCCATGATAAAAATGATTATGATTGTCTTTCTATCAATAATTATGGAATAGTTTTCTATCTATCATTTTTGGCTGCTTCAGCCACCCTCCTCCCAAGTCACCTGAGTGCTAACTGCCATATCAAGCACAGTGATCACTTGGGGAAATTGTAACTTAGTTATTTAAACTTGTATTTAAAACGTAATTGATGGTAAGGAGATATAGTAATTTGTTATAATCATTCAAACTGGCTAAGGAGCACTTCTATTATTCACAGTCGTGAGGAAATCAAATCAATCCAGGATGTGGCCAAGTCCAATGGCTTAGAGATCATTCCACTGGTACAAACTTTTGGACATCTGGAGGTAAGACTGACCAACTTAAAACCCAAAGGAACATGATCTTTGAAAGGGCATACCTCTTAGCCATGCTGGGTCTCTGGCCTGAGTTCCAAATAAAAGAATAAAACTGAAAACTGGTGGAGGGGGAAGAAACCCCCCCCGCCCCCAGTAATTGCCCAACGGCATTCCTTTTCCTGCCTGAAATCTTACTGTCTGTTAGTCAAAGGCAGTCATCTAAATAACTAGATATCCAACAATGTACACTTTATAAGCATATATTTATTCACTCAAGTTTAAATTAAATGCCCTCTTTTGTAGTGTTGAGGAGATTTACAGAAGTATGCAGGGGAGCACATGGCCACGTGTAAGCAGTGTAAAGGTGCAGTGAACAAAAGCCAAGCTAATAAAATGGCTTTTGAGGTCTTGTGAAGGTTGGTGGAATGGTGAATAAAGCAGACCTTAAAAGTCTCTCTCTCTCTTTCTTTCTCTCAATTCAATTCAATTTGCTTTATTGGCATGAAATACATACAGTAAATATTGCCAAAGCATTACATAAAATAAATAAAAACACAAATACAGAAATTCCAAATAGAGGGAGAAGAGAGAGAAAAAGCAATAAACTATTTATACTAGGATTTCATTAACTAATTATATGTACAAGTTGAACAGGTAACACACCTTTCTCTCTCTCTCTCTTTCTCTCTCTCTCTCACTCACTCACTCTCTCAGTTTGTTCTAAAGCACAGAGAATTCTGGGAGCTGCGTGAACTGCCATGCGTTCTGGGCACTCTGAATCCCCACAGGGACCACAGTGTGAAGCTGGTGCTGCAGCTTGTGCGCCAGGTGCTGGAGCTACACCCTGACATCAGGTTTCTGCACATTGGGGCAGATGAGGTATGACGCTCGGCTGCCATGATTGTTACTGAAGGATTGCTAAGTTTCAGGCTTTAGTTAAACGTGTTGAGGCTTATGAGAACGGTAATTGTTCAGTATAATTGTGAAAACCTGTAATTAAATAAGAGTTTGTAAAGCTATGGGACTTTTCATCATCCTCTGGCTTACACATAGGTACACATATTCATTGTCTCAGGTGAAGCATTAGTTATATTATGTTTGTGATACAGAGGCTGCTCTCCAATCATTATTATTATTACAGTAATAATTATATGGTCTTACTTTTCAGGTGTACTTCTTGGGCCAAGGGGAAGAGTCAAAGCATTGGCTGAGTATGCCTGGACATGACATTCACCAGCTGTTCCTTGGTCATGTGACAAAGGTGGTGAAGAGTATACGAGAAACCTGGCCTCACCTCAATCTCATCATGTGGGATGACATGTTGAGGAGCATGTCCTGTAGCACTCTCAAAGGTGAGGGGTCAGAAGAGGATTTTTTCATTTTTCTGTGGTTTGACCGAGCTCAAAACCAGGAGTGAGCAGTCCAAGCTTGCCGTTTGACATTCTTAAATTCTGTTTAACTCGGTTTTCTGCTTCCTGCCTTCCTGTCTGGTTCCACCTCCTCTTTCTTTTCATCTATGACAGACAGCGGTCTTGTAGACCTGGTGCAGCCAATGTTGTGGGACTACAGCCCTTCTCTGGATGTGGCAGGCACAGGTACACATCAATTAATCTGAGTTTTATTCCGCCACTCTCATAATCCCATTTACTGTAGGTTGTCCATTACCCCCCCCCCCCCGCATTTCACTGCCTTGACCCTTGGAGAAGGAGACTGTGGACAGCAGAATGTTTGATATGGTTAGGGTACACCTACTCCTACTATTTATTTTGCTTCTTGTTTGTTCATATTTCAATCTTCAGTCCATCTGCTGGAGACCTATAGAAGCGCAGGACTGTCAAAAGTGTGGGCAGCCAGTTCTTTTAAAGGCTCCACAGATGTGAGTACCTGCGTGACCTCCACTCAGAGGCATGTGGACAACCATCTGCAGTGGCTCCAGGTGGCAGCTGCATTGCCCAGTGGGATAGAAATGCAGGGCATTGCCATCACCGGCTGGCAAAGGTGAGAATGCCACGCATGGATCTGCATTACACAATTAATATGTTTACACAGGTTTCAGCTTTCAGTCAATATATTTGCTGTGGCAGGTATGACCATCTGTCTGTCCTGTGTGAGCTCCTACCTGTAGCCATACCTTCCTTGGCCTCCTGTCTGGAAACCCTGTGCCAAGGTCAGTCCCTCACCACCATTCTCACTCAATGCAGTAAGCCATTACATCTTCAGAATAATATTTATTTCATTAATAATGTGTGTTGCAGGCAGCTTCAGTAAGGAGTCTCAGACAAAGGTAACCGAGACTCTTGGCATCTCCACTGTGGAGGTGAAAGACATGGTGAGGTAAATAATATCACTTGAAATAGGAAAAGTAGTGAAATTTTGATTTATTAATCATTAGGGCCACATGAATGAAATGCTACAAGCATTAAGAGGATCCAAATATTTGGTTACACTGGTTTCCTAGGTCTTAATTCTTTCTTGGAACAAACATGTATTTAAATGGTTATGGTCTGGCAACACTAAAAAAACACCAGAATTGGTGCCAGTGACCCTGACGAGAGGGATTGATAGAGCCATGGTCCGGTGTCTGTGCAGCAATCCCTGTGCAGCCAGCTGTTCGGCCTACCCTGGGCAGAGGTTGGCAAAACTGGTGGTGGAACTGAGTGAGCTGCTGCAGTCCGAGGAGCTTCGCTTCCTGGACACCAACATGTGAGTAAGCCGTTTTACAGGGGCCTGATCTCCCTGTCCTGGTTGGATGAGGGAGTCTGCTTGTAGGCCTGCTTAGGTACAGATATGAGTGGCTGAAGAAGGCAGCCCCATTATACTTGCAGCTGCAGACAAGGAGGCGAGGGCCTTTCTGACATGTACTCCTCTGGCATTGTGGTTCAGGTTTGTGAAGGGGTGGTTTACCCCGTATCACAGGCAGAGGAAGATTGTCAACCCCCTTATGGCACAGCAAATCCAGCATCAGGCAACAGCGTAAGTGGCTCATGTGTTACATTATTTTTATTGTACCTTTTGTTAGGTTCACTTTTTGGCTAATCTGTGTCCTCCATATCATCTTTTTGTTGCTGCATTACATGTATAATGCAGATCTCTGACAACATGGCTCATTTTCTCTGTGTAGTATAAGAAAGGGTGCCCTTTATATCAGTGTTTCTCAACCCAAAATGGGTCGTCATCAAGCTCTGCAGAAGCCTGATAACGACCCATTCATTTGAATCAGGTGTGTTGGAGCAGGGAGACATCTAAAACATGCAGGGCAGTGGGTCCCCAGGACCAGGGTTGAGAAACACTGCTCTAGATGCCTTTAAATGCAATTCGCACCTACAAAGCATAGTCCATTTCTGTGCCAGTGTAGGACCTATCCTGTAACACTGTCTGGGCATGTCGTGCAAAGCTCCTCCTTTCTCTCCGCCCTCCAGCTTGCTGACGGCAGTGGAGCTCAAGGTGGAGGCTGTGAGACAGGAGATGGTGCAGTTTTTTCATGAGTCCACAGCTCAGGAGTGGATTGCGCAGCACGTCAGCGCGGTGTTGGAGCCCATCCGCCGCTTGCTGGAAGACATACAGGTAGCCATCCAGGAAGTGCTGCCCCCCAGCTTTAATCTGCCCTCTCCGGGGCAACAAGGCTGACAAGAGTCCACTGAGGAAAAGAAGGGAAGGTTTTTGATTTTTTTCTGAAGGGGTTGGGGACTGGCACTGATCCCCTCCATGCGAACAGAGAACCCTGGACATATCTCTGACTGACTGGAATGATCTACAAGCGGATGAGCAGTGCAGGTGTAGGTTATGAGGTTGGGACACAAGCCCTTTGTCTTCCTGTCCACATTTGGTGAGGTCAGATCCAGCAACCTTTTATCATCGATTATGCAATTAAATTCTAGTGAGAGCTGTGGTCGTCTCATCAGTTGCACGTTTTCTCCAAAATTACGGTTTACAAAATAAATGGATATAAATTTTTAAAAATACCTAAGGATAACAACTATAGCTGTGTGCTGTGACTTCTGTTTTATATCATTATATTTTCAGAAAGGCAACTGAGCATCCTGGTGGATGGCAGGATTAATTGGAATGCACAGAAAAAAATGAATTACTGCGTGGAAATGTGTAAGAATATCTCTGTCTGTGGTGTTCCACAGTGACAGGTTGAATTTACATGTGCAATAGCATAGGCAAGGCACCAAGCAAAACTGTCAATGGCACCCAGAGTAAATGTTTTGATGCATAATGCAAAATTAATTGAACCCAGGTGAAATATTCATTACAATGCAGGGCCAGACTGGCAATGTTCACTATGAGTAAGATTTTAGTCATGGTGCCGATACAAATCTGTATGGATTAGGAACAATGTCTGAAACAAAGCACATGCTTTACAAATTTCACATGCCAATACATGCTGAAATTGCACGCAACTGAGTAATGTTTGCTGACAAATATTGGCTTTAAATGTAATTTGCAATAATCCTCATTCATATGGCTAACTAAAGCTGATATCTAGTATCCAAAACTCAATTTAGTAGTTTCTCCTGAATCTGTTTGGCTCCATAATCCAGTAACCTCAGAAAAACATTACTCCTCTTTTGAGTATTATGTGGCAGACAGTTCTGAAAGGTAGTGGAAAATGATACAAACGTGCCCAGCCAAATAAATTCTGTAAGTTCTTGAGTTGACCTGATCGTACTCTACAGGTCAGTCGAGACACCCAATTCACTCTAGTGCGCCATTACAGACATCACTTGGTATGTTAATCATGCTATTTAAATTCACAGCTACAGTGTACATGACTTGAATTTATTTTATTTTAAGGTTGATCTCATATGTTTGTATACGTATCTTCAGAATTTATTTAAATTTACATTCCATTGAAATGCCAGCTTCTATGTCAGCCTTCAAGAAGTGACATACCCACGTGACTAATGTCAATGTTCCTGGACCAATCTCCAAATTCCATATTTGAAAAAAGATACAGGTGCTAAAGATTCATTCAGCTGAAATCCATAAACAATGTACGCAACAGGACCTGCCTGTGACAAACACAATCCACACATTAGTCCATTTTTAAAAAGCAGTTGTTCAAATGTATTCAAAAATCCCTCATGCTTGTAAACAGATTAAAGTTTACAGTGGCAGACAGAATGCAATGGTACAGTATCATGGAGCATGCAGGAAGCCTCTACATGAATGAAATATCACACATTTGTTTGCTTCACTTCTCTTTTGATGTCAAATCTCATAAAGAAGCTCAATGAATAAGCCTAAATAAATCATAGGGCTGTTTTGGGGGATGTTGCCAGATATACATTTTTATGTGGCTAAAAATACAGCTGAATGTTGAGGGCAGTCAGGACTCCATGAAGGCCATAAAATGGAGTGCTTTCTTATTGTGGAGCAGGATTTGTGAATGTGTGAGAAGGACAGCATGATCAGAGCAGTGGCTCATTCCAGACACCGGTTCCTCCCCTGGCTGTCCAAATTGTCTGACACAATGTTAAAAGCCAAAGGAAGGGTCAAAGCTCATCAAGATCCTCTGAATCACTGGTGTCATCATCATTTTTATCAGCCTCCTCTTCCACCTGTTCCCAGCGGTGCTGCAACTCCTCCAACCCCAGGAAGCGCTTCAGCAGGGCAGCAATTGAATCTGCATCACTGGAAGATACAAGTATGATTTCAGACAATTTGGCTATTATTGCACTTTATGCTCTTGAGTATTTCCTGATTGTCTTGTCTGCATAGGCTATAGCCTGAAGGCAAAGCAAGTTGTTTATCCAGGGAATTATCCAGGGGGAAAAAAGACATCAGCGATAATATCTTTGTGGTTAATGGAGCCATTTCAAATGAGCACTTTAATGCATATCACCACTGTTCTGGCTCTTTCTGTAGGCCTGTCTCTTTGGCAGATTTCCAGTAAACCTGTATAGCACTTCTAGCTATTCTTAAGTCACACTTTACCTGCGTCCGCCCAGAGTGGCGCTCTGCGTGAGAGGGTGCGAGAAGCCCGTGGCCATTCGCAGCACCACCAGGTAACCTTTTCCCAGGTAACGCACCTTCTCTTCTTCCACACACACATCTCTCACATTTTGCATGTCTAACACCACTTTGGAGGGGTGGCGTGGGGTGGGATGATAAAAAAAGAAGCATTAAACAAGCAAGAGGAATATCAACTGTACGCTTGAATGGCACTTCTGCTCATTCAGGGGCACAGGAGCGAAGACATCCTGATTTAGATGCAAGACATGGATGTAGATGATGCTTACTTTTCTCCTGACCTCTCCGCCACAGAGTCAGTATCTTGGCGTACAGACTAAAAGTCTTTAGCTCTATCAGACTTCTGGATTTGTCAAATATTGCCTCCTGAAAGCAAAGTCAAGTGATACTTTATTGCCTCATTTAGGGAAATTCATTATTTAATACTTTCAAGCATGAATAATCAATAATGCAATAATTTAGACACTTTTTATATACAGTAATACATTTAAGTAGCAAGTCCAAGTCACTGAGCATTGATGTATCCACAAAGCCTGCCACTGCTCCAAGACACCTCTCCTACCTCCCATTCATCCATGTTCTGCATAGCCACAAAGAAACAACCCGTCACATAGAACAGCTTCCATAGCACACTGTCTGCAAAGCCAAGAAGAGAAAATACAGGTTAACAGCCCATTACATAGCTGTAATATCATATCAACAACATTAGTTTTATTTACTTTAGATCATTTAAAAGTAATTCTGTCCTGATGAGCATATTACACAGTAGTGATTATGCTTAGAAATTGCTTATTTGAAGGAGTATGTGTTCACCTGTGCTGTAGTATGCTGCAGCCAGACCAACAGAGGATATACCTGGAATCAGTTAAAGAAATGAAGACCGTGCAAGTTAACACCTACCAACTTTCAAAGACAGATGATTACTGGCAGCAATTTGAGTCTAAATGCACATTGAGGTCTGATCACTATTCACACATACCAACTAGTAGTGACCAGGAGCGAATTCCAGGAAATCTCTTCAGATGCAAGAGACTGGAAGTGTTTTCCTCCACCACCATATACCCCATCTGTCAAACACAGAATGTTATCCAGAAGTAAGAGACACCCTGGTGAGTAAAACTCAGTTGACTGAAAAATATGAGGGTATGATGTACTGTCTAGCAGGAAAATGGCGTGTAACTTAGAGATAGGAATGAGTGCTGCCCGTTTTTAAATTCTTCCCTTTGTCTTACAACAACCTTTGTAAAATGTATCCATTTAGTCCCGAGGACGTGACAGCTGACCATCCACTGCTTCTACAAGGAAATAGGCTACTTCTTCATGCCTTACATCGCGGTTTTACAGACTTATATAAACTTAATTGGCGACCTCTCTACGCCGATTATTTGCCACTTGTTTAGATATCTGACTGTCCGCGTATAAATTACTATTTATTGCATATGATTATGTTAGCTTCTGCAGTTAGTCATTCACTTCAAAAAACCAAACAAGCATTGTAACGTTAAATACCTTTACACGCTGCTAAGCATTTGGTTTTAAATGGAAAAGGATGTGGACAGAGTGAATTTAAATCTAGAAAGCCTTTTTACCTTTTCAAAAGTTTGGCACGGTGTCCTAAAACGTGGTGTGTTGTCACCGACCTCTTACAATGAAATTTGTTTAAATGCAGGGAATGAGGAAGCGAGAAAAACACATTAGGCGGGTTCTACTTCCTTCCTGGTACCGTCCTATTCTTATTGGCTAATACGGAAAGTATTGCCCTTCCCCCATTTTTCTTTTTTGTCTTGTAATAGCATGTGAAAGACAGAAATGTGTCTAGCTGGGCTTACTGGGTAATAGAAGTTTTATTGTGCCTATCGCATTTGCACATTATCTTCATACCTAACTTACTGGGTGTTAAGGACGGGAGATTATAAGAACATACCAGGTCCCTTTTAAAAATAAAAGATTAATAAAGGCTAACGAAAAGAAAATGCTAGGCGTTTGATCCAAGCCTTGGTTGACTGAGATCAGTTCCGCGCAGGCGTTATGCCTTGATAGAGGACACATGTATAGTAGAAAAAAACAGAAGTCACATTTCTCTGGAATGCGAGATTTGGTTCTACGTTTGGTAGGCTACATAGTGGGTCGGAGACCGGTTGATTTGATACAACTTAAAATGCGCAAGTGCTAACAAGAATGAAACGGTTAGACATGTAGCTAGCAAAAGTAGGCTAATGTATCCGTAACTCACACCACCTCAAAATACCGCTCCGCATTGTTGTAGTTTGTCTGGCGGCCTTTGACAAAAGGCAGATGGGTAGCTACGTGCTTCACTAAATCAGACCGGTGAGTCATCATTGTAAATGTTTTTCATTTTATTGAGCTGATACGTCTAGTCTGAATACGTACCACGATCTACTACGTTTGGTGTTAACCGGTGCCTTGGTCAGCAAGCTAGGTCAAATGAGGTAGCCTTCGTTAGGGAGAATGTGTCCTTCGCCCTTTTGTTTTCATTATTTCGGCTCCACAGCAAACGCTTGAAAATACCAGAATTTCAGATTATTGTGATTTTGTTGATTATCCTATGGTTTTGCTTTTGCATGTCTATTTTGTAAGATGGTCATATCTCATTGGTTATTCTTGTACTATGCTAATGGAACCCATACTTTTTATCACCGAAATATTGGCTTCACTACGATAATGTAAATCAACCAAAATATGCGAGTCGTTCTTAGTAGTACAGACGGGATGTTAGTGCTTTACCACTGAATGTTTCCTTTGTGGCATTTGCCTTTGCAGTCAAACACATGAAATTGTTGTCTTAATTTTCATGGCCACCTACACTGTGTCCAGCTTTGTTTTGATTGAACAGAAAAGTGCACTGTCATTCATTATAGTCACGCTATGAGTCAGAATTATATTATTTGTATGGTTACTTTCTGTTTACCATTTTACTTAAGCTGATTTTCCCACGTCGAGGAAACAAACGCTTTATTGGACAGAGTTTATATGCTGTTTGCGGTTGAGGCAGCACACGTAGGCTACTATGTAAGTCACAGCGGCCCTGTTCTACAAACGTAGCGAAGTGTGTGATGTATTATGTGGTAAATTATTGACTTCGTGAAGCGAAGCGAATGTGTCTTGACTGCATGTTTTCCACAGATTTTTCAAAGACAATGTCCGAAATCAATATTGGAAAGCGAAAAGAAAAATGTGAAAACTGCTCCAAGCAGGTAAAGTACATTCCTTTATGTAAACCTAACCATTCCACACGTCTTCAGTGGTGGACCAGTACTAGTAATATTTTCTCTGTACTTTCTTTGTTTATATATATTTAGCAGGAAAGCAATCTTTAACTTAGTGAGATTTTTTTTAAATAAGTGTAGCACCTGGCAGCAGAGCTGCATTTCGTGGCACACATTTACAGAAACGGGCTTCGTGTACCCTGAAAGCTGTAGCTTAGGGAACAGGTGGTGTCTTTAAGACTGCTTTCAAAGATTACTTTCTTACAGTTTGCATCATGTTGTGTTTTCATACCTTTGGTTTGGGCATTATGAAAGTAGATCCTCAGTATTGTGATAATGATTCCATATAGTGTCATTTGTTGTTTAAATTCTACGTAAGCATGTGTCAATTTACACACACGCACATCTGTAATCTTCTAATCAATTGCACATTGACAGCAGTGCAGCAAGAAACAAAGCAAAGAAGGCACAAGTTCACCACAGGAGAAGGCTGTGGCCAATGGGGAGGTAGGCTGAGACTTTCTCTGAAAGATCTCTGTGCTCATTCATTCTTGTTGTATTGTATTGCTGTTATCAGGTCATTTTATTTCACCAAAATTTGTTATTTATGTTGGCCAACTTTTTGTTTACCCTGGCCAGTTCACATACATATGTCACATATAGTGTACATAAATGTGTCATGGCCAAAAGACTAGGCCATATTCTACATTTCTCTTTCTCAATTAAATTTCAGTTTAAAATGTGCTCTATTGACATGACAAATATAGGCACGTGTTGCCAAACCACAGGTGACAAAATATTAATATACAATGTGCATAGACTCTCTCTCTCTCTCTCTCTCCATCTCTCCATCCCTTTCTTTATCGTCTCTCTATATCCTTGCCTTCAGCTGAGCGAACCGTACCAAACGCAGAAGGTTTTGCTGAGTTCATGCTTGTCCTGTGAGGGCTGTTTGTCAGAGGAAGAAAGCCAGCGCATCTCCCAGCAGAACCTGGAGGAGTTCAAGACAGTGCTCGGCCTAAACAAGGTACTGCAAACTGGAACGTCCTCTCCCATCTCCATTCTGGACGGGTCATGTGGAAATGAACGATGAAATGTTTGCACTGGACGTTCTTTGGGATTTTGAGTCATTTTTGGGTGTCCCCGCTGGGGGTCAGATATTTATAAGTAAAAAATATTTTTTTCTTTTTTATTTACAGCGGTGTGATGCCTCAAAACACAAAGTGCTGGTGGTCTCTGTGTGCCCCCAGTCTCTTCCTTTCTTTGCTGCCAAGTTCTGCCTGGGCATCCCAGAGGCCACACACAAACTCTGCGGCTTTTTAAAGAGCCTGGGTGAGTGACGGTGTGATAAATGGCAATATAATGCAATGTAATGGTATCAGACCTGGGTCAAATACATATTTGTTTTGGATTCAAATACTTTTGTATGCTTTACTGATCTTGTCTGGTGTATTGGAACCAATGAAATACTCTCAAAAAGTGCAAACCGCACCTTTTGGTCATATTGGCAGGCTCAATTGCACCAGGTGAGATAAATAGAGCACAGAGAAGTATTTGAATCCAAAACAAATACGTATGTGACCCAGGTCTGAGTGGTATTACACTCCTTTCCAAGAGACATGCCAGACTCAAAGGGAAAGAATGGATCCAACAGTGAACAGTTATGCTGAATGTTTAGTACTGTTTCTTTTTGTGATTGTTATGCTTCCACAAGTTCTGTTTTCAATTTTGGCTGCTGGCACTGGAAGGAGAATATTGTATGTTTTCATTTGTATTTGTCCATGTGCATGTGTGTGCATGTCTGGAGTGGGTTGTTTTCATAAACAGTTGGCCTTGTGGATTTTCTCTAATTGCTTCCTCTTTCCCATGCAGGCGTCCATCATGTTTTCGATACCACACTTGCAGCTGGCTTCAGTATCCTGGAGAGCCAGAGGGAGTTTGTTCAGAGGTTCCGGCGCAGACATCATGATTCTCATGCCCTCCCCATGTTCACGTCCTCTTGTCCAGGTAACGCTGATCATGTTGTGTAAAGTGTGTACTGTAGTTGTGCCCATAAATTATAAACACCAAATTGGATTAATAAGCCAAGAATAGTTCCAGAGCTCTTTTAAATCCGGTGTTCCCTGTCTATGAAGAGGCTATGAAAGGGGACAGTTCATTCTGCTGTTGGGAGGTGTGACAGGGCAGAGATAGCAGTGAGGTCCTGGGAGAGGGAGATAGAGGTGGCGGGGTAACTTCACACCCAACCCTGGAGATAGTGTTGATGGAGCTCAGTAGTCCTCCCCTACGTTCTTTTTCCTGTTCTGGCCGTTCACTAAATTCCATTAACATGCGTCACTGAAAACAGAAGCAAATGCTAACTGACATTTCAGTGAAGTTATTGCATGGGGTCACACGGTAACATGGCTTTTTCTGTGTGCGTGCGTGCGTGCGTGCATGTGTGTGTGTGATTGTGTGTGTGTGTGTGTTTACAAACACCTGCATGCAAACAGGATGGATTCGCTATGCTGAGCGGGTCTTGGGCAGTCTGGTCACCCCACATATATGCACAGCCAAGTCCCCGCAACAGATCATGGGCTCTCTGGTCAAGGATTTCTTCACACAACAACAGGTCAGTACTATTATAACAGTTCAAAATATATTACTCTCAATATTAAATTTGTTTATTGTTGGACATATTAGCAGGTTTCAGCATTTACTTCATGAAAGAACTAGAAAAAGTATTCCTTGGATATAGACTAACTTTCCAATTTAAAAGCAACTTATGGTGTTGGCTTGTGTTTGAAGTTGTGTCTTCCACATAACTTCTTTTCAGTGCTAGTATAGTATTTGCTATATTTTGATGAAATATTTGAAGGTTTCTTACAAATGTGAATTATGATCTGGGATAAAAACTGGGGAATGAGTCAGTGTGCTGTACTGTTTTGTGACAGAAGCTGACCCCAGACAAGGTCTTCCATATTGTGGTGGCCCCCTGCTATGACAAGAAGCTGGAGGCAGTCAGAGAGGAATTCTTCAACAGCCTGCTGGAGAGTCGCGATGTTGACTGCGTGCTGACCTCAGGTCTCACCGCCTGCCTTCCCTCTACACACACTCTCTCAGCATATCACCATGTCTCTCATCCTGTCACTCCATAACATCAAATAACAACTGGCGCTAACCTTGCAATCTAAGGGCGTGTCTCCCCATTTTTTTGTTCACAGGCAGTTTGGCGCCCTATCTAAACCACTTATATTATTTGTATTTTTTCCTCTCTCTGTCTTTCTCTGCCATCACGCATTCTGTCTCTTTCAACCTGTCTATGAATGAAACTGCTGCAGAGCTGAGAATGGATGTCCTCATGTTATCAGCTGCTTGACCTTAACCGTCTATTTTCTCCCATCTCGTATCTCATATCTAATATGAATAGTTACATTTGTATCACAATAACAGCTAATGTTTATCATCATTGTTTTGTACTGCATTTCAGGTGAAATATTTCAGATGATGGAGGAGCAGAAAGTGACAATTGGTAATTTGGATTCTGTCCCCTTGGATCATGTGTGAGTGGCACTTGCTGCATTTATGGAGGGGAGGGGGAGGGACTAAAATAAGTTTACTGCACTTGAGGAGGATGGTTGACTTGAGAATGATCTGAGTGTGACGGTCCATCTTCAGGTTTGGGGAGGCGGATGGGGCAGGTCTGGTGAGGCATGAGGGCAGAGGTTCAGAGGGTTTCCTGGAACACATCTTCAAAAATGCTGCTAAGGAGCTGTTTGGCTTTGAGGTGAACGAAATTGTATACAAGACACTGAGGTGAGTGTGCGTTTGTTTTTTGTTTAAGATGGTGATTCAACAAGTGCGATCTTTACGGAAATATCTCTACAAAGGCAGTGATCTAGGTTTAAGTCAGAATTGAGCTTGTTTTAAATTTACTGTAAAAAAACAAGGATTGATACCCACAGTCTGGTATTGAATCTGGGTTGTGCCAGTACCAACTGTGCCTGGCACCCTTGCCGAGTGAGGCACAATTGGCTCTCGTGTCACCAGGAATGGGAAGGTTTCAGTCAGCTCCCTGGTCAATCATGTACACAAAGTCCGCCTGCTGAAATGCACATCAAGTGTCTTTCTCAGACTCGAGTCTGTGACTTTCATGCTTGCAGTGCGTCAGGAAGCAGCGGTGACATCACATCCTTCGGAGGAGAGATCATGCTTGTTCTGAACTTATAGTGCACCGAGTGTAGCGAAAGTTGGAGGGATAGTTTGGGCTAGCTGTCAGGATTGGCCAGTCCGAACTGGGGTCATTGCATGTGAAATTAGACAAAGTTTGAATGGTTTATGGCCTTGGGACTCATTATTCTTCATTACTTCATTACTTCATTACATTCATTATTTTTTCATACCTTCCTGATCCATTTGTATGAACAGATCTGCAAATTTGTTACATCTAGGGTTACAATAATTTTGAATAGATACAATGGTACAACTAAGGTTTAGAATCGCCACCATCTGTATAACCCAGGCAATAAAATAAACAAGGACCTGATTTTTTTGGTCACTCGGAACCTTAAGTACCAAATTATCAATCAAAAATTGCCAATCATATTTTAATGTAATATCCATTTTTAACATTAGGGGGCACCCAAATAGCATTTGTCCTGGCATTGCTGGCCACGGCAGTACTTAGACTCAGCGTTAGTGAGCTAAAACTTTCGCATGGTATGGCCTTATCTGGTGTGAAGCTAGCACAGCTTTGAGACTACGTAATTGCAAGATTTTTTTTATTTATTTTTTTTTATTTTTTTACTTTAACGTTTTTTTTTAATTTTGTTTTCTTACCCCAAATTCTACCAGGCCAAATGATGTGTTCAGTTTTTCGTTATTTGCTAGCCAGAAGTATTACGATAATTAGCTAAAATTTTAATTATTTAAATTATTTCTATTTCTGAACTCAATGTCTAAAATGTTATTTGAGTCTACTGTTTTGTGTGTTCACTGACAATATCTTGGAGAAGTCACTGTGCAGATTCCCCAGTGTTTACAGTTTTCTTTATTGGTACAGATTGACATAATCTTTATGAAATGTTTATCAGCAAATATGTGGGCTTAGTGAAATTTCTTAGTCATAATCACCAAATCATCTGGATGACTAACAAGAAATAACGTACTGTATAGTACACAGATGGGTACAGATTCAGTCCACCAGTATTGCATAAACATAATTGTACCTGCGCAGAACTAGCCTAATAGAGGTGGATTTGTTTCAGTGCCTGTGTGGTCTATGGCTGGTCCTGCTTTATCTGCCATGTAATGTGCACCTGGGTGTTCTGTTGCATCTGTAATGCTTGGTTCACTTTCTATATCACATGTCAAGTAATGAAGAGACAATTTGTTTAATTTATAATCCTCAATTTAATGCAGTTAAACAGTTAATCATTACTTGCGAAATTGCCCTAAGCTTATATAAAGGATGTTGTACTGTTACTTTTGACATTGTAAACGTAAGGCTTCTGGACCTTCCTCTGTGTCTGTGCCCCAGGAATCGAGACTTCCAGGAGGTGTCCCTTGAGCGCGACGGGGAGACGCTGCTGCAGTTTGCGGCCGTCTACGGCTTCCGCAACATCCAGACCCTGGTGCACCGCATGAGAAAGGGCCGGGTGCGGTACCAGCTGGTGGAGGTGCTCTCCTGCCCCGGAGGTAACCCCTCAGACTGCTATGACCGTCACACTACCCTTTTCCCCAGGCAGCTTACAAAGGGGTCCAAAAGAGACAACTGTGAATTCTTAATTATGGAGAATGTTTTTTTTGTTTTTTTTTAATACTGTGAATGTAATGTCTTTATAATGATGAGGGTAAAATATTCTCCATTTTTCTTTCTCCACTTGCATCGCCCCCTTTTCCCCTCCTGACAGGCTGTCTAGGCGGGCGGGGCCAGGCTGAGGGTGAGGGGGGGCGCGTGGATAAGGTCCTCGCCCAGCAGATGGAGGAGGCCTACAGCAGCCTGCCCGTGAGGCTACCGGAGATGAACCCGGAGCTCCAGCGGCTGTACCGGGACTGGCTGGAGGGGCAGGACTCCCCGCGCGCCCTGCAGGCCCTCCACACGCAGTACTCCCAGCAGGAGCAGCCGCACACACTGCCTCCCCACATCCAGTGGTGAGGACGCTGGTCCCCCGCCCGGGGTCCCCCCCCCCAGCCCGTGGTCCCTCGCCAGCCCGGGGTCCCCCGCCAGCCTGCAATCTCTGCTCACCGTCCTGGCTGGGTGCCCGCTGGAAGCCCCAGTGCCCCATGCCCAGGTCCACTTCCATTTTCCTCTTTCTGGAGAGCTTGTTTCTAGAGAGAGGCAGGCAACATCCGGAGTCCTGCTCCACATAATGCATCTAATCAGTGAGCGGTCTTCCGCCATCCAAGTCTGCAATAACCCTGAAGTATCTGAAAATCATTCACTTGCACTGAATGCAAGTGCGGAAGTAGGAGTATGGTGCTTATTTGGGTATTGAAGACCAGGTAAATGAATAATTGCAACAACAACAAAAAAATGCCAGTATGTGCTGTTAATTAATTATGGTCACATTACACGTGTTGTAGCAGACATACTGTGATATAAGCCTGTGGAGTTTGCAGTGCCTACAAGAGGATGACGATACCAGTTGAAGCAGTTTTTTGCATAATGCCTAGTGGTGAAATCTGGTGATATGGTACTGTGAAGAATCGGGTTTGCTTTCTTCAGAACCTATGTATCCCCACACTTTCTCTTGTATGAAGAATACAATGTTTTGAAGCTTGCCATTTTTAAAGCTGGCGTTTGTTAATGCTCACCTCGAAATGAAGGGAAGTCTTGGTTCAGTGCCTGGAATACACCTAGTCAAGAGGGCTTTTAAATGGTCTTTTATGTTTGTTTGTTTTTTATCTGCCAAATGGTGGTAAATTTGATTAAAATATTTCAGAATGAAGGGACTGGATGATTTTGTCTTTCATAATGTGTTATGTATTGTTGAATTGGGACTGTGGTATAATTTAATGTTCAGCCTATTATACAGTTTAAACATTAATTTGAATAAATATACCACACCTGCTGAATTGAATTGAGAAAGTGCAGACCATGAACATAACAGGAGAAAATGTGACCGTAGATCTGCTATTTAATTAAATAAAAAAAATTTTTTTTTGCATTTTAAACACTCACATCAAGTGCCCTACAGATGGATGGTAACCGTTGAGTGAAATTTTTACTGTGTACTTAAGGCAACATTAGACAGACAGAAACAGCAGAGAATCGACTGAAAGCAGGTGCATTGAAGGCCTGGAAAGGCATTTCCAACAAAGATGAAAAACGTTTGGTAATGTCAATGGGTCGTAGACTTGATGCAGTTATGGCATTCAAGGGCTATGCAAACCAATATTAGAGTTTATTGCTTTGATATACTTTTTTAGTTAATCTGTTAATTTTGCACAGGAGCAAATGGGGGACGCAACACAAAAACAGCTGTTTTGGTGAATTTGGTGAATAAAGTATATACACATGTTAATACCATGAAATAAATCTGATTGTCTGATTTTTTTCTCATTCATCTTTTGATCTCAAATCCAAATGCCTTAAGTATACAGCAAAAATAACCAATTTCTTTTTTTTTCTATTTTATTAAATATCCGTGTATTTTATACAAATATAAGACCGAAAACACAAACATGCTAAAAATTTACAGACATAACTTCATACAGAAAGAATAATCGTAATAAAGTGGTCAGGAGAAAAAAACCGCATACACATGTACACAAGAGATCAACTAATCAAAACTATAAGCATGATTGATCACTACAAGCAGTATGCCTATGCATACTGTACATCGAATAACTGCAAAACTATGAAGACACAAAAAAAGAAAACCCGATATAGCTACCAATTCTTATATCAGCTTATACACCTATCCACAAACAGACATACATGCATACGCATATTCACACAGACAAGAAGCCCACAGAAATACACAAGGGTATGTGTAAAAAATAAGGAAAAGAATTTGTGCTAAGATCATCAAATTTCACTCCTGTTACCATATGTTTGAAGGATGCTCTATATGATTAAATGTCTGCTTAGAATAGAAAGGTTTATATCTTATTAAAGTGGTCCTTTTAAATATTTAATATTTTCCCTTTTTCACGGTTTTGTTGCACAGAAAAAAAGGCTGTTTGCACATTAGTCCATCAGTCATGTGTGTTTGACTTTAGACAAGACTATTCAGATCTGGGAGATGAAGGGGTGTGCATGCAGGACCGTGCCTGCTTCAGCTGCCTTGTGGGGGCACACATGGCCCAGGGATACGTGGAGATGCAATTGGAAAATCCTAACTGGGCAGAAAAAATAGGGAAATATTATAGGAAAGTTATAGGAAATATTTATAAAATGCTCCTTTTTTTGGGTATACTACAATTAAAATCCTGATCATGATTTTAAGCTATGCCATTTTTTATGCCACGCATATTATAGCTGCTTCTAAAAAATGTTTTGGTTGCATTTTATGGCAACATATAAATACAAAGGACAAGAAAGCAAAAAATTGACCTTGTGTGCATGTTTAATCTGAAAATAGTTTTGCACTCATTTGCATCCACTAGTTCTCATTGAAATGCTTGCTTAATGAAATAACCATTAAAATGTAAAAGGTTTGGCAAGTACCCTTTTCTTTTTAATATGGTAACATGGAGTACTTAGGACTGAGCAGTGAGAATGGGTGGCAGTGTAGTATAATGGGTAAGGGGCTGGTAACATGAACATTGGTGGTACTTTCCCTGCATTGCTTCACTGTACATGCCTGTAATGGAAAGCCCCAGGACACTAGATTAAACAGGCAAAACAGCTTTTTGTCTGCAGTTACGCAAAATGAAAAGTGAAATTGTTTGACTGCCTACCAGATCCACTATAAATCTCCTGCTCTTCCTGCTCTTCCAGCACTGACGGAGAATTTCAGGTGAACGGACTAAACTTCCAAAGCTGTGAGTGTCTCTAGAGTTTGGCTTTTCTGCTTTTTTTCAGCTGAGGAATGTTTGGCACAGCCGAGTCAGAGAGTACATCAGGCTGGAGGATTGGATTTGGCACGCGGCTGTCATGGTCACGGTCGGATATTTGCACTTATTTAGCTGTGAAGGTGTTTGTTGTCGGAGCCGATGGTCCTCAGATCGCAGCTCTCAGCTGCAGTCTGTGTGTGTGCCTTTTCTTTGCGATTATTTCCAGAAGTTTTGAAAACTGCTTTATGGCTTGTGATGAACAAAATCTCCTGTGGCACACTATGCACTGCATTTACACAATGCTGTGATAAATGCACAGTTGAAATGATCATGCAATTTTATTGTTAAATTTATTTACCTTGGTGTCCTGTCAGTTTGCATAGGTTCCTAATGCTCACCTTAGATTGGTAAAACTGGCACGTCATTGTTTAAGCTGAAGTTGTCAAAAATATAAAGTGGAAAGTTCATCCCAAATTTAAAACTAGTTTTATTGGTCTTATTGTGTATAAACACTTTATATTGCAGATATGTTATGCATGTTTATTCAGTCTTTATTATTACAGTTGTCATTTTGGATTATTGCATAGTAAGCAATTCTGTTTTGTTTTGGAGATTTTTGCGGTATTGTCTGTTTATTTTTTCTGTGTCTCTATGTTATTTAATGTTTCTTTCAAGGTGAACTTATGTCTAATTCAGGAGTTTAGTATTTCATTGATTCCTCTACTATTAGAAGGTTTTTTGTTGTGGCCATCTTGATAAGCTTGCTGCATCCTGTATCTGAAATATACCATTTTAACTCAATGGATCCCCTTAAAGATCTTCTGTTTTCACAGTACTCCCATGAATACCATTGCCTTGTGCTAAGTTCTGCACTAAATAGTATTATCATTATATATGTCTGAGGGAAATGACAGTAGAGATGGGTCAAAAGTAGAAATGCATCTTGAACTTAGAGGTCCAGTTTTTGAGAATTTTCTTAGTGACATGGATTTTAACCTGGAATTTCATATAGCCTATATGCTTCAAAAAGTTCTATGGAGCTTGAGTGCTGTGGGACTATTACCTTTCTCAATTGTTTTGTCAGGTCTGCTTGTGTAATACATTTATTCTTTGATTTAAGTTCTTAGGTCTACTCCTTTACTTCATCAGATATTCTTATTGATTAGGAATGCATATTAATGATGTGGAATATAAGTGGTATAATTTTGATTTGATAATAAATAATTCCATGGCAGCACATATTTTTACTCAAGACAATGCATTTTTACTATAATAGTGCTCATATGATAAGATTCATAATAAGTGAAGTAAATATATAGCAGAATCATCCATCCGTCCATTATCTATGCCTGATATTCCTGGTCAGGGTTGCCGGGGGTGCTGGATCTCAGCATGCATTGAGCGAGAGACGGGAATACACCCTGGACAGGCAGCCATTCCGCCAATGTATTGCAGGGTATATAGCAGAATCAATAATAGTTAATTGTGTATAGTGAAAACAGACTTTCCACCTGTCCGCCCCAGTTTCTGTTTTCACATTCGTGAGACAGATAAGAGATCTGAGACTGATTGAATCGCGCTTTTGCATGGGTATTACCCTGGCTTGTTTCCAAACTTTGGCCAAAACTCCAGTCTGCCGAACGGAGCTTCTTCTCCTGATAGGAGTAGACCACCCGAGGCCATAGAGGTTATGCATTGACGTCACTTTCCCACCGGAATACACCCCCTCAGTCGGGAGTGGCAAAACATGCTGCGACATGGCTGCCTTTAGTAAAGGAAACTGCAAAACCGGGAGTAAAACAAACGATTATCTGCTTAAATTTAAGGCAATTGGACTCGACAGTGATCCTGCACCCACGCGGCGATAAAGGAGTCGGTCTTAGTAACACAGTAACACAGTCAATAGCTTAATGTACACTGCTGCTACAGTAGCCATGCCAGAAGAACAAATGAATTAATTTCAGATTGTCTTTATTTCATCTTATCACTGTCCTGTCTCTTTTACCTGTTTACAGTTGCAATGTTGCATCACAATTCATCTGTTCAGTTGCAATGACTGCACCATCTGTGTATGAATGGGCACTCCTCCAACACAGTGAAGGGGCAGGTCAGGCGATGGCTTGCAGTGACTAGCAGTATGCGTTCTAGGAGAGAGCACACTTGCACTCTCCTGGATTATTGGGGGATGCTACAATGACTAGATAGGCATATGAATACCAATGGATATTCCAACATGGATAAATAATAACACTGCATGTTGTTTACTTCTGTTACTGCTTCTAGGGATTCTCAGATGAACAGAAACATTTCCTGAAGAGATGGTATCATCACTGTGCCTGTGTGTGGTTGTCTTGAGCCTCAGTGTACTGTTAGTAACTCCGTCTGGTGAGTCTCACAATCTTAAGCATTGAAATTAACACATTTATCTGAAAATGGAAGGTATTTTCAGTGTAAAACCTCAATCTGTAATGCCAACTTGTTTTAAGATTTGCTGACATAACCTTGTTGGTATACTCCCCATAAATTTCACACTTTTACATACAGTATTCATCAGCATATCACAGAGTAGATATTACTGATTTAAAAATAAAAAGAATACATTTTTGTGAGCAAATATAAATGCAAGTTTACAGTGTAGAAGTTTGTTTTTCTGTTATCAGTTTGGATGGGAACACATGCAGAGATTATTACAAGGAATTCTTGAATGGCATTTTCATGCGATGTCTACTAATATCTTCATGCATTTTGTTTTTCAGGTGGAATTCCTCAGATGAGCTGTGATAACACTAGTGTAGAAGCAGGGAGCAGTGCAATGTTGAACTGTAGCATATTGCTCAATAAAGACTGTATATTTATGCATTTTCAGTGGATCGGAATGGAAGATTATCTTCCCTGCGGTAGAAATAATACCTCCACTCATCAAAGGCGCTTCACATGTATCGAACAGGAAAAGAACAGCACCTTTATGAAATTCTCTCTTTTGATAAAGAACACGCAGAAGCAGGATGAAAAGCAGTACCGCTGTTTTGTACGGACTACATGTGGGGTAATATATAAACTCGCCAGCCTGTCCATCACAAGTGAAGAAATACAGGAGGAGAGAAGTTAGTAAGCAATTTCCTTTTCACACTACATACAGTGCAGCCCGTAAGTGTTTGGATAGTCACACAATTTTTGTTGTTGTGGCTCTGTACTCCAGCACAATGGATTCAAAATGAAATGAATATGAGGTTAAAGTGCAGACTGTCAGCTTTAATTTGAGGGTATGGACATCAATACCGGGTGATCCACCGGGTGTAGAATTATTACTGTTTTATTCTTGTTTTTTTGCTGAAGGAGTTGGAACAATCTAGACTGTAAGATATTTGTTTCTGGCTCACACAGTTACTCATCCCCTTTCATAGAGGAGCTACAAGCAATGCTGAATTTTTAAAAACTCATAATTTTATATAACCTGAAAAAATAAATATAAGAATAATAAGGATAACAACATTAACCTTTCAACCCTCAAAATAAAGATGACAGTCTGCACTTCAACCTGATACACTTTCTTTCATTTCAAATCCAATATGCTGGACGACTACAGAGCCAAAACCACAAAAATTTTGTCACAGTATACAAAATACTTACGGACCAAACTATGAGTCTCACTCATTGCTTTTCTTATGCAAAATAATAAAACATTTCAAAGACTGATTAAAAAATGGCTAAACATTTTGGAATATATTGAACACAAATTGGCATAGCTCAGAAGTATCTTTAGTGCTAGAAGAGTCAAACTGTGTTCTTATACATTTTAAATGTTATTGAAATAAATTAGGAATGTCTGGTTATTCTGGAAAAAATATTGGTTGCATATAAACTAATTTTACCATGTTACATCATTGCTATATTCATTTCATAACTTTTCAGCTGATTTCTTCCCTTTGTTTTCGTAGAAAGCACCCAAGGTTCAAAATCTGCAAGCCTGAAAGTGAGCCTGCCATTTCTGATAGTGGTCGCTGCATTGTGTTTGTTGCTATAAACAGAAAGAGACTAAAAGAGTGGTTCAGTCATTTTGCTCACCTGAAGTGGCCACACAGACAAGGAGCCCATCGCATACACAGCTGGGAATCAAGAACCGGAGGCTGTGTAGCAGATAATGACTGGATATAACACCACTACCAGCAGTTTTGCGATATGTTCTCAGGACTATTCAGTAATGTTTACGGTGTTTCATAAGAATGGAGCATCCAGGCTCATTCAAACATATTTTGCCCTTCCTTGCTTCCTTTCCTTGTCTCCTTTCCTAGCACGGAAGGCCAAATGGGTCAAACATATGAGAAATTGATGTCTGCAATCACACATGCATTCCAATCGCTTGTTTTTATGTTCTTAGACAGCGAATTTCAGTTTATGATTCATAATTTCATTATTTAATGAAATGTAGATTCCTAAAAACCATACCTTTGTTTTCGGTTTTTGAGAAAGAATTATCATTGTACTTTCAATCATTTATGATATGAAGAATAAGCAAGCAGAAAGATTAAAATGTCTATTAGTCCTCTATAATTTACCTCTTGCCTATTGAAAATTGTTGGTTAACTTCTGGGACCTATGTGTGATATCTGTTTGTTATTTACTTAAGCTATTGTTTAATTGTTTTGTTTCTTCTTATATGTACTTTGCTTGGCTCTGTATATGTGCATGTTTGGTATTTGATTATGCAAAATGCTTATTTTTGTATATATTTTTGAAAGAAAAAATTTTACCTCCTTGCTTCCTTTCCTTGTGTCCTTACTGATCAGCAAATCCCAATTATCCCCAAATTATGCCTTTGCCTGGGTGAAATGATGCTATACAACAAAAAAGAAGAAAAACAGAGCAAATCGTGAGCGATACCTTTCTTCCTATGGGCGGTGGTCATAGCGGATGTGACACTCAGGATGGATTGCCACCTGACCCCCATCACTAAACCATTCACACACATTCTGATTAGTCTGACCAGCTCCAGCCCCAACAGATCCCATTCATACAACTAGCCTGAAAGTGGACTGTGGGTAGTGCTCAGAACCATTTATTTCCTCTAGTTGTAATGAATTTAGACCCATTCTTTGCACCTGGAGCAGTCTGTCATAGTGAGGTACTGATGAGCTTTAGTTCCAAAATCTCCAGTGGGTTTGCCTACCACGCTTCAACCAATTCAGTGTCAAATCAGTATGTTTCTTCACAGTAACCACAGACTCCTACAGTAAATGAGGAAATTTGTCAAAAGAAAACACATGGGATGCAATGGCTTGTTGTCACAGAATCGACAGTTTACTTTTTAGTTTGCTGTGCAATGGCTGACCTAATGCACACATTAAACTGAAGTTAGAAAAGTGTTTGGATAACTCCTCTGGTACTGTGCAGCTGTGACTAAAGATGAACTTTAAGTCCGTTGCTGTAGTCCAAACAGGCACAAATAATTAATCTCATTAATGACACCACAACCTCTCCTTCTCTCAAAGCTCTGCAGACATATGAGAGTGATGTTCTGAAATTCTGCAGAGGACTGGAATTACTTAGAGAACATTTCAAACTTACGCCAAAACCTGCTCCCACTATGCTCCATAAAAATGTTTAAAAATATTGAAGAGGCCCATATATAAGCACTCATTCTCATCCCCATACTTACTGACAAAAAGAGTGGTCTTATAAGGACGAAAGCAGGAAACTCAGTTAAGTGAGTGTGTGAGCACAGAGTAAAGAAGTGAATTCATTAGGAGATTCATATTGCCTGTGTACATACGTCCCTGCCGCTTTTGTACTACGTATACCCATGGCAGAAAGTTGGTCAGGTTCATCAGGTTCTGGTCTAGAGCCAGAGATAAGCAATTAAATAACACCCGAATATTAGAGTCTATGGTGAAGGAGAGGTGTGTGGGCTAAGCATAAATATGATTGCGGGCTGACACAGGACAAGTCTGTTGTTGTTGGCCTTGGCATGCACCACTTGTCAAACCACAGCCTTGGGGGCTGTAAAAGAGAGTGCAACAACTGGAGGTGTAGAGGGCGGTGAAGCACTTGCCTCCTGCACCAACTCACCTGTTTGACCAGTTCCAGAGCTGAATGGGTCATGGAGATTAACTACTGACTACACAGCTTTGAATAAGGTGGTCAAGAAAATCCATTCAATCGTAGCAAGCCCGCACTATGGTGCAGGCTTGGCCGAGACCAGAGTATGTAGTGTTTTCCGAGCTAGATATGAGTAATGGGTTTTGGACAATACGTGTGAAGGAATAGAGTCAGAATGCCCAACAGCACATCTGGACAGGGCAGGGATTCCATTAGTCCCCTACCATCAATTGCTAGGGCTGTGAGTGATCTAGAACTGATGCTGTACAACTTGGACCTGGGACATGTGATCCAGCAAGGTCATAAAGAAATAAGTCAAAATCAGACAGCTACAACTGCTGATATGCCTAGGCCTACAAATGTGAGGGGGTTTGGCAGCTGCTGAGGCTGATGAATTACTGTCGAAACCTTGTTGCAGACTTCTCTTGCTTATCTGACCCTACAGTAACTTAGGTGAATAAAGGGGTCTTTCCTTACAGATGGTCGAGTGGGGAGCACAGCAGGAGGAGGCTTTCATTCGGGTGAAGGCTGCGCTGGGCAGGGCACCCACCTTGGGAATTCCAGACAGTGAAAAAAAGACATTTCATGTACACAGCAACATCCAGTCAGGGACACTCACAGCTGCATGGGGGGAAAATGAAGCCTGTGGCCTATCTGTCAACACGGCAGGATTTTGTAGTTGTACTTTTGCCATGCTACTTTCAGGCTCTTGACTACACGTACTGAGCAGTAGAGGCCACAGAAACCACAGTGCTGAGGGAAGAGATTGTGTATGACACAAAACACACTCTAGTAGACCTGCTGAAAACTGGAAGGTTGTCTTCTGTTATAGGACAAAGGTGAGTTAAGTGAGAGGCTAACCGCCAGGCTCCATGCATGAAGCAGAGCAGAAAGAAGATACCAGGATCAATCCAGCAAAGATACTCAGTACAGCAGAAGAACCACATCATTTCGGATGAGATGCCCAGATCTTCTAGGCGGAGCCATTGGTGGACCCTGACCTCAACATTTTTGTTGACGGGTCTCGCATGTACATTAACGAGAATCCATTTACTGCCTGGGCTATGGTAATCAAAGATTCTGTGTACAGTTTCTGTCCACTTTCTGTTGATCACAAACCAGCATCAGAATTTAGCATCACTAACCTTCTTGAGTTGCAGTGTAGAGAAAATAAAGAGGAACAAGAACTCTGGGCTAAGGGTGGGGCAACTCTGGAGGGAGAGGTGTGTGTGGGACCTGGGGGTCAAGTATTGGATCCTAGGTGAATACTGGAAATTTGCCATGGAGCGCAGTGGTGCCAACGAAAGCCGACCTGAGCCAGAACCAGTTGAGACATCTGTCATCATGAGGGTCTAGCATCCAGGACCTTAGAGTGTCCACCATAACCAGTTTAGACACTGTATAACAAAATAATAAGCAGTTTTCACGAATGTTGAAAATTCACTGACTATTTTGGAGAGTCTAGACATCCACAGTGAAAAATGTGGTGTTGCCAGCTGCCTCTTTTCACACTTCAGACCACAGCTAAGCTCATGCAGAACAAATTCGGAAGTAGACCTTTCATAGGCTTCTCAGCTCTTCGCATGCAGATCACGGGCACCCCACCGGCCAGCGGCTGTTGCTTGATAGCACAGTTGGCACTGAAATAGTCAGCACAAGGCCGTGAGGCTCATTCATGCACCACAGTGTGGTGCCTATACTGAATGAGTCATCCAGCACCCCTTCACTGTGAACCTTCAAGGGTATACTATGTCGGATTTTGGCCCACATAGACTCTGTATTTGTAAACCCCACTCACATCTTCTAGGTCTTCAACTCCACCCACATCTTTGTTGAGGACACAACCTCAAGCAATACAAGCAAAATGTCAAGCGAAGAGGTGAGGTGGTCAGAGTAGATATTGAAAATAGCATTTTTAGCAACATTTATGATTCCACATAGATGGTAATAGTAATTAGGCAGTGTTATAATGATCATGCACCCCTTAGTGCATGGATATATAGTACGGTAGCCAATCTGTAGTGTCGGTGCAACTATTTTGTGCTTTTCCTCATTTGGTATTTAAATGGTAAATGGATTGCATTTATATAACGCTTTTATCCAAAGTGCTTTACAATTGATGCCTCTCATTCACCCATTCACACACACTAACACACCAATGGTGAAGGGCTGTCATGCAAGGTACCAATCAGCTTGTTGGGAGCAATTGGGGGTTAGGTGTCTTGCTCAGGGACATTTCGACACGCCCAGGGCGGAGGATCGAACGGACAACCCTCCGACTGCCGGACAAATGCTCTTACCTGCATTTAGCTGTTCTAGGCCCTGTTTTACGAAGCAGGGTTACTGAGTTAGCTGGATAACTGCACTGAGTAAAACTATATAATTTAGAATAGGGATATAAACACGGAATCGCAAGTGAAATAAGAAACATTAGCAGGCCATAGGCGTTGTTAGTGAAGTTAGTTACACGTAACATTAGCTAGATAGCATGCATGCTGTATCAAATTAATTTCCCCCGATTGCAATAAATGCAGGTAAATTACCAAGCTAGCTAAGTTGTAACTATAAGCAGTAACAGCAATTCCCATAGGGGGGAAGACATCTTGATGGAAGAACAGAAATCGATACAAAAGCTACCCAGCCTCAGGCATCTAGCTGCCTCCGATAGACTCACTAGCTAAAAGTAACGTTACTTAATAGGTCTAACAGAAAACAGGCCAATCCCTGTTGCTTTTCATCCCCTTGGTGAACCGAAGAAAAGTAATTCCAAGGTTGACTCTAGTTTTTGAACAAGCCCTGTCGGCTTGACTTTTTGCTTTGCTGTATCTAGGCTTCTTCATGTCTGTCTTTGTCAGCAGCTGACTAGCAACACTTTATTGGAATATGATTCCAAACCACCAGTTCTGTAGCCACGTCCACCCCTCCCCACACAGAAAAGAGCGCCACGCCCAGAAACGTCACAAACACATTTCAGAATAACAAATACAGGTAAAAGGAGCACAAATTTGCCTAAAGTGTGTAAAGACTGAGATTGCCAATGCATCATAGATATGCCTGAGCATAGTTTTTTTAAATAATATTTTCAGATCCTGCATAGTATACCTTTAATGTGAGTGTAATATATATTTTTTTTTTTGGTGGGTGACATAGTTACTGGTGGGTGACATAATTATTGGACTATAATTCTGGCAGAATGAAATGTTGTTTAGGAAAATTTTACTTTTTGCTTAGTGTTCATGCATGTGTGCTCTCAAACACATAATTACATTTCCCTTTCCTACAGACACACATGCCCAAAAAAATTCATTGTTGGTATATGTTTTGGTTTGATCTTGAACTCTTCCTTGACTGTCAAGGATTTTATGCTGTTAGATTCCTGTTAATACAAGTCTTGTTTGACATACATTGTTATTAATAATCCTTCCTTTTTGAATTACAGTTATGATAAATGGAAGTCTTTATTTTCCTCTAAAATTTTCTCTTGGATATGACTCATTTGGAAAAAGTCTTGACTAAACACACACTGATGTAAACACTAAGCCTATAAGAACACTGAAAACAGGGCAGAGTAGAGAACAGAACAGAAACCACATTTCCTGGGTGCAGCACACATCGAGGAAATGACTATTTATTATTCGCTACCATTTCATCTTGCCAGTAGCCAGTGATGTGAGATAAACATGAGACAGTAAGATTTGTAGCTCTCGACCAGGCACACTTTGACCACAGGTAACAGAATGGAGGTTCTACGGTGGACTTGTGTGCTGGGACTCCTCTTCACTCTAGCCGGGGCTGCAAGGGCAGGTAAGAGTGGAGTCCAGTGTATCTGTCCCTGTGAGAAATCATGTGTGCAAGCAATTACATTTGCTTTTGCAGAGGCAGCTATATAATATCATTTAAAATTATATTATTAAGTCATTTACCTTGATATATGACAAGATGTGTCACTACTTGCCTTGTGATTTCAACTGGACATCACTGAACAAAAAGCCTGCTTAATCTAATGGTTGAAAACTACAATTTATTATGCAAATTTCTACAACTGCTGTAAGATCATTTGTAATCCGGGTAAGAAAAAGACTTAGTTGGGTGGTCAAGGGTTCAGGTCTCTAAGGTACTTCAGTGAGTGAAGTGGGGGCACTTCAGAGGAAATGAGATGCAAAAAAAAGTTGTGTCTTGACAAGTGTTTCAGTCATGTAATGAGACTCAAGTAGAAAATATTAACTTAGTTTTGAGTTACTTTCTGCTTGACAAGTGAAATTGTCTTACCCCGTTGACAAATCTTGAACTGAGTAACTGCACCTCCTTGGCATTGGCTCATCTTATTTAGCAAAGAAAGTAATATAAAAAGAAATTTCAATCAAAATATAAGATTAAAATACTTGTTAAGATGGACTATTTTTTGGTTTTTGCAGTGTTATATTCCATTATGCCTATTTGTTCATTAGCACAGCAACATCACACATTCAAAGAGATGCAGAGAAGTAAAGGCTCATATGGGCTCATCATCTGGACACACTGAATTGTCAAAAGATGAACAACCAAACGTGTCTCTCTGTGATGAAAAATAGCATAACTCTGAGGGAAAGTTGACACTATAACATGCTTTTGGCACTGTTAAATGTATAGCAGTTATCACACCGCAGCAGGCGAGCCAGCCCAGCAATTGAATCATAAGCTATGTAGAAACAGTCCTTTGTTTAAAGCGACATCTCTGCATTAAGACAGGGGTATTTTGTCAGACATTGTCATTCATAGTGGAAGCTTTAACAATTGAACCAAGATGGAGTAATGTCCAAAGAAGTCAAGCTCAATGCAGAACTTCTGACTTAAAAGTATATAATCCACAAGAGAGAACTGCATGAAGACGAATGACCACAGATCATGCCAAATATACATTTCTCTCGCATACAAGAATAAATGTGAAAAGCGACAAACTAGAGTGAGAGGAAGTTTGTTTGAAGTCTGTGTCTGACAGAGACAGATCTGAAAATTCATGCCCTGTCGGTGATGACCAAAAACATACATTTTAGGAGTCTTGAAACTATTCCTCTTTAAAATGAACACATTCCACAATACTTAACTTGTTGAGGCAAGTACACTAAAGCCTTTATGTCCTACTTCATAAGGACTACATTTTAATATTTCGAAATTTAGAAATTATTTCAAGCAATTCTCTGTCTTAGATATGCAGATAGTTAAGTCAATGCAAAATTAGAAGCGCAAAAGATAATTCTCCAGAGAACACTAAAAGATCTTGAATTTTGTAGATCCAACATATGTATACATGTTTTGTCATCCTCTTCTCTCTTCTCTCCAGAATCCCCTGTGGTTTTCCAAAGCCCAAAAGCCATTTCGCTCATGAAGGTGAACTCAACAGCCAAAATACAATGTAGAACCACTTTGATCAATCCAACGGGGCTCTATTTGAAAAGACGCTTCTCTAAGGAACTGGAGGTGCTGTACTTTTCAGTGGGTACCTCAAAGCGCACTGTAAACCAAGAGTACAAGCACAGGCTGTCCATGATCGGTGAATGCTGTGACTACACATTACAGCTGTCCCTGCTGGGAGTGAAAGACTCAGATGGGTACTACTGCATTTGGAGCAAACTAGATGAACAATCTGGGGGGGTGAAGAGATACGAGAGTACGGACACAATCATCATCATCCGAGGTACACAGGGAAAAGCACTTTTACAAGAATGTAGAGAGCTGACCAGTGTTGATTATGATAGTTGAGTTTTAAGTGACTAGGAACTCCTCAAAACCTCTGCTGCATTATAACAGTTGCTCACTCAACAGTTTTGTAGCATGTACACTATCTGTGTGTTTAGCAAGTGCTACAAAACCTTGTCAGTTCTGAACCTGCTTTTCAAATGTGAGGAGGCAGCAGTTAAGGAGTGACCACATCCACAAATCTGTGGTATGGGGCTCTTGAGCTCAGGTTTCGGCTCATTAAATTAGTGTGTTATCTGAGCACTGCGCAAACACACTTTGTCTCACAAGCAGGAATTTCAGAGGGAGAGTCTGGTAAAGTGCAGATGTAGATAATAAGGCAAGGCATGGTGTCACAGTGCAGAGTGTATGATTACACAGGCCTGATCAATATCTGAATTTTCAGCACTGTGACCAAAAAAAGACAATGCACAGCATGCCTTGAAAGTACTGTAATCAGAACCACAAATTAATTACTAAAACTGGGTGCCTTTTGTCAAAGTAATGTTTTGTTTCTTTTCCTGTTTAGAGAGGGACCCAAAAGAGGACTGTAACAGAATTCATAACCTGCAACAAATCTTGTTCCTTCTGAGTGTGACAGCAGGCGCAGTTGTGGTCTGTGTCTTCCTCGGTGTACTGATGTGGCGGTGCACAAGGGTGAGTCAAATGATGTGTTGCCGCTTTTTCTTTTTTTTTTACATGCACTCTTCAGTCCATTCTACTGAAGGAATTACTATTAAATTTATTTTATTTTATTTTTTAGTAATAGCATCAATTTAATCATGATCACTGAACATCCCAGCTTTTTAAAATTTTTTGTTGTCTTTCTATCTTGGTCTTTGATATACCTTTTTCATTACGGAGTAGAGGCAGAATTAATCTTTCTGTTTCCTGTCTCCTCACAGACCAAAGAAAGCTACAGGCCTGTTGTGACAAACCAGAGACATCACCAACTCTGTCCCCAACACAGTGACATGCAGTACATTTATCACAATAATTGAGTAACTAGACGGAACTAGAGGACAGCTTTGCGTGTTTCTTTCTCAAAGTGTGGACAAACTGATGTCTTTGTGTGCTCTGATAATCATTCATTATTGATATAATTTTTAGTAACTGTTTATGTAGTGTATGTTTGTTATTATCCCTACAGAGGTCCATTAAGTACCTCATTTAATAGTGTATGTGTTGGGGAGGTCATTATACTTTATTTTTGCGTGTGCATGAGTCACCTCAAATGTGCGACATTCATCAGAATGTAAATGTCAGCACAAGTCTGTCATTTCTAAAAAAAAAAACTTACACCACATCCTGGTCCTTCATGTCTGCTTAGTCGCTGATCTGTAGGAAAATACACTTTGGCAAATAACAGGTTAGAACAAACAGGTTAGTATCATGTGATAAGCTACAATAATAGCCGATACGACACAGCGTAATTGGAAAAGGGAGACGATGCATTTGATTCCCCAATGATGCAGTCAATAAAAGTGAAAATGTTTTGCTCAAAAAGTAGTCAAACCATGATCATCCAAACCTCTATTATTTATTTTGAATGTCTACACTCATGCTCAGTTTAATAATCAAGTAAGCAAGCTGAAACATTTTCTTGTGCAAATAAAATGTTACATTTTCCTTAATAAGTTGACGCTTGTGCTATTGACTATTTCTTTGACAAATGTGGAAACTTAGTTGCAATTTGTATTTGTGCCATAATGTAAATATTATAAAGTTGATGATAAAAATAAACATCTTATCAACATGTTAGCAAAATCTATAGAAGATAAATACACAAGAAAGCCTGCAGCTAATTTCCGCTGTGATCCTAAATGGATTATTACATTACATTACAGGCATTTAGCAGACGCTCTTATCCACAGCGACGTACAAGTGCATCAGTTCAATTCAAATGCAGAAATAGCAAGACAGGCATGGCTACCATTTCTCTTGTGAGAAAAGGGGGAATATGTGGCTTTGGCAGAGCAGAACGTTGCCATGCCACAATCTAAGGGAAGGTGAGTACTACAAAACAAAATGACGATTATTTATTACTGTTTTAAATATGATATAGATGGAATTGTTTAACAACATAATCGTGGTTAGCATGACTCTAAGAGGAGACCTGGAGGACTTTAAAAGAGTCGTGCTGGTTGGTGCATACAGTATTTGGCAGAAGATTCAGTAACCGAGAAGGCTGAACTTGCTTGTTTTTCAATCGATGTCAAAGGTAACAGATGGAAGCATCTTCTCTACGACAGTGCTGTCACGGCATTAATTTAACTACAAGGCAAAACAGACGAGCAGCTGCAGATCAACTCGATCTTGGGTACAGCAGTTACGATATAAAGGAATTTTTTTCAAAGGTGCACCCAAATTGCTGTGATTATTTTCGAGGAAAAGGTTTAATAACCAGCGATACAAACCTGAACAGGACAAACTATTTCAAGGGGCACTGACTACTACGTAGCAACTACAATAGCAAATCACATGTCCTTGATCAGGCAGACATGGTGTTAACTACACTGGTGTTATCTCCGCTGTCAGTCCTGTGGACTAGCCTGGTGTCAGCGTGCAGAGGACAGCACAAAGTCTAACTAAAATTACAAATAAAAGCGGAACTATCATTTTAGCTGCTTGTTTCTGCAGGACTGGGCGCTGCTGCGCGGGACGGTAAAACAATCTAGCTAAAACTTAATAGCTAGCTAATCTGAACGGTTTTATTTTGACAAATTATCGGACAAGTCTTTAATAAGACAAGACATATCTTAAGGGCTAGTACAGCACATACTCATGTGGTGTTAGGTATCTACTTACATACAATTGTGAACCGTTAATTTTAAATATTACAATGATTTAAAAACATAGAGCTAGCTAGCGTGCTTGTCACACCGAAAGTAGAATTTTTCGCGGTAGGTGGACTACGGTCTGTGAATAAGAATATCTAAATGGCTAGTCGTTCCATAAGACAAGTCTTGAACTGAAGCATTATATCTGTCTAGAAAAAGGACCTCAAGTGCGTGCAATCGGGTTGGTTATTTGTAGTGAATGCTTTAAAAAATTGCATTTTCTGTCCATTTCATAAGAACACGTCGAGATGAACACGTCCAGAATGTTCGTCTTCAAGCCGATGAAATCACTACTAACAAAGTGTACCAGGGCTACAGTAACCAGTGGTGAGTACACGAGTACCGATGTGTCACATGACGGATGTGGGTCGCTGTTGAACAGGAAGTTGAATTTACGCAAGGCAATACGTTTCTGATTTACCTGTATGGTATGTGGCTTTCCCCCATTTAACCGGAGTAAACATATTGACAGAGTTGTCTTTTTCTGTGAAAGCAATTCATTATTGAAAATAATTTTACGAGTGATAAGATTAGAACCATGTACATACTGGAGTTCCCAGGTTCATTTCAAAATCCTAAACCAATTATTTGTGATATTGAAGTAAAGAGCTGCCTGGATTGTTAACCTAGGTGGGGTCCTCTAGGCAAAGCATAATCATTTCCTCACACATCAAATTTTAAGTGGTGCGTAAATGCAGTGTGGCGACCGCTCTACAACAGAGGATGCGTGTTTGCTTTGTCACAACAAGTGGTCTATTTTCCCTTCAAGAAAGCCATCTGTCCATCATTTGATATTGCTTAAGTTTAAGTTTAGGTAGATCAGCCTTGACAAGTTCTTACTCAGCTTTCCACTTTTAGTCTGCCTAGATTCGCTCACCTTGGATACTTGTGTGCTTGGAGTTTGATGGAGACAGTGATGTCATACCTGTCTCTTTGCATGGTCAGCAGGATTCACTGGTTGACCTGTGTCAGGACCTGAATGTATGATTGATTATGCTCTGTTTTGCACAGGATTGCGTAGGCTGGCATGTACACCTAGCTCCTGTCCCAGGGTTTGTATTGTGGGTGGAGGACCAGCAGGCTTCTACACCGCTCAACACCTACTCAAAGTGAGAATTCCTGATATAGCCTCAGTTGGGGCCAAGCACTTCTAATGCATAGTTCTTCTTCACAAGGACAGAGAATAATCTGAGGTACCAGACAATGCTATTAAAGTTACTCAGACCATTTCAACGCTTTAGACACTATTTTAGTTAAAACCTTCAAACTTTACATGGATGGTGCCAGACACCGATCAATCTTCAAGATTTCTGGAAAAAAACAGGAAACCTGATTCAGTCCTTTAATCAGTGGAAAGAGAGAGAGAAAGAAAAGCCATTCATCAGTTAGTTTTGTTGTTTGTTCAGGCTTTGTTTCCTGTTTCCTGTCACAAGTTTGATTGCTCCAGAAGCCAGACCTATCCTGTTCTGGCCCTATTGCTTTTGGTTTTTTAGCTAACTAGCTAGCAGCTGTGATGTTCCATATTTATATGCAAAATTGTTATAGTGTAACTTTCAATTAAATATATTGTACTGGATATTTTATTTTTCAGTACTACACTCATTCTAAAAGTCATGAGGGAAGGTTTTCCAGTACACCCTTTAACATTTATTATGCCGATTTAAACACAAGTCCTAAATGACAATTAGATTAAATGTTCAAAGAATAGAATCAAATAGATCTCAGTTCACCAACAGCCATTTTCCACGATAAACATACTGATATTTGTGTCCCTTTGCCTTTTTGCAGGCTCATCCGGCCATCCAGGTAGACATATATGAGCGGCTGCCCATACCCTTCGGGCTTGTGCGATTTGGGGTGGCACCTGACCATCCAGAAGTCAAGGTAAAAGCCCTTTGTTCCTCTTTGGAATCCATAATGTTAGTTTAAAGGAAAGGTGAAGTTCACCTGCAACAAATGTTGACAGTGTCACTACTATATGTCCTGTATGTCATTGCAGAGCTGATGCTCGGTTTGGTTTTTTAGTAACTCTAGTAGAGTATACATTTAATCAGTGAAGCTGAAGGCTAATTAAGCCCCGCTCCGCTCACCAGGTCATACTCAGGTGTGCTCTCACTCACACGGCTCATTGCTCTGAGCGCTATTCAACAATCTGAGCTCTGCATACATCTGTGACATACACAAATGAGTCTTGCTTCAGTTAGTGACAGCTTTTATAACGAAAGAAAACCGCATGGAAAAAGGACAACTTTTAAAAAAGACAGAGGTTACATACGGAAGTTACAACCTATTCTTGAGGCTTGGAAACCTCAGCTGTGGACAACAGACAAAGTCTAGATCTGTGCTGAACATATACGAGCATACTTATGCTCACCAATAAAGTATTACCTTGGAGTCAAAGGTAACTGTGGACCAACTGTGGTGCTCTTGTTTCTGTCCCCCTGTGTCACATTGTGTTCTCTATAGAATGTCATCAACACTTTTACCCAGACTGCCCAGCATGAACGCTGCAGCTTCCATGGCAACGTGACTGTGGGAAAGGACGTGAGTGTGGAAGAACTGCAACAGGCTTATCATGCTGTCGTGCTGGTGAGTATTCCTTTTGTCACCGTATAAATGAGCTCAAAGGCTTAAACTCTCTCTCCTTTTCATTGTGTCCTTGGAAAGCATTGAGTCTGAGGTTGCACTTGTGCTGTCTTCACAAAGCATTAATACAACAAACAAACCTGCTTTAAGTTCTGGTAGTGTGTGTGTCTGTCTGTGTAACATGTTTGCATGTTTGTAGAGCTATGGAGCTGAGGGAAACCGCACTTTGGGAGTTCCGGGGGAAAATCTCTCAGGAGTTTACTCCGCTAAAGACTTTGTGGGATGGTACAATGGGCTCCCCAGCAACAAAGGCGTGAGTTTTCCCCCACTCTCATATCCACACTATTTTAGTGGAATACAGGCCTGTTTTGATATTAAACTTATAGCAGATGTTGAGATTCACATGCTTATGCCGGTGTGTAATGATGTGTTTTTGGGTTTCTGTGTCCAGTTGAATCCCGATCTGAGCAGTGAAACGGCAGTTATTTTGGGCCAGGGGAACGTGGCTCTAGATGTGGCCAGAATATTGCTTTCTCCCCTTGACGTTTTAACGGTGAGAGCAGGAACTTGTACAGTACATTTGTGTGAAGGTCTACAGATGTGATGAAGAAGACTCACCTTTCCTCCCCTTTTCTCTCCTCCCTTATTACAATAGAATGGAAATAAGACCAAATAATAATACACTAGCAATTGAAAGTGAATATCACATTTTGTGATATTTTTCATAGAACATATTTTTCATAATTATTGAATTAAGTTGGTCCAGTGTTTGTCCAATGTTGCCTGATGTATAATTTTTAGCTATCTCCCTCATGGTAGTCAATCATATAGTTATATAATGCCCTGTTGATTTAGTTTACTGAGATTTACAGTTACTCAGAGCTAACCGCCACCACAATGCCCTTATACAGGACAGGACCCTAGTGATATGGATCATTTTGTATCGGTGTAATATGAGCCATGATTATAGAAATTTTTGAATCTTTTAATGAAGCATGCATTTAATTGTTTGTGATGTACTATATGCTGTCATCTGGCAACCTAATATTTTGATCAATTGCTGGATTTAATAACACTGCAATCAGCAGACTGAGGCTTATATTCAATTAACATTGTATCATTTTGTCTGATAAGAAATTTTAAGTGATGTGAAATCACAATTGTAGCATTCAAATCTCAGAATTTCAAAATAAATGTCTAGCATTGTGTGGGAGTAGTTTTCCTGTTTGACAACAACAATTATCTAAAACACGTCCTTCAGTAGTCCTCGAAGTGTAGCTGTTCTTCTTTTACACCCACTTGTTCCGGTTTTTTTTAAACTTAAAAAAAACCGAAAGGGCTGCTTGTAAAACTGAAAGGGCTGCTTGTCATCACAAATCACTTCATGTTATTGTTCAGCAATGTTAAATCACGTAATTGTTGTCTTGGAAACAGGAATCTCCCTGGAGGGGCAGGAATGAGATAATACAAGGCGTAAAAGTTTTCTTTTACTCAGCCAGTTATCTTTTGTAAGAAAAACAAAAACGAAACACATCTGACATCCAGTCAAATTTCAGTGCTGTTATGTTAGGATTCAAAGTACCGCAACTTATTTTATTTTTATTATTTGTCCGTTAATGTTTCCATGCGTGGAACATTTCCTCCAAACTGTTTTATTAACCCTCTAGCACAGGAGTGTCCAGGCTTACCTGACATGGGTCGGTATGGGTGCAGGTTTTGTTTTAGCCCAGCGCTAAGACACCTGATGATGCACCCACACCGGCCCTTTTCAGATTAGATTGGACCCCCCTGCTGCAGCAAATTTGTCCTGCACTCTTGAACAAGCAGGTAATCATTGGTATCGTTCTAGTTTGCAGGACCTTTTTGGTAAGTTACTTGCTCATAAAAAAAAAAGAAAAAAATCTTTATACAATCTTTGTATGCCAGCTCTGAGAATTGAGAATTGCAACTTCATCTTGGCCATGATGATGAGTCAACCACAAATTATATTTTATGCATTTGTTGGCTTGTCTGTCTGTTTGAGAGTTTACTAATATTCTTTCATATTAAAAACTGTCATTCTGGCTCTGTTGCAAGTCAAATGAGTAATGAGTGGCAGTTATAAGATACATCCCTGGAAGTGGCAGAATGGCAGTCGTTTGTTGTGCTATAAGAGAGTTGACTCCTTCGTTCTTCGCTGTGCCAATCCGCTTTACAGAAGACAGACATCACACAGCCCTCCCTGCAGGCCCTGGCTACCAGCAGGGTGCGCCGGGTTCTGATTGTGGGCCGGCGGGGGCCCCTTCAGGTGGCCTGCACCATCAAGGTAAGCCTGCCTACTGCCAGATGACTGACAACACACTTCAGCCCCAAAACATTGCTGAAGCTGGTACCTGAAGATGGCCAGCTCAGCACCAATATGGTTGATCATAGGCTTTTCAGTGGTTTATATCTGCATCATATGGTTGTCTTTATGAAGACAGACATTTCAGAGTAATTTCAGAGACATTTGCCAGACTCTTAGCCTAAGTGACTTCCAAAAGTGCATTTGACTCTAGAGATCGGCTTCCATCCTTTGTGCTTCGACCACAGGAAACCTTTTTCAATCCAAGCAGCTTGGAAAATCGGATTTTCTCACTCCCTACTCTACAGCTTGCTCTGCCCAAAAATGCTACATGCACTCGTTGTCACAGAAGACATATTTCTTATATTGTCATCTGCTCATCAACTAATGAGGGTGGATTGATAAATTATGTACTAAACTAAAAGGGTGATGTCAGGTTCATCACTCTTAATAAGCTTTCATTTTCACTTTTTCTGGGTGATCTTTTGAGTGCTGCTAATAATTGCATATTCATTGCAACCCCCTCCCAGGAGCTCAGAGAGATGGTGAACCTGCCTGGTAACAGACCTGACATGTTGTCTGCAGACTTTCAAGGCATTGCAGAAGTACTGAAAGGTAAGAAGGCAAAGGTGAGGAGCAAGATTAGAGAGACAAGAGGCTGAAAAAATAGATACAGGGAGGCCGTGAGCCATGTGCAGTGTATCTGGTCCCAGAGCCTAGATTCAAATCCTGACTGTGCCAGGGATGGCTGTGCCTGGGTATACAATCAAGTGACACACAGCAGGCAAAGATCAATTTTAAGGGCTGCTTCCCCATTGCAAGCAAAAACAAAAAAACTAAAAATTCCTTTTATGAAAAGTATAACACTACTTTTACTATACTGCATAAAACATTCCATTCAAGTATGTAATTGTTTTTTTTACAACATGCACACTTGCTCTAGATTTACAAAGATCATAGCCTGATACATTTAAATAAAATAATAATCACCGTATGTGTGTACTACACAGTAACCTTCCCTGAAGCCTGGCATTGATCCTCTGACTCTGACAGCCTTGATTTTATCAGTGTTCCATTCCACTTGCTGATAATGAACAAGGTTTGCACGTTATCCACAGGCACCGTTTGTGTGCTAGAATAACACGTTCTTTAAACAGTAAGATCATGCTCACTTCATAATCAGATCTCCATAATTGCAGAACCAAATTGTTTTGACATTTCCCCATGTTGGGCATGCAGTGTGCAGTCAGATATAGAGATAAAAACTGAAGCTAGAAACCAGAAAGTAAACAACCCTGTCTGAGTATGGAGGTGCCTGGTGGCTTTGAGATTGTAGGGTAGATTTGTAACCTTAGGTGATACAGGGTTTAGGAGTCGTCATTTAATGACCTGTGACTTTTCTTTTCTTTGGAGAATTATCATCACAGAAGGTTTGATCATGGTAAATCAGCAGTTTTAAAAAGTAAAATGTGTGAAAAAGTGAAAGTTCTTATTTTATAAACAAATGAACTTGGATGCATTGCAATGCATGTGTGTTTTCTATGTTAAAGTTATTCTAGAGTCAAAACATCTGAAAATGTTTACACTGTCATCTTTATTCAGTGCTGTAGTGAAAACATTGTGACTGGAAAGTTGTTCATCAAGGCATCTGACCTCGTTTTGCCTGCGGCTCCCTTGTCGACAAAAACATTTTATTGATGGTATTAAGGAGGTCTGTATGTGGCATCACTGTGTGCCTGTATTTCCAGTGTCTCTGGTAGGAAAGAGATGATGTAACATAATTGTACCTAGTGCTCTGATTACTCAAGGACTAGATAGTATCGAACACCGTATCAAGCCTGGTCTTGGAAATCCCTGGAGTTTCTGCGTCTACTACGTGTCCTGGCAGGTTATTCCACATCAACTACTCTGACTGAAAAAAAACTTTCTAATATCTGTTTGGAATTGACTTTTTGCTAACATATACATGAGAAGTAGTGAATAACAGCGATAACAGAGATACGGATGTGTCTTGCAGAAAGAGAAAGTAACAAGGTGAAAGAGTGGTTGGTATTTGCACAGCATGAAGCGACAGTGCACTTTTCATAAGGTGAAATAAGCGTGATGCTGAAGGTCATGCTTATGTAAAGACCAGTGGAATATTAGTCTGTGCTTCATTCACTGTGACATGTAGGCCAGTTTGCAGTCTTTGCATGTCAGCCTGGTAATGCCACAGCTATTGGTTATACATTGGTTACCCAGTCTGCACAAACTCCTCTGTGGTACACTAGAAACTCATGTAGGTACACCATAGGTACAGTAAACCCTTGTCTTTCGCAGTCAGGGCACGACTTGTAATTCTGAATCTGCTTTGCAGACACTTGCTTCTGAACAGTCCATATCTGACATCTGCCGTATCTGTCTCACGGAAATGTAGTCCTAGACTTGACTTGTAAACATTGTGTTTTTTTTAAATGTTTTGTTGATTAGATCTTTGTTATGCAATTTTAGTCAAAACATCATAAACGTCAAAGGCAGCTGGGCTGTTGTTGTCATTCCTGCTCTTTCCAGACCTGCCAACCTTAGGAAAATATTTTGAGTACCACAATAGTCCAATATGTATAATTTGACCTGATTCTAAAATATCACTTGCACTGCACTGGGCTATATTATGATATACTTGCAAGTCAGAAGTTTGAGTACACCTGCTTAAAACAATTTTTTTCATGATTAATATTTCATTATATGATATGTGTGCTTCTACAATCAGATAACCATAAAATAATTGCATTCAATTATTTAATAAAAATGGAAATAATTTATTCTGTATATTGTAACATATGTTTTCATTTTCAAGTATTTACAGAAGCTTACGTTGTAATGTAAAAAAAGAAAAACTTATGTTGCGATGTAAAACACTGTCAATTATGAATAAAACCAAGTTTCTGTTCATGATTTCCATTTTTATTTAATAATTAAATAATTGAATTAGCTTATATAGGCACACATCATATAGGCCTAATGAAAAAAAAAGTATTCAATTGAAAAATTATCTAGGAATGTAGGCCTTTGTAACTAGAGGTTTAGCTAAATTATTACCTGAAGCTCCTTGGTGGCTAATGTCAAAATCATAATTGCACAATGTGCAAAATGCATGGTGCGGAAGTTTTGAGGGTCAGAGGCACGGCCATTGCTCCTGATATATTGGGAGGAACATCTGGGGGGCATGGACTCACTTCTTTTTAGTAGGTCTGCTGCTCTCTCTCTTATGCCATATTATGGAAGGCTCTCCTTGTTAGTATCCTCGTCATCTGACGTCATGATTATTTTCTAACTGCAAGGCTGGTCGGGTGACTGGATGCAATAATAGGAATTATTTGCTACGTTAGCAGTCTGTAGTCAAACACTTTTGCAATGGTCACTTTGCTCCAACAGAGCGTGAGCGTTCAAAGTTTGAACAGGGAATCTCCGTAGCATTTGAGTTACTGCACCTAAATTACTCCATCAGTTATTCACATCGTAGCCGTCTCATAACGAGGCTAAATCATATGCGAGCTACTACTACGGCTAACTATATACACAAATGTATCTCATTAGGATATACCCCTTGAAATGCATCATCTCAAAGTTACCGAACATGTTTTAACGTTTTAGATGTTAAGCTGAAGCTATAAAACAGCAGTCTCACTGTGATACTCGACTGCTGGAACAGTGGATTTAAAACTGATTTTTTTTTTCACCTACCATTTTTAACCACCAGTTACACAAACATTTTGATCACAAGTCACAATGGTGATTGCATGGTAAAATCAAAGGGGCTCATTTCATATTAGTACCTTTAAGACATAGCAAAGTTCTATTTTTACATGCATACAGAAGGTTGAGAGATTAATATCAAATGGCAGAGATGAACTTATTTGGCTAATAATACCTGTAATACGCATGTTGAGTAGGATTGTGCTTTGTGACCTTTTGCGGGTATGCACGTGTACTCAGACCTCCCCAGGCCGAGGAAGAGGCTGACTGAGCTGATGATGAAGGCAGCGCAGGAAAGGCCCGCGGGTGCACCGCTGACCTCCCGCCAGTGGGGGTTCCGCTTCCTGCGCAGCCCGGTGGAGGTTCTGCCCTCCCCGGATCTGACCCAGACCGCCGGGATCCGGCTGGGCATCAACCGGCTGGAGGTACGGAGGACCGAGCGATCCGAACCGGACACATGCCGATTTATACAGTATTTATACGTTTAAAAAATGCACACAACTCTAACCAGTCATTTTGGTTTAGTTCCTAGCTTAAACAGACAGATTGCCCTCTTGGCATCGTTTAAAATAAAAATACCAGTACCACTGTAGCAGAGGGTCACCAATGACATGCAGTACAGTCAGTAACACCACCGCCTGGCTGTGTTTTGCGTATGCATTCAGTGTTTCTGCATCTACCCTGATCTGCATGTGCACGTTTTGTCTGCGTTTGAAGTGCCTTTCCTGTTGCTGATCACCCAGGTATGTTTCTGTATCCGTCGTGCCTAGGGCTCAGGGGAAGGTGCCCGGGCGGTGCCGACTGGTGAGATGGAAGACGTAGAGTGTGGAATGGTTATAAGCAGCATCGGGTACCAGAGCCTGCCAATTGACCCTGCTGTGCCCTTTGACCATCACAAGGCCATCATCCCAAATGCAATGGGCAGAGTCCAGCAAGCCTCAGGTAAGGCTGTTATCGCAGTGGAAAAATTTTCATCCAGCATACCTTATTTGGTTATGGAACTAGGTGGTGTAGAACAAGCTTGTTGACATTGCAGTGTAGTTGATTCTAAAGCAATCAACTGTTAATTTGTTTTCAAAAGGAAATTTTGAAATTTTATTATTTTCTCAGTGGAGGGAATTTCAAGTTAAAATCCTAGGATCAGGCAACGTGGCACGAGAGCACCGGTTGTATGTATACGTGGATTGATTGGTCTAATCTTGACTCATTTAATTTAGCGTTTCTGTGATTTGTCTCAACCCATCGAGGCTTGTACTGCAGTGGATGGGTCAAACGTGGCCCCACAGGCGTGATCGCCACCACCATGAACGACAGCTTTGACACTGCCCGGGTGCTTATCAAGGACATGGAGACGGGCGTCCTGGATGTTTCCACTGTCAAGCCAGGATCACACACTGTCACTCCCCTCCTTCAAAAGCGAGGTACTGCAGTCAGGTTCACTGTACTACAGAAAAATGCATTAGACCGGCACCAAACTGTTCTATGCTCTGCTAATTCAGCAGCCACACACGGCCTGGTGTCTGTTTTTACAAAAGGGAAAGCAAATCGGTTAACTCAAGGATTTGTGCCCCAGTTGTATATAACCTTTCCTCCCTGTACTTGTTCATTCGGTGTTGATGATCCACTTGGTCATGGGAGTGGAGTTTTGGACACACCAACCAAGTCTTTTTTTCGTTTTTGCAGGTGTGAATCCAGTGTCATTCTCAGACTGGGAGAAGATCGATGCAGAGGAGATGAAGAGAGGGACGGCAGTGGGAAAGCCAAGGGAAAAGCTGTTAGATGTGACTGAGATGCTGAAGACAGCCCACTCCTAAGAGCCAGGGACACACTACAAACACATGCACAGACACAATCATGTGACTAAGCTAACTACTGTAACTGTGTGCCAGTTGTAGAGTATTAATGATTCTTTTTATGAACCGATTCATATTTTTTCAATTTCCGTTCATCACTGCTGGCAGACATTCGTGGTATTACTGGTATTATTAACAAACATGCTCCACTTATATTACTTGTGATTGTGAAGTACATAATTCCACTCATTTGATAATGCTGCTGTTAGAGCATCAGGAAAACTTCCAGGACTTGAACTTTAAGAAAAACTGACCATTTGGAGAGTTCCTTTGAGATGCTCTTGCCTGACTGATATTCCCATTCCCACACAAGGCCGTACACATCTGTATTTGGAAAGCAATAAACAATTAGGCAGACATTGCCAGTGCTGTCATCAACCAAATGACAGCCAACAGGAACACACGCAGGAATGAAGTACACAGCGTGAACATTCCTGAATACTGACTCCGAAAGTATGGTAGCGGTAGTCCAAAATGTGTTATTTGAGCTGTGTACTTAAGGCACGTGGACGTGAGATCAAAGGATGAATAAGTAGTACATTCAGCTTTTATTTCATTGTATTTACATGCGCATGTGTTTCATTTTACAGAAGCGGCTGTCTTTGTCTTGAGTTCCTTCATTATCAGCTGTGCAAAAGCAAGTTAATGGATGACTGACAGATGCTGCTCAAGTGTTTCTTTTGCATAGATGGTGCTCACATAAAAGAGCAGTGTGTGTCTACACTTGGTTTTAGCCTTTGTTTTCATCTGCAATAGATTGCTTTTGGAGGCATACGCCATCATGAAGACCAGAGAGCTAACTATGGCTGAAAAGCCAACTAATCTGTAAGCTGAGAGACAGAATTCAGAAGGATAGCACAGAAGCTGAGTATATCAAGCACAGCATTTTGCAAAGACAACAACAAACAACTGGTGGGCTCAGAAACGAGGTACAGGTCAGCCAAGACAACTGCAGGGTGGGACCACGCAAATCCCCTAAGTATATAGCAAAAATTTATTTCACTCTACCACTACCATACTTTTGGAGGGCAGTGTGAAATATGGCAGTCATATTTCTGTTATGAATGACCTTTACTTAGGCCGATATAAAACCTTACATATGACAAGCATATTGCTTGGCTCCAGTTAGATGCTTCTTGCATTTTAAAATGGTCTGCTCTTATTGGGGTGAAAGTTAGTAATTAGTAAGTTTATTCCACATTTGCCCCTGAAGTCTGGTACTGGAATGCTATCTCAAAAGGAAGTCCTCGAAAATCATCCAGATAATAGAAATCATTTGATTTTGTGATTTCTCTTCACAGTGTTTATCTTTTAGGCATGCGTATCATGGACAGTTATTCAGATGCTATTGACTCGGAAGGTAACAATTTCACATTCTGAAGAGGCCTTCGTGCATAGAAGAAATTTATAAATAAATGCCATTTTTGATCTAAATTGAATGTGAGCAATAGGGCAGCTCCCATTAGTGCAATCGAAGCATTGAGCCTGCAGCAGGGAAAATTCATAGGCGTGTTTATCAGTTGAAATTTTTCCTACAGCAGGGGAAATTTATAGACGTGTTTATTGGCTGAAATATTATTGTGACTCAGCTCGGAGGGACATGGAAGAACAAAACAAGTTTTAAAACCTGTCAGATGAGAATAAAGCACATAAACATGTGTGGGTGTGCATTTCAGATTGCATTGGAAAATTGAAACGTAAGACTGGAAAAATTAATTTGTCATAAAAAAAATCTAAATATAGGTTATGAGAAAGAAATTTGGCAAGAAACCACTGCTCCAAAGACAAGCTTGACAGCTTTTTAAGAGTCTTAAAATTCACAATAATAATTTAAATAGTGCTCTTGTGAACCTGTGGTGAATCCACTTGCAACTTGATGGCAGAATCAGTAAAATCACCATGTGTGTTTAAAAAAGGTAGAATGAGTCCCTTATATGTTGGTATTTATTTGAAATAAAGCACATGTAAATACTGTACAACACTGCTTGGCGTACAACAAGCTCACGTAAGTGAGGGTCAGTAGATGCCATAGGTGGGCTTGTGCCCATCTCGGTACCGGTCCAGGTAGCGCAGGGGCTGTCCGTGGGGGTACTTCTTCTGAGGAGGGTGGTAGACAGGGGGCCAGTCAAATTCAAACACCGGCTCTTTCATGTCTGTATGAGCAGAATGGGGAGGGGGGGGTGGTGTGAGACAATAGTTTGTCATTTCCAGATACTGGTCTACCTCTACAGACAGTAACTGCTGTCACAGGTTGTGATGCTCTGTAAGCATTTCAATGTGTCTCTCAGCTTTTCATTTTCAGTTTAACTTTATCTGAAGCTTTCCCATCCATTCATCCTACAAGCTATTCTGAAGTTAACAACTCAAATTTTCATTTAAGAGTTTAATATCCATGCTTCCATTTGATTTGCAGGACCCACAAACACTACCGTTTTGATAATGTTCCTTCAGATCAAAGGTAGCTATGTTTCTACCCTACAAAAAGTTGTACTTCAGTAAGTGTCTTATGAATCGATATGGAAACATTCTCAATTAACAATCAGACATAAGACATAAGTCTTGTTGCACTTGTTGTACGTCGCTCTGGATAAGAGCGTCTGCTAAATGCCTGTAATGTAATGTAATAAATTGGCAGTTCATCAGTAACAGTCCATCGAGAGGCTCATAGAGGGATACTATGGTTGGCATTTCCTTTATTTCGGCAGTTATCTGAAATGGCTCCCGTGTTCTTCTCCCAAGCCTTTAACCACTGCCCTGCTGGTGTTAGCCTTATGCTGTGGCGGGAACCTTACTGAGCAGCGTGTGAAAAGTGCTGGTGACGGAGTCGTCCCACTGGCTCTGAAAGAAGGCCAAGCCCGCAGGAGTGATCACGTCCTGATGCCTCCTGTAGAACTCAATGGTCTTGAATGTCCGCTGCTTCAGACTGTGGCTGAATACATGAGTCAAAAGGCAGCACATTATGTTAATATGCCTTACAGACAGACCGACAGACAGACATACGGACAGACAAACAGGCACAGACAGGCTGTGGGCAGACCAGTTTGCCCCAAGAGGCCTCATTGATAAAAATACACATGTACACTTTCCTCAGAGCTTCTGGCTTGGTCTTACTGACAGCCTGCCTAAGACTTCAGAATGAACTCTGCCTCACCCCCAAATTCAGAAGGAGAAAGAGAAGGAAGGAAACCCTCTGGATGTGCAATGTTTCCAAAGTTTTGTAAAATCTAATAGTACTTTATGGTTCAGTGACAGGCAGTCTGATGAGGTCATTTCTAGACTAACCAGGGTGAGGGCCGGCAGTCGTGCTCAAAGTCAACAGGGGCGTCCTGCTTGAAGAGGAGGAACACAAATCTGTGAAACCCAGTGCCCTTGGCTGGGAATGGTGGGAAGTAGTGGCACACCTCCTCTCCTGATTCCACTGCATTGCCTGGAATATTCCCTCTGGAACAGGGTACATGAATGAGTTAGACAAATGAAAGAAAAATTTAAAAAACAAATGAATGAATGGCTTAACACTAGTGAATAATTGTGAGCATTGTAGTTATAGAAATGATGGGTTTAAACCCCGCAAAGACAGAGCCTCTGACATATTTCCATTTGTTCACTGATATTGAGACTAAGTAAACTGCATTGACTACATGACGACTGCATGAAATGTAATTGATTTGTGTGCAGTCCCTGCTCACACAAAACACCAAAGCTGAGTGTTTTTGTGTAATTGATGAGGAAGAGGATAGACACAGTGCATGTGAAAAAGCACACTCCAAATAGCAAGAGAAGAGAGTTGAATTTGTGATGACTGCGGAAATGACTTGCACTTTCTTTGACTACCTTTTCAATTTTGTGTTTTGTCTCGTTTTGCACAATTTAGCGATTTTGTCAGTGTGCCTGTAATATGCCTTGTGGCATTTGGTCCACCGGACAGCCGGATTGGTCTCGGCAGCGCCGGCTGGTGGAGAACGCACACACACCTGGGTTGTATAGGCTAATCAGCCCAGGTGCTTAAAGGCGTGCTGCTCTCCACAGTTTCGGGCCGAGACCGGGAGCTCACACCGAGAGCGCATTTATTTATTTATTTATTTATTTATTTGTTTGATTTCAGTTTTGTTTCTTTTAACAAGATGGAGAAAAGTAATCCACCACTGACAAGTGGGAGGAGCTGGTCAGGTGAAAACCTGGCCAACAACATGCGGAGAACTGAAAGGTTGCCGCTCTTTTTTACTTTCTTTTGTCTTTGTTATTTTAGCTTGTTGTTTCAGTTAATTGCTTTTGCTTGGAACCTGTGAGAGAGAAGGGTGAGGATGGTGATTATTTTATTTTGTGTGGGTGCGCTCTCTCGCTCTCCATGCGGCAACCAGCAGTGATCCCCGGCACTGCCGCATCTCCCTCCCAGGGGTGTTGTGCTGGCGTGTGCCATGCCTAAATAACGTTTTCCCCTCAGCCTGTAGCCTATAGCAAAACTGCTGTAATTTAGAAATACGAACGCTGGAATTGATTTAAATGTGTCCATTATTTCAAGAAAATAGTTTTGCAATATATGGTGTCGTAATCTTTATGAAAGGAGGTCGCTGTGGGTACAGAAACCGATGCTGTAATGCTGGATCAGCCTGATACCCTAGGAATGCAGCCTTTCTAGTGTTAATCAAACACTGAGTATTATATAACATGTCTTATGGACACATTACATTTTGGTAAATCATAAAAGCAATATCCCAAATCCATTTTTCACCAAGTGGCTGAAATAAGACTTGCATGCTCCCATGAACTCTGCTCTTGTCTCGCATGCAACATATTCACAGCAAAGAAGGAGAACAAATACTGTGAGCCCCATGGGTGAAATAGAGCACCAAAAGAGGATCTGAATTATGATGCTTTTCCATCCATCCATAAGTATCCATCCACAGCAATAACCAGATATTTAATACCAGAGCAATTAAGGGTTTCCAAGACCAATAGTGACCATTGGTCAATAATAAAGCATGTTACTTCCCATCCAAATACTCACACCAGCCAATGTACATACTCTCCTTCACTGTCCAGAAGATGCTCATCTGTCACAAACAATACATGTACAGAAAGTATTTATAAACATTTTGGAAAAACCGCATTAGACACAAAAATAGAAAATCGCATTTATATATGACCAAAGGGGCTATACCAAAGAGAATATAATTCAGTGCCAAGTGTCAGCCATATACTGCAGTTACTTGCTACGGAGGGCCTAAATGTCAAAATTCAATCTATACTTCACAAAATCGTTATATGTAATTGAATAAATGTGGAGCAACTCAGGAGCTATTAAGGTCAGGTTTAGCCAGACAAACTTGAGCATCAAACAATTTCCACCTCTGTCGTTACACTCAGCTATGATGTCAACATGGGTTTAACTAAATCATAACAAACGAATGTGGCAAAACCTGGTTGCAACTGGTCTACCAACTATTAAATTGCCTAGTAGGTGCATGTTTTCAGTTTGCTATGTTAGGGTTTGTTGAATTCATCCCATAATGTATGCATTACATTACATTTCATATGCTTTAGACCACATGCAGTGTTGCTTGTACATTCACACTGGATATAAAAATGGATGCATTTACAGCTTTTCTTTTTTACTTAAAATAGTTAAACCAAGACTAAACAGAAACTATTAATTAGATTAAGACTAATATATTTCACTTGTACACTGTAAACTATGATTAAAGAGACTGCTAGTTTACTTTTTTTTTTTAATCCTGCCATCGGTGTAATGTGATTGTGTGTGTGTGTGGGGGGGGGGGGGTATGGTGGGGGATTTCCTTCTTCATCCACACAATTATATTTCCAGACCTGCCAACCTTAGGAAAATATTTTGAGTACCACAATAGTCAGTGTTACGCTTAGTTCACATGCTTTCGCACGTACCACTTCGCTTTGCACGCACATTTAAATTAATTTAAATACCGAATAAATGTACGGTATTGTTTTGTATTAATTGATTGTTTTCTGTAATTCAATTACAATATTTTATTTCATTTTATTTTTGCGTAGTTTCAGTTGGCATTTCGTACCTGCCTATTTTAACCAAGAATTGCGTGGTTGGTACACAAAATGCGTGCAGGTTGGCAGGTCTGTATTTCCGTCACATTGACATTTTCCGGTTCTAATATACATTCATTCTGTGTTGCCTGGTTTTTGGTGCGAATACTAAGTGGAGTATTTGACAGCACAAAACCAGTATTTCAAATTTTTGGAAACACAGCGTCCTCTTGTGGAGAGTTATAGGACATGAGCTATGTCAAACCTAAATGACCAAAGACCAAAGAGGATAAAGGATAACTTTCAGTACAAAAAATGTAATGAAAAAGGAGACCATTACCTGGGCTGGTAAGCAGAAGGGTCCAGAGTGAATCTTCCTCTGCTTCAAAGCTCACATGAGGAGCAGCCACAGCCTGAGGACCAGCAGATTAACATAAAATAACCCTCTACATAATCAAAGGGCATCTAAACAGACAGACAGGACTTTTGGCTCTTTTAACCTCACCTGTGCAGGGCTTACATGGTTCCCATAATGCACCTGTGCACTAGCCTCCTCGCCGTATGCGATGCGTAGCATGACTTTTGGAGTGAAGTGGGCTCCGGGGAAGAGATCCCGGTAGACGCCATAGTGATTGGCCAGCCTGTGCAGGTGATAAGGCCCGCAGGTGCGTTCCCACTCAGCCTTCACTCGCTCTAGAGGAATGCGAACTACAAGGCAGAGAACAGCTCCCAATAAGAACACAGAGCTACCACAGCAATGCACAAGGGCTCTGAGACCTATGGGAACATGGCATACTGTGCGTAAAATGGATAAAGGTGCATCTGGAAATTAATAATTATAATAACAACAACAAAATTTTCATTGCAACAGATTGGACTTGTGTAACACACTTCAACAAAGCAATTCAAAGTCAAAAAGAGAAACAAACTTCAGCTACTAGCAATGTCTAGCACCCACCTTAGTGATGCCTAGTAACCATTTTCCATCAGAATGCTTCAGCTCAGGTGGAGAGAGAGCAAATCAATGACCCAGTTAAAAGGTCCAGGAAACTAAAATCAGTGAAATCTTTGCTGACGTGTTGTTTTAATACATTTTCACATTCACAAATGGTTCTGAAATATGTAAACATGATTCTTGCAACGACAAAAAATGAGCACAGGATACACACCCACCCTGTCCTCGTCTGCTGAACAGGTCATGATAATCTAATCATGTTTATTACAACAGAATACATTGATCAATCAATTGTCACTTCTGGGGAATATAACCACAATATGAATCCAGTTTCCAGGACCTTTAAGTGGCCAGATTGTGAAAGCCACTTATCTCACTGATGCATTGACCAAGCCCACATCTGGCCAGCTTCCACCATTTGGCAAGAGCAGGATATATATGATGGTATGGCTGCCAAGGAAATTCACGTTCACGACTAAAAAATGGCCAACTTTTGTTTCGAAAATGCACTCTTTTTAAATAATTGGCAGGGGACTTACAAGTTTGGTGACGCATGGTCTTCTCCAGCTCGGAGTTGCTTTGATTCTGTTTCATCAGTCTCTTCCTCTCCTTTACCTGTCTGATGCGAGAGGGGCGGCAGTGGGGCAGCCCAATGTCGACCAGCTCAAGATCTTCACCCCAGGGAGAGAGGAAGGACCATAAAGGTTAGTCAGTCATTGCAAGCCTGAGACAAACTTACAGTACACAGTGTAGAATGACAAGGCAGTATTGAATGATGTCACAGTATAGAATGACACCAGAGCAATCTGGGGCCCTAAGACAAGGTGAGACAGCTGAAGGTAAAAGACAAGCTGAATAAGCAGATCACAGGTATGCTGCCCATGATGATTGTACGACAGCCCTTTATACCCCATTTTATAACTTGATTATGTAAATAAATACACACCTGTTTTGGCTTCATGAACCAGATAACCATGGTAGTACGGCAGAATATTAAGGCAGTTGTATGTAAATATTTAAATTAGCCATTTACTCTTTGATTTAGTCTGCCTTATCAAAGCACACACAGTATTGCGTTATTCACTGCACATTGAATTGGACTGTTACCATTGTCACCCTTTTCTTGCTTGAGGTACTGTCTGTATGTTCTCCACCAGACTGTCTTCTTTTCAGCTTCTTCAGCTGTCTTCAGGTAGCGTCGATAACTGCGATATTTCTCCAGTGATTCCAAATCCTTGTAATGAATGTCTTCATTTGGCAGAGGACCCAACGGAGCAGCCCGGCGGCACAAAGCACCTACAATTTTAAACAGAACCATAGATATGCATATACCATACAGCAAACCATCAACCAGGTTGCAAATGATATACAATTCATGAAATTTAAAGGTAGCCTTGTGACTTTAAATATGGTAGCATACACCAAGTGTACTACCAGTAGTGGTTAAGTGCAGAATGATTAATTTATATTGAAATGCTTTTTAATTCAAATCAAACTGACACTGAAGTTTTTGATTGAATTTCAATTCCAGTAGTGCTAGCAACTGAAGTTCTACGCAATATGGATCAAACACTTCTGAAATCCCATAGTGTATTCAGACTACGCAGTGTACTGGAAGCCAACAGGGGTCAATTATTAGTTAACCTGAAATACATATTCAACACTACATTTCCAAAAGTATGTGCACACCATTTCTAATGAGTGGTTTTGAGTATTTCAGCCACAGCCATTGCTAACAGATGCATTAAATCAAGTATACAGCAAAGCAATCTCCATTGACAAACACTGGCAGTAGAACGGGTCGTACTGAAGAGCTCAATGACTTTCAACGTGGCACTGTCAAAGGATACCACCTTTCCAACAATTCATCAAAGTTCATCAGATTTCTGCCCTGCTAGAGCTGCCCCATCCAACTGTAAGTGCTGTTATATTGAAGTGGAAACATATAGGAGCAACAACAGCTCAGCCGTGAAGCAGCCACACAGAATGGGACCACTGAGTTTTGAAGCATGTAGCGTGTAGAAATCATCTGTCCTCGGTTGCAACACTCACTACACAGTTCCAAACTACCTCTGGAAACAATGTCAGCACAAGAACTGTTTGTAAAGAGCTTCATGAAATGGGTTTCCAAGGCCGAGCAGCCATACACCAGCCTAAGATCAAATGAGCAATGCCAAGAGTCGGCTGGAGTGGTGTAAAGCACACTGCCATTGGACTCCGGAGCAGTGTAAACGCATTCTCTGGAGTAATGAATCACACTTCACTATCTGGCAGTCTGACGGATGAATCTGGATTTGGCACAATGCATAGTGCTAACTGTAAAGTTTGGTGGAGGAGGAATAAGGGTCTGGGGCTGTTTTTCATGGTTTGGGCTAGGCCCCTTAGTTCCAATGAAGGGAAATCTCCAGCATGCAATGACATTCTAGAGAATTGTGGATTTTTAACTTTGTGACAACAGTTTGGGGTAGGCCCTTTCCCTTTTCAGCATAACAATGCCCCTGTGCACAAAGCAAGGTCCATAAATAAATGGTTTGCTGAGTTTGGTCTGGAAGAACTTCACTGGTCTGCACAGAGCACTGACATCTACCCAAATAAACACCTTTGGGATTAATTTCAATGCAGACAGCAATCCAGGCCTTGCACCGAATATCAGTGCCAAGCCTCATTAATGCTCTTGTGGCTGAATGGAAGCAAATCCCCACAGTCATGCTCCAAAATCTACTAGAAAGCCTTCCGAGAAGAGTGGAGGTTGTAACAGCAGCAAAGGGGGTCCAACTTCATATTAACGCCCATGGTTTTGTAATGATCATAGCTTGGAAAATATAGGTACCACATGATGACTACCACGGCATACAGCCTTTTCTACTAATGCATTCAAATTCGCAGCCTGACAGAGAGCCGTGAATATGCTGAGACGCGGCAATATTGATAATTCCAGGCAACGTATTAAAATAGATCGAAATGATAGGTAGCTAGGTACACATTTGTCTTGGAGTTAAGTTAGAGCTTGCACAGCTAGCCAGCTAACGTTGTTTCCAGTTCCCCTTCGTGTAAATACGAAAGGCTTATGAAATGTTAACTATAGCCACATTTCATGCGTAACGACAAAAAAGCTGCAAACCTGCGGTTCCGAATCCTCTGGTCTGACTGACCCCTAAATCCAAACCTGCCCGTAGCACAGCTTCCCACACCATGCGGCACGCCATTTTGAATACGTCTGTGACGAAAAGCGCAGAGCTACCGCTCAATTAATGGGCATTACGTAATACATTTGGGTGCAGTCCGTCATTTCAAACGAGATACTACAGTAGGTACCCTGTCAATATTCGGTTCCGGGGAAGAATAATTCATAAGTCTCATATGGTTCACAACAGATCTCTGTAGGTACAGTGGTGTGCACTATCACTGTTAGTTTGATACCCGTTTGAATGTTGGACAATTTGTGACGATTTGTACCGGTCAGGCATGGAGAGACATCTCTTAGTAGTATTGTAAGGTTAGCTAGCTAGCTAGATAGCTATCGATGTCGTTTCCGAATGCAAGTTCTAAGGTCAGTTGCTTTAAACGAAATGAATTAAACGCGAGCTGTTCTTGGCATTTTGTTGCTAACACGATATCTTATTTCTTGCTGAACCTGTAGCCGGAATCTAAATTGAATGAAATACTGGAAGATAAATTAACTAGCTAACTAGCGAACTAGGTTACTTTTGTCATTCTGATCGATTGGAAAGACGATAAACCATTCATTATTACTGTGCACTAGTCTAATAGACGTGACATCTATCTCGCTATATACACAAAATCTTAATATTTATATTGGAACGCCGAAGGCCTTGTGTAGGCTATTTTGTTCAGGGAAGATCGTTTCCAATACAGGTGTCCCTTGAAAATACCTGTCTCTATTAATTATTGTCATTGTTGTGTTTAGATGTATGTTTAACGTTGCTGTAGTTAACTGAAAATTGTGTCGGTTTTTGTCGTTTAGGTCAGGGAAACGTGTAACAAGTTAGGCTGAGGTATGGAATCTTCAAACCTCAGCTGTGTCATCTGCTTTGAACGATTCAATGTCCCAGTCACCATCCCTTGCGGTCACACTTTCTGCCTGAACTGCATCACTGTTCACTGGGACACAAAGGCTGAAGGTGGCCTTGACATACAGTGTCCAATATGCAATGAGACGTTCAACCCGAGGCCAATCTTAAAACGAAACGTGTCACTGTCTCTTCTGACGGAGACAGCAGCACATTGTGTCGAGACCAGAGGCGCCATCCCGGTGTCTAGGCAGAGCAACACAGTCCCACCAGAAGCGGTTTGTGACCGACACACGAAGCCCCTTGTTATCTACTGCACAAACGACAACAAGTGTGTGTGCTACGAATGCGCAATCAGGGAGTGCGACAAGCACGATAAAGTTCTGGTGGAGGTTGAAAGGGAAAAACGAGAGGCAAGTACCTCATTGCTATACACTGTTTTGTAATTTGCGCTGTATTGTTGATCTTTGAAGCAGTGTGATATACTAAAAAATGCAGGCAGTAGCAAAGAGGTAAATGCAATCTGATTAAACGTGACTGATCACAGTTGTGATCTGGTGTTTGGCAGGATGGTCTAAGGAGAAAGAGTGGAGAGGTGGAGAAGCACATGGAGGACACAGAGAACAGCATCACAGAGCTGACAGAGAACATTGCCAAATCTAAGGTAAGCAGGCTATTTCACCTCATCCACCGCTCATCACAGTTGCTTCAGAAAATAATGAGAACCGAGCCTTCGTGCATAGCTTGGAGTCTTGAATGTAGAGTAGAAAACTATGACTGGAAGCCAACTCCACATGCACAATCATACTGCAAGCTGACTGACCAGGGTGAGGGCTCCACATAGCTGCCTTGTAACATTCAAGAGGTATTCTGCCTGCCTGCCTGCCATTTTAACCTTCTGTTTTAATGTGTTGTGTGCAAACATTAAAAAAAATGTTAAGATACTCTACTGGTTGTGTCTGCCCTGGGCCTCTGCCCTTTCCGTCCATCAATGTTCCAGCAAGAAAGAACAACAGTATAATGACAGGGAGATGGAAAGTATGAAGCATGAAGGAAAGTATCAGGAAGAGTGTTCACTGCAGAAGAAAGCAGTCTACCTCCGATTACCCATGACCCTCTGACGTGACGTGCCTCTCCTTCATTTCGTCTCTCCCACCAGGTGTCCCTGCAGCAGACCTCCCTGTGGATGAACGCAAAATTCGCACAACTTGTGAAGGTGCTAGCAGAGAAACAGGAGTGTATGATGAACTTCATTGAGCAGGAGAGACAGACTGCTCTCACCCAAGCAGAGGCCCAGCTTGCCACACTAGAGGACAGGGCTCAGCGACTGAGGGAGACCCAGGGGCAAATAGCTGCCCTGAATGCCATGCCTGACATCCAATTTATTCAGGTTAGCAGAGATGATGGAGAAAGAAAATATCCTGAGAAGCAGAGATGGAGATGTACCAGAACGGTGTCATAATGTCTCTTCCATCTATGCAGGAATCAAGATTTGTTGAGGTCCCACAGATGAAAGAAACCTCTGTGAATGTCAACACGAACCTGCAGGACAAACTCAGTGCAGTCACAGAGGTGCTATCTCGAATTTCCAAGCTGGTGTTGGAGGACTTGGAGAAAGCAATAAATGCAACTGTTGGGCAGGACAAACAAGGTTGGGTGAATGGATTGTGTCGCGGTGTGTTACATGCTTCTGTAGATCTGTGATTTGTGCATTGGATAACTATCTCTCTGTGCCCAGTTTTCCACTCTAATTGTTTGTTTCTGCCACTCTCATTCGGGCTCGCGGTGCTAGGTTCTCCCCAGGATAAGCGTCCTGTGTTGGCAGTAGTCCCAAGCCCTGCCACCCCTTGTTACCCAGCTGCCAAAGAGGGCCTCAGTGCATGTAGGTGTTATTTTACTACTATTGCAGATCATGGGTTTGGTGCATTGCAGTATAACACATTGGTTGGGAAGTATTATCGACTGCATAATCATTCCTTCCGTATTCATTTTCTAAAATGTGGTAAATACATTTAACAAACTGGCAAATTTTATCCAAAATGCATTAGAACAAAGGTTTACCCCTTCACATAACCTCATGTGAAGGGGTAAACCTCACTTACTGTTCTCACTACTGACGATTCACTACAGCGTTATTTTTGTTCATGACTTATTTGTTACAATGATATGGCCATTTTAAGCACTTCTAAATCAGGCATTTTTAATTGTATGATGTGAAAAATGGAGGACATTAATATGTGGGGAACACTATTTAGTTCACTTAAGCCATGGTAAGGGGCCTACCACATTGCAAAAGGCTAATTCTGGTTCCAAACACCCAGCTGGCATCAATTGGCATCAATTGTAAAGCGCTTTGGATAAAAGCGCTATATAAATGCAGTCCATTTACCATTTACCAGCTCAAGTGCATGGTCTGTGTTTTTGGGAAGGAAGATTTGCAAAAACATAAGCCTTCCTTGGGTCCACCACTAAGGAAAATTAGCATTTCTGCAACAGGCACCAGCTATGCTCAGAATGTTAATTTAATGTCATCATTGAAAACAATGCGTCCTCTCTTTTTACAGTTCACTGTGCGCTGACCTTTGACCCTCGCACAGCCAATGCTAACCTGCAGCTGTCTCAGGGAAACCGGCGAGCAGAGCACCTCACCTCGGGCCCCCGCCCTGTCCACGCCCACGAGGCGAGGTTCGACACCACCTGGCAGGTGCTGTGCTTCCAGGGCTTCACCCAAGGGCAACACTACTGGGAGGTGGAGGTGTCCAAGCCTTGGGCCTACCTGGGGGTGACCTACCAGGGCATCCCCCGCAAAGAGAAGGGCAAGCGCTGCATGGTGGGCATGAACGAGCTGTCCTGGAGCCTGCAGCTGGATGAGAGGCAGCTGAGCGCCTGGCACAACGGCAGGAAGGAGGCGGTGGCCGGGCAGCCCCAGCAGCACCGCATTGGCATGCTGCTGGATTACGAGGCCGGGACGCTCACCTACTACGGCGACGGCCAGGCCCGCCTGCACGCCTTCCACTGCGCCTTCTCCCAGGAGCTCTTCCCTGCCTGCTGGATCGGAGAGGGAGTAAGCGTGACCCTCTGCCCTCCGTGACAAAACCCAGAGCAGCCGGCCTCAGCACCCGCGTTTGAAATTCTCCGCCGTGGTCTTCTCTCCCTTTCTTATAGCGTGAAGGTTGTGGCATAAATAGAACTCAGTACATACCTAAGAGAAACTTATCCTTCTTAAGTATAAAAGAACCAGTGGTGCAAAGATGTCACTGCTCTTTAGTGCCGAAGGCATACCTTCCATGTTAGAGACCCCTCCTTTCTTGTCTGTAGTGCCGAGATCGTTGGATTTTCACAACTTAAGGTACAAATATCAGCATGGTCATCTTGCATGATGCTTTGACTGAGCCAAGAGGAAATGTAAAAGCACACTATGGACCCTGTGGAAACTGCTGACTGGACCTGGGACAGGAGCGTTTTGGACATTGTACATGAATTTGCACAAGCCCTTCTTCAGCATGAGCTGCAGACCATTCAACTTGCTAGAACTGTTCTGATGAACCACATCATTGAGGCGATTTACTTGACAATATCCTGTTCAAATCCAATCTGATTAGGTCGTCTGATTGAAGCAATCAGACTAACTATTGGAATATTCTGGGATAATATTGCCAGGGCTGGAGAGAGAAATAAATAAGTACATGAAAACAATGCACACAAATTCAGTTTATTAAAATCCAATTATATGCACAGTACAAGTTTCACAATTTAAACCATGCTTCTCATCTCATCATTTTCCGTTTAAGTTAAAGCATAAATTAGTGAAATTTAAATAAATAGCATACTTTTTTTACACACAGTTAAGAAAAGACAAGAAGGGAATGGTGCATAGCAATTCTGAAAGTGCAGGACTAGCCAACTGCAAGGAACAGCCAACTGCTTTTTGCCAGTTAGAGGGGAAACAGGCTACAGACTCAATAAGGTGCTCAGCTGAGAAGATATACAAAGTGCCTTCAAACAAGTCAGTTCACACTGCAGTAAAAGAAAAGTTAGTGGCAGGCAAAGGGGACTGACTGGCGAGTGTGTGAGCAGGGATGCGTTTAACACACTTATGTAGTGAAATGGATGAAGTCTAGGGTGGGGGAAACAAAAAATGGGGAGTGATTATGTGGGTTTGATCTACGTAGTCATCACAAAGGCGATACATTCACACACATACACATTCCTAAAAGTGTGCCATTCATTTCAATTCAGTTCCCATCTGGGAGAGAGCATCTGAGGACAGAGGAGGTGATCCCTTGAGATGTCTATTCATCTCTGGTCCCTTTCCAAACCTAAGGTACCAACATACTGTCCAACTGGTCCCTTTCCATACCTGATGCACCAACATACTGCCTTTACAGCTTACACTCTCTCCCTTTCCTGACCCCTTTTCCTTTTTTTTCAAGATGAAGAGCTAATCTTTCCAAACAATAAAACAGTCTCAAAATGCCCTGAACACTGCAAAAAAAGTAAGGGAAAATAATTATTTTTAATACATCCATTTAAGTCAGGGATCATCATAAAGCCTAGCAGTCTCATGCATCCATAAACTGCAGTATCCGTCCAGGAAATGCATCCCTGCACAATACTTTTATATACAAATTCAGACCTTGCCAGAAATGGCAGGATCGTTCCCAGGTTCTACCTACCGTCTCTCACACCAAACCACCCACATCAAATCCAAAATCCAAAACACAAATGATTTTCTCTAACGAGACGCTGAAAAGTAACACTGTCAACTCAAACCTATGCTGATCAGTATCCTATACCTCCTGTGCCAGCTGTGGCCAGTAGATGAGAGAGGTGAATGTAGCAACAATGCGACCCAAGATGAGGAGGGGTGGTACGAGACTGCTGAGGACAGGGGACGGTACAGAACACCCGACAGCCAAGTTAAAGGAGGAGAAAAAGACCGTGAGGTACAGGCCGTGGCAGGTGAAAGCTGCAATCCAGAACCTCTACTGGGTCTTCTTGTCATCCGGGGGGGAATAGGGAGGCGGTTTGTCCTACAGATAAATAAACGTAAACATCCACTTTATTGTCTTTGGCAAAACATTTATTTGCACCTGCAATCTATGAAATAGTGCTGCATATTCAGTGCTGAATATTCAGTTACTGTATTCAGAGTAGGAACACTACTATAGGCATTAGCAACATATATAATTAGTTATATTGGTAAGGTGCAATTCATAATGAAAAGGAGTAGCATTCATTTCATTCCAAATACAGCCACTACAGCTACTGAGATAGTACCAGTACATATTCTGTATTACTTCTAACATTTGGCTTTCAAAAGGCAAATATCAGTAAAAGCACCGGTACAAGACTTCTTACTGAAAGTCTTTTAGTTCTCATCCTAAACTCAAGTAGTCTCCTTGAATATTTCCTGGAGAGCACATTTTGCTTCAGGCCATCAAATGCAAAGTAATCGTATACTTGAGTAATTTTATGTCTTAGAGATATGATGCACCTGAGCTGAGTACTGTCTCCATATGGAGCTGGATTGCACCTGCACAGTTATGGCCTACGGAGTTCGGCCTGGCCCTGTCTCACAGTCTGAGCTGTGCTCACTGTCACTGCCTGTACTGACCACCTCTCGTCCTGCCACTTCTCGCTGCTACCAAACAACAAAGCAAACTCAGTACAAACACAGTGAGGAACACATATATGCTCCTAAAGAATCCACACATGCAGTAACTCAAAGCTATGAATAGCCACTAAGTCAATAATTTGATTTTTATTTATTTTATTGTAAAGCAAAAAGGATGGATGAACCTGAGAATCCCATCAGTTTACAAGGCAGTTGTGGTCTAGTGTACTTTTCAAAGAGAAAGACTGGAAGTAACCGGTTCATTAGAACAGAGACTGGGAGTACAGTGCACAGGAGTGAGAAGTGGTTTATTGGGCTTTGGGCAGAATGCTCACCTGTGGCAGATACACATGAGTGGGAGGGGCTGCAGCACAGCTTGCACTGGCTGCTGCCTCGGCAGCTTTTGCCTCCGCTGGGAGAGAGAGAAAGAGAGTTCAGCACAGGCAAAAACCACAAAACCTTCTCACAGGTTTGCATCAATACGTCTTTGTTTCCCATACCTGCAGCAGACCTAGGCAGGTCAGGGTCCTGGGGGGCCTGCCCCAGTGGTGCAGAGTAGGGTGGTGGGGGCATGTAGGCCGCTGGGCTGTCAAAGGTGGGAGGGGCAGGGTAGAACCCATCTGCTGATGACAGGTAGCATTCCATTAACAAGTGAAATGGGTGGCAGAAGTGGTTCTTAACAGAGTAGTACACAAAGACATCCAAACATTACATTTTACTCTGAAAATTACACATGATGTCACGAGCAGATAAACAGGACATACATGTACAATATAGTGCCAAGCAAGTCAAACTTTCATATAAATAAACCAGGGTTGAAAACAAAATCTTTTTCTACCCGTTCACTCCAAGCAGAATTTGAATTTTAATGTTTCTGTTCTTTTGTTCCTCCTGCAACATAACATTTCTGAACTGGTAAGAATATTGAATGTTGCTTTGATATTGGGAAATGAATGGGGAAATCCCATTGGAGGAGACGAAAATCTCAAATCACTCACAGCTGCACAAGCAAATAATCTAATCAACTCCAGACATTAAAAAGGTGTAGGGTAGCAACAGCTACAAGGGTCACTGAAATACAGGGTTTATAGCATCCAACAATTGACTTGAACATAAGTGAATGGTAACATCAACATTATCCATGTTGAGAGGTAATAATCAACATCATTTGCACTAATAATTCCACTGAGATAACTTACACAGTAGCACAACATTAAAAATGAAATGATACCACTCAGCTGGTGCCTGAACGTGTTGCAGTAACATGCACTGACTGGCCTACTCAGTAAGAAAACAAAAGGCACAGAAAACGCATCATTCTAGGCTACGCAAAATACCACCACAGTATAAATAAAATGAGTCAGCCTCAAACATCTTCCTCGACTTCCACCTACCAAAAGCAGTCACAATAGGCTGTCCCAGAATCCCAGCTTCCAGACAAGGTCCTACTCGGCCATCAATAAACTAAAAGCGCTGCTGTCCCACTGTGGCGTGAGTAGCCAACTAGCTGGCAAGCTACTAGCAGAATTGGTGTCACGGGTAGTATCATCAGCAGTCAGCAGCAATAACAAAAAATAAATAAAAACAGCTGACGCAGGTTTTTGTTTTCAAGCCCTGATATAAACTGATGAAAACCAGAAATGTATACATATTTGTCTACCACATTCTGCTGGGCTTTTAACCAGATATTTGGATATCTGAGCAAAAAATATTAATCATGTAAGTACTATACGTGGGATCCATTCCTCAATGATGTCATGCCACACTCAAATTGAATAACAAGCAGACCTGTAGGTTGAGGTGCAGGGTAGGAATACCCAGGTGGAGGTCCAGCAGGGTACATGCCATTAGCAGGGGGTGGAGGGGGGTAAGCATACGCTCCATTGGCCATGTAGGGGCAACCAAAACCTGCAGTCACCGGCTGCCCTCTGGAAGCTACAGAGGAGGAGACATTGAAAGAATATCAGCACATTAAACACACCATCAATACATATCCAACTGATAATAAAATCCTTCAGCACAACACACCAGTGCTACATCAACACTAAACACAAATTCTGAAACAAAACAAACTGAAACATCAGCTCTACTCTCCCAACACAAACCCAGACAAACACACCACCCATCAAATAGTCAACATACTGTACCATCTAAAGATCACCACAGCATACGACTGATGCATCATTACTTCAATATTTAACCACACCATCAAAACAATATGTACTAACATAGCACCAACAAATTCATACAGTGTGAATTATTGATATTCTTTCACAATTCTGAAGAGACAATGAACCCAAAGAAGTGCTTTTCCTAACAACTCTGAACTTTGAGTTTTGACTTCAATAGAAATAAAAATGCATTTTACATACTGACACAAGGTGACACCATGGGTGCTCAAATTAGCAACTGTGTTATCTGAGATATAGCGCAATGACAATATTGACACAGAACATGTATAAATTATTCATATAGACTAAGACTGCGGCTGTGACATTTTATTCAAGCCTAGCAGCCAGAAGCAAAGATCCTTTTATCCTGAAATTTGTAGCAGAATTTTTGACACTCTTTGTTTTATGGCAAAGGAGCAACTAAATATAACACTAGCTGCAGCTACATTTTGCTTGAAAAAGGAACATAAAAAAGAAGCTACTGGATAACGAACTTGAAAAAGGAACTACTGACTGCAGAAACATGCATAGCTATTAATGGCAGAACCACTACAAGGTGTTGTCTGCTATGGGGATCATTCATTCACTGCCCCTGAGGAAGACAGGGAGGTGTGAACACATCCATATTAACAATAGTGTCAAGGTCTCTTATCTTCAGATGCCCACAAGACACTGCCCTAGAGTTCCTACCTTGAGCAGCAACCTGCAGCATGCACTGACCAAACTCAATGGCACCCCCAGATATGAAGACCAACTTGAAGGCAGCAGAGCCCTCCCAGCCACCTGAGAAAGATAACAACCATGAATATAATAACAGTAGCTTGTGACAAACATAAGACATGAGCACAAGAGAGAAAAATTCCTCGTAGATTAGGAATATTTTGGAGCCTTTTTCTGGGTGTATGTGTGGGGAAACAGGGAAAGGGAGGCATCAAACATCCATCTCTGCCCCACATTCCCTCGCACCAGGTCACTTCCCTCATAAGATGACTGAGCTGCAGCTCAAAACTGATTTTGATTAAGTTTTCACATTAAATTGTGCCACTCATTGTATGTGTTAATTAAGTCTACCCCTCTATAATGCACAACATACCCCCAGGCTCCGCGCTCACTGTGCCCTTGATGTAGTTGGCTCCCAGCACTGGCTGCTTCACCTCACAATTCTTCATCAAATAGAAAGGCATCATGAAGGACTGCAGTGGTTCCCGTCCCTTGGCCAGAAAGATAAGCTGCAGAAACATGATATCACGTTGGCTCAGAGCAGGGCCCACAGCAGCCCCAGTTTCACGGCAGCGCACAGCTTGCCAGTCTCGTGCGTTGCTGAGGCTGCCGTAGTTTAAAAACATAAGATATCAGCCGTATAAGTGTGTGTGAAGTTTCATAATTTACCGGGAGGGGAAATTACATCAGACCAAGTAAGAATAAAAAACATGAGCAACCCAATAAACTGTAATACAAGGAAAAACTTAGATGAGAACACATCATACATGTTGCGTTAAAAAGTACAGATATATCTACACAAGGCACCTGACTTTACCTGGTATGACTCGTGTAGAAAAGCATTAATAGATCAAACTTGAAGCGTGAAGAGGACGGCTATTTTCCCAGTTATCTTCTCTTAATGGAAATCTCTAAGCCACAGCCATAAAACAGTGGAACCTTCTTACTTCACAAACCACACTTATTTTGTACCATGTCTGTTCATATACACAGCATGATCCCCTCATCCCTGCTCCTTACCCGGTATGGGGTCAGGTAGACACTTCCCTTCTTACTCTTTCTGAATGTCTCTGGAAGGCCATCTGCCTCACAGAAGACTAGCTCCACATTTTCATATGTCATCAGCACACTGAGGGAACAGATACATGGGTCATTAGGAAGGCTGTGGACTACACTTGTAAGCTAATGATAAACTGAAAGGCACTGCTAATATTTCTCAACAAAAAAAACATCATTAAGCAGGAAACAAGGCAATTATAATGATATCCATATAAGGTGGAAGCAAGGTCAGCAGAGCATTAGATTACGCAGTATTCTGAAGCAGTGAATGGACTTGCAAATCAGTAAGTATTACTAAATCTAAAGGTACAAACATGCAGTCTAAAGCATTGCTTTAAACTTTATGACATGAGTGTTTGTTAATAAATTGACCGTATCACCTATAAATTCAGTAATTCCACCATAGTAATACTATAATATTTATTCAAATTTATTAAGTAACTATAATTGTTCAAACATTAGACTACTTACATTAACCAGCACTCTAGACTACTGAAAATCCCTGTTTAAACCAGCCTAAAATGGTCAAGCAGGTTTAAGATGTGTTTTTGACACTTCTAGCTGGTGTTAGTTGGTCCAGAACCTATAACATTTACTTAAATTTATCAAGTAACTGTAATTGTTCCAGCATTAGACGATATATATTAACCAGTACTATAGTCAAGCTGGTGTAAGCTGTGTTTTCCACACTTCAAGCTAGTTTAGCTGGTCGACCACCTGTTCAGCTAGTCCACCAATTTCGCAACCAGCTTACTCTACCAGCTCAACCAGATCTGACCAGCCACAGGCCAGCTAAAACCAGCCTGGAATCCCAGCTAGTCATAGCTGGAATTTTGAGCAGAGTTGATCAGCCTACATCACTCAATACATATGGCCTTGTGTTCGTGTGGTCAGCTAAAAGATGTCACTTTAGCTATGATAGCTTACTTTTGTTCTCTCTCCTTTTGCTCGACTAGTACCAACAATTCAGGTGGAATCTATACTTCTGTTCTGAGAAATAAACAAACCGCTCCGGTCACTTCCAATATTTATTTTGCACACCAGACAGTGTTTGCTTAACATAGTTAGATTAGCGAGTTAGCAAGTAACCCTGTGTATAACCTGCCTAAAAAGACAGCTAATGCTGGCTTCGTGCTTCTGTTGCGTCTTTTAGCTAACGACATTGGGTTCATGGGAAACGGATTTGAAAAGAACTAATCCACCTCAACACCAGAATGTTCGGGAAAGTTACAAAACCTGCAAAGCATACAGCGCCTAGTATACAATTCATTATATACTGCGGAGGCCCACTTTCTGATGAAATTTACAACGTTAGCTACTACTAGTCGTTGTCAAAAGGGATTCTCGCTGGCTTGTTAGCCAACATTTGATGCTACACACAACACACCTGGTGCACAATTACAACGCCTGGCTTGCTAACGTTGGCTACGATGAGCTAATTAGGCCGAATATGATCTACGTAAAGCTAAGCAAAAAGCGACGTAACTAGTTTTTTTTTACGTTGCTGCAGATCCCAAGCATCTAGCAATATTTAGTAACCTAGCTAGTCAGCGTTACCAAGGTTTGTAGCTAGACAAACGTTAACGTAACGGCATCAGTAGTCTGCAGCATGTTCATGAACGTAACTTTGCAGTGAGAATGGGCACACTGCCGTGATGTGATACATACAACTATATATTTATCAAATATATCAGTCAGTCCAAGTTAACATTAGATAGACAAGATATTTACTAATGGTTGAATATGCAAGGAATCTACTTTCATCCGATGCATGTGAATACCAGTACATTCTCACCTATGATAGCTAACGCGTTAGCTAGCACCAGCTAGGTAGCGAACTAACTTACCTTTCGCTATTTTAATGAGACCTCGATGGTGTTATTTTGTTGAGCCCATGGCGTTGTTAGATTAAGCACAATAATTCAATATTTCAGATGCCACTGATCTCCGAGTCTGGTTTCACAACTTGTCACTCTCCCTGTTGCTAAATGCACCTGCGCTTCCCGGATGACGCGTCACCATTCCTGACGTCAGTTTGGACCAAATCGAATTTTCTCACAAGAACCTACTTGATTGTTATTAGACAGTCATCGTTTTCACCTTATTATTTATGTAACGTTAGTCGTTTGCTTTAACACATACGCACTTGTTATTATAGTAATGAGAATTGTTATGTTTGTACCTATCGTTTTGGAGGCCCAATACACAGGGTGGCGCCAGATGCCTAACTTTACAAATAACAATTGGTAACCAATGGAGTGAGCTGAGGATAGGCACAACGTGAACGTACTTTGGCCATGACAAGAAGGGGGCCGATCAGGGCCAATAGTACATGCAGGGACCAGCCAGCATCCAAGGAGTTGTAGTCATGGACATATATACGCGTATTGCACAGAAATAACCAACAGCTCCAGGTAACTTGCCATGTTTCCATTGAAGACAACTATTATTAACCAGAACTATACTTGGACTCTGGTCAGGTATGTGTATTCTAATGCCAACTGATCGGTGTTATTGTAAGCCAAAATGACAAGGAATCGCACATGTATCCATGATGCAGGTACTTGCTCAAGTGCCTTGACTGGCGTTCAAGCCCCTGGAGACTCTGTAAAGGCAAGCAAAGATAAGAAAGTCACTGTTAATTAAACTTTTGAGAATGGCTGAATCATTGTTAATTAAACCTTTATATGAAGATGAAATATTAGGAAATAGCATTCCATTTGAACGATCACTGGCACAAGGGTGTCACACACCCTTGTTTGGCTGCTATGTAAGTCTATAAAGTGAATATTGCTACACAGTGATCATGTGTCATGTTCCTCAATTTTATATTGAGTCATATTTTCTGTACTCACATTTAGCCTGTTTATTAAGGAAAAGGTGAGTAACTGTACTAAATAACATTTTCTCTAGACTGTAGCAATAATATCAGCAAATATGTGTATTTTCATGTGACTATATTTTGATTGAAATCAGTGAGAAACAATAAGGATTTGAAGCTGAATTTCTTATGAAACCACTGCTAAGTATTTCTCCTTGTTCACAAGAACAATGAATGTTATTGGCATTGTTTAAATAACAATCAGGAATAAAGGCAATTAGACAAGTGAATGGAAAGCCTTTTATTTTTAAAGTTGTGAAATTGCAGTAGTGAAATTCTCTCTCAGTCTGAGCATTCTGGTGAATGAACTTGATTTTCTCACAAACGTATACGGAGGTGAACACCAGTACGCAAGAGTAATTCGACAGATTCCAATTCTTACCAGATTAATGATTTTCCTGGATCTCTTCAACCCTGCAACCTCTGATTCTGTTTACCCTAGCTACACTTCTTTCTCTCATATTTATCACAATGGTAATATGCACACTCACAGTATGGTCCAGTTTCCCTGTTAAAATACTGCAGAGTTAACAAGATAAAGGATACATGGTGCTTTGTGGTGCTGAAACAATTCAGTGATTAATCTGAAAGCACTGAGACTGAGGACTGAGAATAAAATATTTTGACACAGCAGACAGGCAAGGAAGGCCGATGATTAAAGGTGACCGAGAAAGAAATGGCACGAGTAAGGTGCATTGAATTTGGATGGAAATATAGTGATACTGAGGCCTGAGACAAGCATAAACATGAGAGAGGGATTGACCAAGAAGGTTGACGCTATGAGCAAATGAGAGAGTTGGGCTGTTGGTAGAAACCGTCACAGTTACTGCCTCTCTGTAACAGGAAACTGTTACTTCCTGCTCCTGCTCAATAGTGCTAAGTATCTGACTGTGCTCAGGGGTGTTTAAACTATTAAGATTTCTTACAAATAGCATTCGACATAGAAACCTGGTTTACACACAGAACCATGGTGCCAGTTCAGGATGGGTTCCCCACATCAGAGGATACTTTGGCTCCTCTTCCACAGGACCAGGCAAGTGTGCGTATGCGTATGTACTGTATATGAACATGTGTTTATGCACTTGAACGCCTTGCTATAACTGACTCAAAGATGAGGGGATGGCAAGATAGGCAATTCCAGAGTCCTCAGTCCTTATTCAGTGTCTTTAACTGAACAGGAAGTCGGAATTACTTTGCTGTTAGCAGATAAATGCTTCCTGAATAAGATTCTCACTAGTGGCATGAGTCTGTATGGTGGTGTGGCTGTGACCACCCTGGTCTTAAAATTTTTTTTAGAAAGTTATCTGCATAATATGAAATGAAAACTTAACAGCCATTCCAGAATTATTTTTACGGAGTTCCTGACCATAACAAATGAAGATCGTCCTGTGTTCTCTGCCATTTTAATTCCAGTCATATGCACATCGATGTCTTGGTTTATTGGTAGGTGGCAGTGCTCAAGGGTTTCAAGACACTATTGTTTCTGATGAGGTCCCGAAAGGGAGGTTTATCATACTGTGAGATAATCAGATGTCTTGGGGGACCTTCCTGAGGTGTGGAGTGTGCGAGGATACTGTGTCTCATCTCTTCATTTTTAAGGTCAGGGGTGGAACTGGACTTGTGATCGTCTGTCCCCACTTTCTCCAGTTGACAATGAGGAAGTAATTTACAGAAGCTTGGTTCTGTAGACCATCTGAGTGCCTGTGCATATGTGTGTGTATGCATGTCTTTGTCTGTGCGTGCATGCGTGTGCACGTGTGTTTGAGTGACGGATATCTCAGATAGACGAATGTACTGTTAGTAATATAATAAACTGACTTTTGGAGTGAATAATTAATGATTATGACACCCACTGCATCCCACGCAGGCTCAGTCTTCAGATTGGGGACATTCAAAGCGCAATCTGAGACAGGTACATTTAGCAGTCATCTTCATATTGTGTTCAACCTCCACACTCTTTGGAAATACAATTCATTATTTTGTGAAAGAGAACTGCAAGGCTTCTTTCTCTCCCTTCCCTCCACTTCAGCAAGGCTCTCCGGGTCATACTCGTAAACTGGGGAAGACGAGGAGGCAAAAGGACAAGAGGGTAAGTTGATCTCATCATTAAGATGGATGAAATGTTGAGGAAGCAAAACATCTATATTGTGTTTTCAGGGTAAAGAGCACTCATTCTCTTTCTGAAAATTTTTGGTTTCTCTTCAGTAGGGACATAGTTTTTAAAGCCATTTTTTCAGCTCATCTGTCTTGGTATGTCTGTCACACAGGGCTTCAAAGATGATGAGAATCCAGAGGAAAGAGAGAAAAGGCATAAAGAGCAGGAGGTAAAACACTTAACAACCCCCAACTTTGGCTTGTCTTTTCATGATTGTTTTGTTTCTTTTTTTCCTTTCTGGGGTTGGATACTGCAGTCTTATTGTCTCCCTTCCAGTTAATGCCTCTGTATAAAGAATTGCTGTATACGATTGCACACAAACTGGGCAAACCAGTTGCTGAGGAGGTGTTTGACGAGAGTCAGCTCCATCAGTACATTAGGGAGGTAAGCATTGAAGCAGCCTCATCTACTCTACATAAACAATGTACATAGAAACAAGTTTCCCCCTCATGTTGTTCATTGAAAGAGTATGCAAACCACCTATACTCATTTCACCACATTTCCACACACTGTCCTCTTATGCTGCTCATTGCAGACTCCTTTCTCTCCAATGGTAGGCTTTCTCCCTGACAGAGACAGAACACTTAAACTTGTTGGACAAAGTGCAGGACACGGAGGTGAGAAGGAAAAAAATAAACAAACTAACAAAAATGCTGAAAAAATTTTACAAACTGTGTTTCTCAAGAGCAAAACTGAAAGTATTATTTACTTTAAAAACACAAGTTGACTAAATCCACACCATAGTCAGCATGTATCAGTCCTCTGTACAAGTTTCCTGATTGTTCTATTGTCCTTCTTTCAGGCTCCAGTGTACTGTCTGATGGTCACTGTGAAGGAGGCTAGGGGCATTCTGGGAAAAGATGTTAGTGGTACGTTTCTAGTCGTCTGTATATCTCACTTGACAGTTTTGATAATTGCATTTGACCAATTCACCAGAGGAAGAGAACATCCTAATTCTCCTTAATGTCTGCGCCAGGCTTCAGTGACCCTTACTGCCTGCTAACCATTGCGCATGAGAAGAAGGGGGGCAAAAGAAGCAGCTCACAGCCGAAGCCCAGGAAAGCAGTGATTACAGGTGTGGTGCCAGCCGAGGAGATCTATCAAACGGATATCAAGAAGCAGACCATCAACCCCGTTTGGAACCAGACTTTCATAATGTGAGTCTGCCTGCTCTTCACTTTGTGGCTTTCAGCTTGTGACTTATTTTCTTGTTAAGACAGAGTAGTTATCTGTGGATGATCACACGTTATAAACTGGTGAATGATCACACGTTATAGCCGTATTTGGTGTTGTGCAGCATCTTAAAGTAATTTTGCTAATTTAATGTGACTGGTCCATGTTTGTTTTTGTGATGTGAGGGTATTTTCTTCCTCTGTATGGGTGCAGTCTGTTTCATCCACTGGAAAAATGCACTTTTTCCGCTGCTTGCTTCATTTTTATACCTCCAGTAAACATATGTGCTTGATGATATTTTTTTGTGTTTTTTATGTATCCTGGCAGTATGTATAATTGCATTTACGTTTTATTTTCAATGTTTTATTTTACAGGGAATTCAAAGACTGTGAAAGTGGAACCTTCAATATGGAAATGTGGTGAGCTACTGCTGACCAAATGTGACCATTTCCTCTTACAGGTTTTTTCCCCTCTTTCCCACTTGACATTGCGCTGTCATATTCTTGATTTGTCATCCTGTCTCCTTTAGCTTCTCTCCTCCACTTATAACCTTTCCTTTTATCTCTTTCTGTCCTCCCCACTCCATCCTGCTCAATGTGTCCACTGCTTAGTTCCTCAGTCATTCTTATCATTTGTGGTTTTTGTTTTTTCAGTTTCTGTATGCAGGGGAATTCTGACTGCCTGTTTGCGCCAGACACTGATAATATGTGAATATGCATTTGATTGCATATGTAATAGTACAATGTTGTTATTCACATGCCTGGTCCTCTAGGGATAAGGATGAGGAGTTGTCCTTGGGCCAGAAGCTGGAAGAGATGAAGACCAACTTCCAGGGATTTAAGAGGTGCACTGTTTCTCTCCCTCATTCTCTTTTAGTGTCTCATTATGTCTCTGACCTTCAGCCTTTACCTCCCTTTCTCTAAATGCTTTTCTGTAATTAGATATGGGTGTTAAGAGATGCAGTACTATTTTATAAAGTGTAATGCTTCCACTTTACAATGTCTGTCTGTGCTGTAGGATGATCAAAGAGGCAAAGAAGGACAGGGGCCAGGATGATTTCCTGGGAAATGTTGTGCTCAACCTGAAGGTACTGCAAGAGAATCAGTCGTGCATCACATAAAATCAACAAAGCACATTTTTTGTATAACAAATGTATTATGTAAATGTTCTGTTGCTGTCAGTCAGCTTATGGTCCAAGATCAAAACATAGCATGTAGAATAAGCAAAATAATTTATGGCCTCTGTGTGAGCTTGTCAGGTCTTCTCCTTTTATTGTAATTAAAATGGAAAATGCACCTGTCTTCAAAATATGTTTTGAAGACATTATGTTTTCTGTTTATGAACATTTCTCCTCTGTACTGAGCGCCTAATTCTTCTACATCATATTTTTTACAATACTAATATCTTATTAATATAATAATATATATAATATAATATATATAATAATAAACTAATATAATAATATACAATATTTTATTTCTGTGCGTGTGTGTGTGAGCACGTGCACGTGCAAGAATGCATGTGTGTGTATTCACTGTCAAGAGATAGCTTGTTCTCTGTGATGATTTGAAGCATGTCCATATGAAAAAGAAAGTGCTTTTTGTGTCAGAAGTATAGACTAATATAGCAGCTCCTTAGTTATATATATACACATTTGCTAAGAAGCATAAGGTCCCATAATCTGCGTCCTATGCATGTTTGTATAATGTTCCTCTCTGTCCAGGATCTGCATTGTACAGAGGACTGCTGGTACATACTGGAGCCACGGACAGAAACGTACCCTGACAGAGGAAAATGTCACTTACAGTTCAAGTTCATCCACAAAGAGGTCAGAAACTCCAGTGATTGCATATATAACCAAGGGTCCACGCACATTCTCTTTGACAGACTGTGTTGATGTGAGTGCACAAGCCTTTATCAATGGGGATTAGGAGATTAACCTTTTATTGGAGGTTATAGTGCTATGGATGGCAGTGGGGTTGTTCCATCAAGTTATTATGGAACAAGGGGGCAGTTCAACACACTTAACTTGCCAACATGAGCTTTTGTATCACTGTAGTTATCCTTTTTACAATATACAATCAAAGCTTGATTTTGGGTCCAGATGCATTTGAGTCTAAGCACTGGTTGCATTGAGCAACAAGCACGTGTTCTGAGAATTACAGAAAGCTGTAACGATGCCATATGAACCGAGCAAACTTCCCTTTTGCACACTTTTCACACTTCTTCTGTTTCACCATGGCTCTTCCTGTACATTGAATGTCTCGTGGAACAGAATGTTTCTTTGTGACAGAGAGACGAGACCCTGAGTGCCGGTCGCTCCTCCTATATTAACTACTGTGGCATCCTGCTGCAGTTTGTCCAGGCACACATCTCCAAGCAGCAGGTAGGCTTCAGCCCAAGCCTTCCCATAAAGATTACAGCAGTCAGGTCTGCTGTATCCTCTCAAGACCAGCGTGGTAATATCTGTCATTTTCAGAGGACTGTAAACCAGTGCAGTCAATGCAGTGGAACTTCAAAAATAAATATATTTTCTCTCTGTCCTCCAGCAGGGTAGTGGCACCTGGAAGGGAGAACTGTGTCGGGAGGGTCAGACCCTGCTGGAGCTGTATGCTACACAGAATGACCTCTCACCTTTCCTGCAAGACTTGTCGTAAGTCTCCTTCACACTCACAAAAAACCACGTTGAAAACATTCGGATCAGTAATGGGGATACTTAATAAATGTGTCTGTTGATAAAAATGTGTCTGATGATGTTGATAATTATTGCACATTGTAATACTGCTATGCTGAATACTGACTACTGAATGTCTTTTTTAATTTGCTTGTCCGTATTCAGCTATTACCCTTACGTTTCTGAGGCTTGTGTGTGTTTGGGTGTGTGTCTGTGCAGGAAGTGGGTGGTGTACAGTAAACTGTACCAGAGTTTAGAGCTGGACTCTACAGTACTGTTTCAGCAGCTCACAAGTATAGAGTACCATTGGGGCCAACAGGAACTCCCTTATCAGCAGGTAATTTTTTGATGTTGGTCTGACTAATACTGGACTGGTCATCAGTTGCTTCTATTTAACCAGAACCTGCATTTATAATTATTACAGATTTGATTATCATGGCCTTCTGGGTGGGATGTCTAACAAATACATTTGTGCACTGATGCTTTTCGCCCCATGGACTGGAATCTAATCCTGAGCAGTGTTAAATGTGGCTAGAGGTTCTATGCCTACAACTATGACTGGGTGATTCAAATTTAGAGAAAATATCAAAACAGAGGATAAATGTTGGTTGTAAAAATATAGAGAACATGCCAAAAGTATTAGACCACCTGTAGTTTTTTTTTTTTTTAACTTTAGGTAGAGAAGAATTCAGTTTACATATGCACATTTATTGGATAACAAACCACATACAAATTACATACTTTTTTTTTTCTACCTACAATAACACAAAACGATAAGTTTTATATAAAAGTAATCTTAGACATTACTTTCCTTGAAATAGCCTCCTTTGGCTTTTATTACAATTAAATTAATTATTTTGCAAAATGGGTGGCGGAGGGGTGGGAGGGAGGTGGAGAGATAATTAAATTGCTACCTGAAGTTTTTTTAAAACCCCAGGTACCCTAATAACTTTAGCCTGTAGCGCAAGTAAAATAGGCACTAAAGTTGTAAGAAATATAGCAAAGAAGGAGTTATTTGCAGGTTCAGTGTTCAGTACACACTCAGAAAGTTCTGGCCAATCGGCAGAACTTTAATAGGAGAAGATCGGAAAGACAAATATCTTGTGTTGTCTATCAAGAGAAACCAGCATAAAGCTGCACCACAAATACAGGAAGGGTTAGGGTTTGGGTTTGGGTTAGGGTTAGCTCTAGTTCTTTTCTACCTAAAGTTAAAAAAAAACAACAAGAAAAAAACACAGGCGGCCTAATACATTTGAAATACATGTACTATATATGTAGTTATTGTAATTGGGGCCATGTAAACATGAACTATTTCGTTTTTTCTTGTTTAATAAGCGTGTGGCAGTGTACAGCATAACCGTCTGGGTTTGTGTGCGCTTATGTGTGCAGAAACAGGAACTGGGGGACTCTCTGCATGACTTCCTGCAGTACGGCCTGTGTCTGGTGTCCAAGTACAGAGACATCTTCCCCCCAACCCCCAGCGCTACCCCACGTCTTCACACTCTCCTCAGGTGAAAATGTGCAAAAGCGTCTCCTGGCACGCATATATGCTGTCATGTACAGCTCAGTCCATAAGTATTTGGACAGTGACATAATTGTTGTTTTGGTTCTGTACTACAGAGGATAGGTGTAGCCTTCAATTTATGGTAGTCCCTAAAATGTGGGGACTATGTATAAAAAGGGCTGTAATTCAAATCCAATGTGATGGAGTACAGAGAACAACAAAAATTATGTCACTGTCCAAATACTCATATCTTTGTGTTTGTGTATATGTGATGATGTCATACCTTCCTATGACGAATAAACAAATAATTGGCTGATGTTCCATTACTTTTTCTTTCTGTGATAAGGGTTCTGGTCCAGATCTGCAAGACACGGGCCTTTCAGAACCTGAATCCAGCCCAATTTGACCTACATCAAGAGGTTACTGATGCTGTGCTGGTCAGTGATATGTATTTCTTGAAGACTGTCGTTGCTGTTTTTGATTTCATACCCTTTCAGGGTGATGAGAGAGACAAAGGTAGAAAAAAACAAGCTAGAGAGAGAGAGCACATTCAGTAAGATTAGATAGATCATAGAAAAGGCCCAATTCTGTATGCATGTACAGTTTAGAGAGGGAGGGAATACTGAAGGCATGTGTGCTGTGTATTGTTTTACTGTAGGGGGGCACACGAGAGTGGTTCAGCCTCAAAAAGGGTCTCCACCAGCCCATGAAGAAGGTAAAGAGAGCGGCTGATCGTACACAAGCCATGTTTCCACATGCTTTTAGCATTCCATTCTGACTTCTTACTGCTCTCCTTATACCTGCATTTTCTCTCTCTGGACCCTCGGCCCTCCCTCCTAAGAATGTGTCAGAGACAGTGGGCGCCCTCTGCAGGCTAATAGGAGAGGTGCAAGATGATGTCAGGCTCAGTAAGGACGTATGGAACAAGGTTTTTGTCAGGTAAGAATCACACATTTCAACCCATCTGTCTGACTTGTCAGCAGTATTACTGTGGGAGTTTTCCCTGCCTCGTCACCATGAGCGTCTGTCTCCTGTTTCTTCCTCCAGCGCTGTGCAAGTGGATGTGTTCACCGTAGTCTACCAGGAGCTGGACTCTTTGGTGAGTGGCACAGATGCATACATTGTCAAAAACAGCTCTGTGACTATTTACCTGATAAGCTACATTTAAATGGCTGAGATAAAGATGGCTCCAGCTCTTTCTGTCTGCCACTGTGTTTTGTTCCCTCTTTCTTCCCGTGTACAGGTGGCCGTTGAGGTGAAGGACACTCTGGGCAGAGTCGAGAGCCAGATGGAGCAGGAGACAGCCAACAGCCTGTTCAAGCTGTACCTCAGCTTGCAGGCCATTCACAAGCAAAAAGCTTTCCTGCAGAAGAGGTTAGTCACAGTTCACGGTGACATTTATCACAGCAATCAGTCTTGTGAAAACAGCAATTTGCCTTTGAATGCTGATAGTAGTCGAGGTGAAAATGGAAATGTAATAAAATCCCATGGCAGCTTTGACCACAGAATGATTTTATCGCTGTTTTGACGGAGGCGATAAAGGGGCTGCTTTTGTTGTTGCGGTTGTTATTTGCAGGGAAAACGTGCTTAAGCTGGCAAACTTCCACGCGTGGTTCCGTGAGTCCCTGCCCTTCTGGTTAAGCAAGGCCTACAACACCACCCTGGAGAGAGTCCAGAGGGCTGTGCAGGTGGACCAGGTCTGCCCCTTCACTCTAACCTGCATCACCTCTGTTCTTCTCTGCCTTGTATCTTCCACTTTGTTATACTGTGTATCCTCTTCATCGCTTTCTCCATCTCTGCACTCCCTCCTTTCGGTCTCCCGTGTAGCTGAAGCCCCTGCTGGATGGCACAGTTCCCGTCAAGCACAGCACTTCTGCAGTGGACCTGGCTGCCTGTCTGCACCCCATCTGTCAGCTGTGGGAGCAGCTTAGCTGGCCAGACCCAGAGGAAGGCTTCATGCTCATGGTCAAACTCACTGAGGTACCCTGGGACTCGGGTTTCATGGCTATCATGGCTTCAATATGGCTGTCACTGCTAATGCTGCACTGTACTGTTAGTCCAGGAGTACCTGAATCAGAGGCTAACACCCGGCACTCTGCTTGCACCTTTTCAGGACATCTGTAAGATTGCAGTGACATATTGCCACATGCTAAAGCAACGGGTGCAGGCCCTGTCCGAAAACTCAGACCATGGCAGCTCTGTCAACAAGGTGAGCAGGATGAATGGGGCAAGTGGGACATTTCCATTTCCGATGTTATTCCAAGCTGTTCTGGACCCATATTATTAGCACAGCTACAAAAACGCTCTCAGAAATATCAGCGTGCTGTGTCAGCAGCATGAAACTGTTAAGTGCATCAAGGGATTTAATTATATCCAGTTTCAGGAGAGGTTTTTTATAAGCTGTCTCACCCTCTTTTTCTAGCTGTGCGTGGTGGTGAATGATCTGGAACACCTCCGCACTGTGCTGAACAGACTTCCTCAGCAGCTCAACTGGGCGGAGCTACGCAGTCGCACGAGCAGCGTGATTGGAGAGGGCCAGTTCCACAACACTTTGCCTTCCCAGCTGCAGCACACACAGGGGGTTTTAACCCGAGAGATCCGTTCTGCCTTGGAGACGCTGGGGAAGAAGGTACAATTCAGGGACTGCAGAAAGCAATAACCCCCCTTAACCAGAAAGTCCACAAATCTGAGTTGACCTCCTAAACCTAGCATATGAATTTAATGCATTTTTTGAAATCCATTAAAAAGTTGTTTTTTTTACAATTCACAACCTTTGAGGAAATGCCTCTTGGGCCCCTTAATGTCTTTCCTGAAGGGACTGGTATGTTTGTGTCCCCTTTCTCCCTCAGATGCGAGCAGACATTGAGAAGCATGTGCTCAACATGGCCAGTCAGCAGAGGTCCGCCAACCGGTCCACTGAAGATGTAAGAAATCGTGTGGTAACCACTGTCAGTGCACTGACTGTGCTGCAGATTCTGTGGGAAATGTATAGGCTACACACCCTGTATAAACCTTATTCCTGCAGAACTGACAGCAGCATTCAGACAATTAATTGCATGTCATGCTTTCTTAGCATTTTTCTTTTCTCAAGTATCCTTATGATGTAGCCGCACGCACCATCAATACCACAATATGGCTCAGAATTAGAATGATTGCATGCACCGCAAGATATTAAACAAGGTGAAGATGTCTAAGTGTGAATGTTAATGGCTGCTCTCTTTCACCCTTACTCTGATTGTTGTGTGCCAGGCGGTGGTTCCTTTAATGCGCTATCTGGAGAAAGAGCTGCAGTATATGAACGAGAACCTGGTCCAGGAAAATTTCAACAGGTACAGGTGCACCAGTGCGTGTCATTGTCTATTGGCTGGTCAGTCAGTGTCCTCTGGCATCTGACTAGTAGGTGTGTATGGTAGGCAGTGTGCCAATGCCTCTTCCCTCATTTGTTCCCTGCCTGTTCTGTCCAGCATGTTGGCCGTGCTGTGGACCAGCTCTGTTCAGGTCCTGGACCAAGTATCTCACCAGCAGAGTGGGGTGATGCAGTTCTATCAGAAACTGCACTACACACTGCAGGTTAGTGCTTCCATTATTACAGGAAGCAATTCAGTCTCCCTTCTGTCTTTCTCAGCCTCCCCTTATCTTTCCCACTGTTCTCCTTTCTCTCTTTCTCCCTCCTCCTTGTGGCCTTGCTCTACTTTGTTCCTTCTGTATCTCTCTTCCTTTCTCCCCTTCCTACTCCCTCTTTTCCCTCTCTCTATTTACCTCCCACACTGGCTGATGCTCCCAAAAGAAAAACAGCCCAAGCAGTAGCGGTCTTTCATTTTTGTTTTCTTCTTTTGTTTGCATTGGATACGAGGCTGTTTTCGTTGTGGCTGTGTAAGTATGTGACTGTGTGCGGATGGATGGAGCGCTGATGTTCTGTTGTATGCTGATTATAGTGTTTGGAGCAAAGCTTCCACGCCGAGGGGAACGGCTTGCCGCTGGACACACTTCACACCGATGAGTACAAGGTGAGGTGGCGGTGCGCCACAGCTCATAGGTCCCCACTTGTGACCTTTCAGAATGGGAAGTGGAGAGCGCATAAGAAGAGAAGAAGTGAAAAGGATGTTTTTGATGGTAGAATGGCGAACATTACACTAAACATTACAGAAGCTCAGTCACTGGCTATAGCACAGGACCTGCTTTATCCTGGATCCTGTGTCTGCTTTCACCTGATTCTGCTATTAATACCTGCTCTTATTCCAGAATGTTACATTTTCTCTGCAGTTGGTTTAATTTTGTGGAACAGTTCCATAAAGAGATTAGGCAGTTTTTAACTTTGGTTGCCAAGACTGAACCGAAAGCGCATTTTATGCATTCGGTTTTTTATACATTTATGTTTCTGCATTTCTCTCATCCTGTCAGGAGCAATTAATTAATATGGCTTATATAAAGATCTTTGAAGCTCTGTGTGACACTTCTTTTAAGGATATTTAAGAATAAGAGTATATCTTGGACATTCTTCACCAGGCATTTGAAAATGCAGTACATATGTGAATAACTGAGTGTTCCTTCACTTTCCTCATCCCACTCCTCCCTGCTTCTCAGAGGCTAAATGCTCACTTGGTGCAGAACTCTCTAAACAGCAAGCAGCTGATTGAGAAGTTTCTGGAAGGAAAGGTGTTGGAACAGGTAAGAGGGAGACAATGGGAGACGTCTCATCAAACCACAAAAGGGTGCCGTTGCCTGACAGAATACTGTGAGGCCGACTCTGCTGTTCTTTTACAGAAGGTGTATAGTGGAGAGAAGTATGGAGCAGTCACTTTGATTGGCTCCTATAGCAGGTCAGACCAGCGGCTCCACATAGAGGTCCTCAATGCTGTCAACCTCCTCCCCATGGACTCCAATGGTGAGAAGGGAGGAAAAGCATATTTATAGCTATTCCTGCTGTTGCTGTTGTTGTTGTGGTATCTAAATACATGATACTCATGTACAGCACCTGAGGTTAATGTGTGTCTTATGATTCTTCTGGAGATCCTTTGGAGACTTTTGTGAATTGCATGCATTGGGTGCGTTACCATATTTTCTTTGTGTGTTTAGTGTGTTGTTAGGCAATACATTTTATCTCCATGGTGTGAACTATAACTAAGCCGGGCAGTAGAGGGCAGTCAGGAGCAGTCAGTATTTACTGATTTGATTTCATCTGTATCCATCAGGCTCCAGTGACCCGTTTGTTCAGCTCTCCCTGGAACCGAGATACCTGTTCCCTGAGGTGGAGACCCGCTGCACACAGATCAAGAAGCGTGAACTCAACCCGCTCTTTGAGGAGGCCTTTGACTTGTACGTCGGTCCACCAGCCCGGCACAAGGACACCCCTTCCAGCCTTTCACAGCAACTCCACTCCAACACCATTACTGGCTTACAGCTTGCAGCTTTTCATGAGAATATACAAAAAATATAAATACCTCTTAACAAAATGTGACTGGAATATTAGAGCACAGAGAATGTCATTGCTATTCCTGAAGGATGTTAATGACGGCACCTGCTTTTAACTTCCTCCCTGACAGCCTGGTGTCAGCAGAGCAGTGCAATGCGGCAGGGGCGTCCCTGGTGGTGACGGTGCTGGACCATGACACCCTCCGCAGCGACGACTTTGAGGGCGAGGCCTTCCTGTCCCTGCGGGCCGTGCCAGGGGTGGGTGGCGGGGGACCCCAAGACCAGCAGAATCGTACCTCCTCCGCTCAGATCCGACTGCCCCTCATGCACCCTAAACCCAATGGTACGCCACTCCTCTCCTCTTACCCCTTGGACACAGCAGTAGTCTCCACTTTTCTACAGGCTGAACAAGTCAGTTCATCATAAGTAATGTAATTATGACTTCCCCTTACACTGGAGTACCAATAAACACATCTGCCTGTGTTAGTGCTGAACCAGAATAAATCACTTGAACCCAAACACAAAGCATATATGTGAATATATTCAGATGTGTCTGAATAACAGAGAGTGTAACAGAGATCTGTCTGTTCCCAGCGGACGCTATCCTGAAACTGCTGGAGACCAGGAAGGACGACCGCGAGGCGCAAGCTTTTGTTAAGCTGCGCAGACAGAGAGAGAAGATGTCTCAGGAGGTGTGAATGAGGAAAAGGAGAGAGGGAAAACAACGGGAAGACACACCATAGACTTCTTTACACAGCATTCTTAATTGTCTCTAATGTGTCTTTTCAATGCTTTTTAAGAACATTTCTAGCAGTGCACCGTTCTTACATTGCAGATTGCCATGGTGACAGACGGTATTCGTCTGCCCATGTGACATGTCTGGCTGGTGAGAGCAAAGCGATGTGCTGCACAGCCAGCCTGTATGGCTGCTCTGGTCATGTGACCCACAAACCAGCCACTGCTGCCTTTGTGCCATGGGACAAGGACAAAGCCCTATTCTTTTTAATGCAGTCCTTAACAGCCTATATTTTGATTGTGAAGCCTGAAGATATTTTAATTTAATGAATTACTTCCAGTACCCCCCCAAACTAGCATTATTTTTTGTAAATCGTAATAAGACCACGCTGCAGCGGTTCTTCAGTATGGAGAACGGCTTTCTAACGAACACGGGGGAGTCCCAGCTTCCCCACAGGAGCCCTTGTTGACACAGCAGACTCTGAGCCCAGCGCACCATAAGTATATATAACAGAAGCCAATCAGGGACCACTTTATATGTTCCTTTAGGATGTAGATTATGAAGTGTCTTATGTCTTTTTTCATTATTGATAGGTGAATATATATATATACTAGCGTATTCCTCAAACTATATACTACTGGAACTACATCAGTGTTAAAACTTTCAATTGTGTGTACAATAAAAAATTTCATTGACATTGACTGTAAACATCATTGTAAACAGGTGTTCTTCCAGACTTGGTCTCACAGAACACAGTGTAAAGCATGCCACTAAGCAGCAGCTCTCACCTTAAAATAAGACCACACGGATTGCTTAATCCAAAAATATACATTTGTTTATTTTCCAATACAAAAACAAAAAAAGAAATGCTTTTTGTTCAATAATTCCAGAGCAGGTGGTGGTGACTGCACCCACAGTGTTGCACCAAGGACCAAGGCAAACCCCTCCCCCTGCACCCTGGAACCTGCCCGAAAACACTGCAGCTCACACAAGCTAGCCACTGCTTTCTGCAAGAGGCTCTTACCTCTCTGTAGTGGAAAGATATTAAATCATTTAACAATATTCGACAACTGAAGATACTGAATACCAAAATAATTACAATGTTTTATGTCTGCAAGTCCAAAAACATTATTAAAAAACAGAAAATGTCTGTTTGAGAATACAGTTCGGTGTGAATAGTTAAAGAAACCTTCATTTTAAATGAAAAATATACACAATGATTGAATATTCTAGGTCTGCTTTCTTTGTTGCCATGTTCCCATTGTCCTATTGGCATACATAGGTAATGAAACAAACTGATAAACCTGAGATGGTTTAAAACAACCAGTTCTACTGGGAGATCTGTATACTTGCTATCATTGTACTTTTCTTTAGCACTATTACTGATTTTGTCAGTTTCTTTTTACAATCTTGTGCCAGGACCAACAAAAAGTGAAAAATTGAAAGGTAAGTAGAACATAGAAGGAGACAAGGGTATTTTCTGTTAAACATTTCTTTTTTGAGAAATGGGGGAAGGCTGGACTCCACTGGAGGTGAAGTGGGGCAGAGTGCGGTTTTGCTGGCACTGGGGCGGGGCAGGCTTCCTCTAAGGACGGCAGTGGAGGCGGAGCTTGGCTCCAGTGGGACAGGTGGCCCGGCAGGGGCGGAGTCAGGAGGGCAGGCCCAGGGTCTGTTGGTGCTCTGTGCACAGGGGACACTCTGAGGAACCGGCACAGCCCTCACATAGGAGCCCATGTTGACACGGTAGGGACACCGAGCCCTGCTCACCACACACCAGACAGCACAGTCTCTGCTTCCTGAATACTGCCTGAGAGAGGGATGGAGCAGGAGAGAGAGGGTGAGGAGGGAATGTGATTCAGACAGACAGCAGGGAGTCTGCAGTTCTCCCTTAAGGTAACAGTTATGTTAGTCCTCATGAATGGCTTGTGATAAGAAGTCGCAACAGCCAGCTAAATCCTCTGGAAGTTTTGGAAGTTCTTCCTCTAGTCTGAAATAAACACTTAACAGCTCTTAAATCAAACCCTAGTGATCATGTTCACAGTGGACAGTGGAACGTCCCAGGATGCTGCTCTTGCTGTGCAGATGTGCTGGTGTGGTGGGCGTTACCTGCTCCACCATGTGAAAGTGTGTGGTGCGGGGGGCGTTACCTGCTCCATTGTGTGCAGGTGTGTGGTGTGGTGGGCGTTACCTGCTCCACCATGTGCGGGTGTGTCGGTGTGCGGTGTGGTGGGCGTTACCTGCTCCACCGTGTGCAAGTGTGCGGTGCGGGGGGCGTTACCTGCTCCATTGTGTGCAGGTGTGTGGTGTGGTGGGCGTTACCTGCCCCACTGCGTGCAGGTGTGCGGTGCGGTGTGGTGGGCATTACCTGCTCCACCGTGTGCAGGCAGGTGCAGAGCTGGGCCTGCAGACTGCAGATGGCCTCCAGTGGCAGGCGGTGCAGCAGCTGCAGGTGGTGGAGGGAGAGGTGGGGGTTCTCCCCCGACCGTAGACTCTCCAGCGCCTCCTCCAGCAGGGTGGCCTGCCGCTGCGCGTCCTCCTCCGCCTGCCGCGCCCGCTCCGCCTCCACGGCCAACCGGCCCGCCAGCACCCGCGACTCCTCGGCATCGGCCTTCAGCACCGCCCACGACTGCGAGGGAGGCAGGAAGAGGACATCTTACAAAACTCATCTTAGAAAGACAGGGGGCATTCACACTGAATCTGCCCACTGCTACAGCCACAAAGTGACACGCAGACACTCGCACGCCCTCCTCCCTCTCTGACCTGGGCCATCTGCCTCCAGCTGTGGTCCCAGTGCTTCAGCACCCTGTGGGCCTCCTCCACCTCCTGCTTGAGCCGGGCCGTCTCCACGCACAGTCCCGAGGAGAGCAGGGCGGGGGGCGTGCCGGGAGAGCCCTGCCCCGGGGGGAAGTGCTCCCAGATGCTGCTGCTCATCCCGTTCAGGCCTGCGGGACAGAGCAGCACGTTCACGCTCCTCACAGACCATGCTGCCGGTGGCTGGCCTCACACCCTGCCGGTACTGGATGACTGACTGCATGTTCTGTGGCAGCTTCCAGCTACCCTTACTCCCACAGGTTCTTTCTGAACAGAACAGTATGAGCTGCTATTGGTTACACACTGCAGAGGCCACAATCTTCACCCAGGTTTACTCCATTCAGAGCAACAGGTCTCCTTCACCATCATTTTTTATCCTTTCCTGCATTGTGGTGAATCAGTCCATCACTCAGCTTACAGAGAACCAAAGACTTGCGTTTCCTCAACAATAAAATGTCAGCTGCAGACCTCAGAATTGAACACAGAAATAGAATGTACCTCTCACCACAATATTTTCTTCATCAGTCATTTTAACATTTATTTTTACCTGGAAATTAGTAGACATTTATTTCAGATTAGTGCTTAAAATCTAAATTATTATCCAGTTATTTGTGACTGAACTGCTGTCCATAAAAAATGAGTTACTATATCATTGCTCTGGGCTTGGGTCTACAAAGCGCTCCTGCTGTGAAGGTTGCCTAACTACAGGTTTTGCTAATTTGATTAAAAACCACTGAACAATCTTAATTTAAAATGCACAAGCAATCTCTAAATGATCCAACCGACCCAGTGAGCTGTGTGACGGCCCCAGAAAGCTGCCCTCTGATTGGCTGGACTGTGGCAGGTGAGCAGAGAGGAAGGGGGAAGGAAGAGCTCTGATTGGTGGGGATGGTGAGGGCGAGCGGAATGGCCCGGAACTGCTGAACGAGCCGGGAATGTTGACCGGCGCTGAGCTTTGTAGCTGGCTCCCCCCTATGGGACAAACGATAACACATAATGTCAGGTTCTGATTTGTAATTGCTCAAAAGACACGTAAAATGATCAATTAAGGGAGAGTGTGGGGGAATGTGGACTGAGTGTAAAAATGAGTCTCACCCAACATGACCCCAACACTGGACACTCCAGTGCTGCTGTCAAGGCTCTTCTCCAGAGCAGACACACCAAAGTCATTCAGATCCAAGTCATCCAGGGCAGACTCTGTCAGACACAAGCATAACAGGGAAGACAGTTATAGACTGTAATTTAGTTTCAAGCCTTTGTAGCATCAAGGCCGATGTACATAATATCTCCTGGGATGATGCAATCTGAGATCTGTGTGCACAATACATGTGTTTAAATGAATTACTGTATATCAAATGGCAGTACATTGAGGATGTTCATAATGCGCCCAGGAACAACTCACCCACGACAGACTCCACAGTGTCGCTGGTAGGGTAGAAGGGCAGCGCATTGGCGTTCATGCCTGGGGAGGGGCCAGGAGGGGCGGGGCTAGGAGGCGTGGCAGCCAGGCTGGAGGGCACGCTGGAGGACATGCTGAGGGGACTGCCCACTGGGAGGAAGACCAGCAGATCCTGAACACACAGACAGAGATCAGTAAGGCGCTTCTGGGACCTGTAAACATTGGTTCTGCCGCACTACTGGTGCTGCTCTAGAAGCAGGTATGTCAAACTACAGAGCCGTAATGGCTGCTGACGACTCCTGGGCACAGGTGTAATATAGAAGGCAGCAACGTGAGCATCTACCTGCTTGCTGTGCATCTGAGCCATGTCCCGGCTGCGTTGTTCCATAGACAGCGTCTTCAGTTTTGCCTGTGTAATAGTACAATCAAAAGACCATGCTATTTCCAAGCAGTCCCCAGCACACTCAAAGCACACTTACTCCATAGTCAGCTATCAATTAACCAATAATTTCCCTCACCTGGTCTTCTCTCTCGAACCCTGGAGCACGCCCATAGCCCCCTTCTCCTGCCCAGGGTGACAGGGAGGCATCTAAACTGGAGGACTCCTCACACAGTACCCTTCCCAGCAGTCCTTGCTCTGCTATGCACACACCGCTGGAAGGGGTGAAGGACGCGCCCCCAAAGCGGCCGTGGGGGCTGCTGGGACTTCTCTGCCCTGACTCATCTGCCATGGACCCCGAGGGGAGGGGCGAGCTGGGGTTTGGGAACGGCTGCTGGAGGTCGTCGCTAATGCTAGACTCTGCATGGGACACCACAAGGCAAACACAAAATACTGAGAGACGGCAAAATTTCACAGACAACCAGCATCAAATGGGCAAGAGAAACAGACAGGGACAGAGAGAAATGGGGCTGGGGATGAGATAGAACAAACATGGACAGAAGACAGAGGGAGGGAGGGAGGGAGAGGCGAAGGCTTACGGTCCAGATGAGCAAAGGCGCAGAAGGGGCCCCTGGGACAGCTGCCACTCTGCTGCATGTCATTGCACTTTGTGGACTGGTAGATCTGCAGAAGAGGAAGAGGAAGGAAGAGTGCATCAGCAGGAGCAGCAGGCGGCAGACATCAGCGAAAATGAACACCTACCGTACAGTAACTCTAACTGGTGCAACATAATTCAATCATAATTCCGATCACAGCTCTGGCACTTTCTGCTCTACTGCGAGCTCTAAAAATGGCCGTGACAGTGTGGCGCTGGTGTGTTTAGAGTGGGGGTGGGGGGCAGTACCTCTGGGTGGAACTGCTGCTCAGTGCGGGTGTGGCAGTACTGGCAGCCCTCCCCGCTCTCACACTTGCTGGGGTCACCCCACTCGTCGCTGTGCTTCACCGCAGGACAGGGCAGTGCTCTGCAGGGGACAAGCACAGCTCACCTCAACACCTCGCCTCACAACTGTTACAAATCCTGCTCTTCTGTCCTCATGTCAGTATAAATATAATGCTCTTTATACTAAGAGAGCAGAAATGAGCTAACCAGTTAATAATATGATATAACACATGCCACACACACAAAACTGAAACTGGCATACCTCTGGATACTTACTCTTATACATATATAAAGTATTTTCAATCATACTGATGAAAATGCTTTTCATCAATCATTCTTCATGTTCAAGCAGCAATGTGAAAAGCTGACCTTCGCTGAGGCAGGTGTTGCTGTGCTTTACCTGTACTTGTGCTTGTGAGGGCTGCGCCGGCGGTCCTTGCTATTGTGGTAATAGGGACAGGCGTAACCTTGACGACAGAGACGTGGCGGCTTTTTGCACAGCTCGGTCTTATAGTGGGACAGCACGTAGCTGTTATCTATGACCAGAAGAACAGAGCTCAGAATGCTCAGAGTATCTTCACACGCCGTTCCCCAGGTTACACAAACACAACACAAACAGTGACCAGCTGAGTACATGTGGGTGTATGTATGTGAGTGTATGTACGTGCCTGCATGCTGTGCTATAACCACTGGACGAATGCGGGTAATGCTACAGCACACCTTGCCAGCGCGGCTCCTCGCTCAGGATCTTCTCGATGAGCGCGGTGCTGGCCGCGAGTCCGGACTGCCCCTCCCCACCGCCCCCCTCCGCAGCCCCCGGGCCAGCCTGGGCCTCCATCACCTGCACCTCCCTGGTGAAGACACATTTCATCACTCACTTTGCCCATCTGAATTGAAATGAAGCACCATGCAGCACTCCTGTGAAACCACAGCCGCGGCGGCTGGGCGGCGGGCCGCACCTGATGTCATAGACAGGGCAGCGCAGGTCGTGGGACCCGTGGGCGAAGGCGCAGTGCGGCCCGTTCTTGCTGCAGTGCCCCTTGCCGTCGGTCTCGTGGATGCAGGAGCCCGTTTTGTAGTAGCGGAGGTGATACCGCCGTTCAGTGTCCCCTGCGGTCCGGTGCAAGAAAGGGCATCTGACAACACAAAAAGCAGCAAGGCAAACAGGCTTGAGCTTCAGGAGTTACAAAAGAGGTTTAAATATTCATCTGTATGACCTCTCAAGGTTCAATTACACACAAAGGAAACTTACATCAATATTTCTAAATGTGCAAAGTAAATGTAACAATCGGAATAAAGCTGTCGTTTCTTTGAGGAGGGCTTACAGATCTCACCAGGCTGGATATTAAAGCAAGTCATATCACCTCTTCACCCAGGACCCAAAAACTTCTTGTAATAGTGTGATGATTTGCTTAGTGCATTAAGACTCCAGTACATCAAGCCAACTAATGAAAACGTAATGATGTAATGACAAATTACATGAACCCACACAGTCCTGATGGGTCCTCTCTGGAAGTGTGGCAGACGAAAATTATTTGAATAGTATAAGAATGGTTGTTTTCTTATATTTTTGAAGAGAAAACAAAAACTCATGTAACTTCCAATCATGCCAATAAAGAAAATAACGAAAGTGAAGCTAAGAACATTTTTAGGACTGTTGTGTGCTCTGCTGCTATTTCTACTTCCATTTGTCTCACAGGGTGGAATTTAGAATGCATTCAGGATTCTACATGTGGAAAGATGGTTCCATCCAGTGCCATTTACTTGAGTACCATTTTACTGCTATCCATTAGCCTTTTACTGCTAAGGGTCAGGTCACAATGACCTCTGCACCGGTTCAAGTTGGCTTGATGTAAAACATGATAATTGATCTCTTAATCAAATTAACACAGTCTTTTCATCTATACAGCTCAACGGCACTTATAACAGTTCATTATGGTACTCAATACAAATATGTATTTGTATTTAACTTTCTGAAAGGTATCTTACTGAATATTTTGACAGATTACTTTATGGGAAAATAACCTGCAATTGACAGGTAAATCAGGAACAGAGAGAAAAGCATGACATGAGAAACAACAACAGATGGGGAAGTATCCATTCTACATTTTCAGCTCCTTGACCTTTTCTGGAAGGCCTCCTACAAGTTTTTTTTTTTCCATAAAAAAGAGACATGTGTTCAAACCTAAGTCAATAAATACTTATGAACAATTCAGCATCACCCACCTAATCTCACCCTGCCATCCAAAAAATATTTCATGAGGTGCGACCTCATCCCACCCTTGACTCACTCGTCTCCGTCCGGGCAGGTGCCTGTTCCCTCGTCGTATTTGGTGCAGTACACGTCTGGGCTGTAGTTGAAGGTGCCGTCGCGACGCCTGACAGGTCGCCGACGGCGCTGGTTCAGGAAATGCCAGTGGAAACAGGCAAAGGGGCGGTGCTGTGTGCACTTGTGCTGTACAAAAAGAGGACACTGCTCGGTGCGGAACTCCTTCAGGTACCTGACAGAGAGAGAGAAAAAGACAGGGATGAGGAGAAGGAATGAATGGCCAGGATCAATGTTAACCTCGTATAACCTTCAACCATTCTTTAATGCTTGTGCAATAATCTGTCATTTACAAAGTACATTTATACATTCAATTTTACGTATGTTGGCCCAGACAATTTTTGAGTGTGAAATATTTTTTCAGGTGACCTGCAGCGACAGCTATCGGGCATTTGGGGTTCCCGGTCTAAAGCAAGCAAATACAATTCAAGTCACTCCAAAGCAGCTTGTACAACAACATACCTGCCACTGTAAATCAGACATATCGTCAGACACTTATCTAAAGAGCTTTCATCACACACAAAAACTGTCTGGGGCAACTGAAAACATACAATAAAATTAAAACAGTATCCACAAAATACCAGAAAGTTAACTGTCCCTTTAATTTTCCTATGTGTTCATTTTCATATACCATATGCAATAAATAAATAAAGAATTAAATATTATACAAAGAACTCTGTGAATGTGTCTTAACTTTTAAGGGTAGTCTATCTATAATACAGGGAAAATATAAAAGCATATGACAGACAGCCAAGACATTGTCTGCCCATATGGCCACAATGAGATACTTTTACAGACAGACTTATTTATTAGACTGTGTCCCCTCCCCAATGCGCTCATATTTTAGACTACATGCTCTCAAACCGTTAATTGTTAATAACCCGCGAAAAAGTATGGTAGTCTATATATTTCTCATCTCATCAACATATGCCAGGGAAATACAAAATACCAAAACTCTGAAACTTCAGTCCTGCTGTCTTCTAACCATTATCACAGCCGTCTTGTAGACTGAGAAAGAACTATAAACTTGTAGTCATACAACAATATAAATATTTCCATGCACTAATGATGTCAAGTTCATCACGGAGAACAAACCCACTCCATATCACGGATCCACCCACGACCTACTTTTTGGGCTGAACCAAATGCAAATTCTCATTAGGCCTCAACTACTCTGGGTCGGTGTGGGTTAGTAGGAATCGGAATAGACCTCTTTAAACAACGCGGATCTGGTCCGAACAGCTAGCTATGGACAGCTAACTAACTTCTGCTCACTAGCCACGTCAGGTGTTCTACTATGGCCTATGCGTGTCAGCGCACGTGAGGGTGTGTTAGCTACGTACGTGTAGTGCTGCGGTTTTTCGGGCTGTACGTGCAGTACGTTAGCGGGAGACGTCGAGCCGCCTGCCGACGAGGAAGAGGAAGAAGAAGAAGGTCCAGCGGTGGCTGTAGCCCCCGAGGAGGAATTTGCCTGTATTTGAGCTTTCGACATATCTCCTTTTTAAGGCTTCTCTGCCTGCCTTCTTTATTACTGTTCTGTGAGCTTCGAGGTCCGCATTCCTCTTTGAATTGCGCTTGCGCTTGGTACAAGGAAGGGGAAGCCCCGAGCCGAAGTAATAGTGTAGAGCTATGGGACGTGTAGTTCCCTTAGACGACCCGGTGTTTTTATTATAATAAAAATGCGAAATGCACCAAAAACAACAGTAAATCTACATGTTGTTGGACACATCTTTTTTGAACAGGGGCCGTGTGAGAAAGCTTTCATGAAACACACATTTGCTCTAGGTGAAGCTGATATTATCATTTTGCTAACTAGCGCATAGCCTACCTTGGCTAGCTAACATGTAGGGCATTCGGAAGCCTATTATATAACTCCTGGCGGCTGAAAAAGAAAAAAATTCACATGCGTAAAAAATTACATCATAATTTCCCTGTTCACATACAGTCAGCTGATTCGATACATGTTAGCTAGTCATATCTCCTTCCACTAACCTTTTCTAGCTGCAATCAGTTGACCGGAAAGTAGACAGCAGTACGTCCTTGAATTAGGGTTTTCACATTGTAAAGTTATAATAATGACTGTTTGCACATATACCTAGCTATAAAATGAATGATAAAATCCGCATAACCATGTCAAGTAACCGTGCACATCGGCAAAGACTGAAAACTATAGCAGCAAGCAAGCTCCACTCAACTGTGCGGTCAGAACCCTCTGTCTACCCCTGCAGGTTTCCTCAACCGGCCAAGCGTATTGCTCTTGAGTGTTGTGTTTCGACATAGCTCCATCCATGAACTACTGATGGCTGCAAGTTAATCAGTTGAACGAGTCATTCATTAACGTTTTAACATTTTAAGAATGACATAGTATTCTTTTTCACAAATGCCTATTTTTATTTCAACAAAAGCTTTAGCCTAAAGTCCCGTCAGTATTATTTCATGGATTGCTGTACTGCCACCCTTAAAATGGCAGCATGAATGGATTTCAAACAAAAGGGCTTTTGTTCACTTATTTCGACAGATACAAATCCATAAAATAATATTACTGATCTTCACCGAAAAATAGAGTACCTTGAACACATATTAATTATGAAGCAGTCAAAAGGCTATAAGTAGAATGAGGAAGGCAAACAAATTTGCCCTTCAAAGGTGCTGTGATATTGTAGTTAAACCTTTCGTCAAGCAAACAAAAAATGATGACTGGATTGCTTGTCAAGGCGAACGTGGTATTTACATCGTACCACCAGGGGCTCTTTATGGGTGCTCCTAAAATTGGTTGTTTCTCTGACTTTGCTCGAACTGGCTGTATTTCAGATCTGTGTTTTTTTTTTTTTTTTTTTTTTTTTTTTTAAACAATGCGATTGCCTGGTGGGCTGTTGAAAGATCTCATAACCTCATTTGATGCGGATGCACAGTGCATCAGGGGCATCCTCTTAGCTGCGAAGCCTACCCGAATATGGTTTATTGTGGTAAAAAGATAAGCAAGAGAGTTGGATTGAAACGTAATAATAACAGTTGTGCCTATGTCAGCGATATCAGAATCTTCATCTGACAAACACTACAGTCAGAAACACTCTTCCATTAGTTGTGCTTGGTGTTTTTGGTTTTGCTAGACTACTGGGAGTTTAGTATTGTGCTGTCCTGTGTTATGTATTATGTATACTGTCTTCGTACAGCAAGCACCAGATGTGTCTAAAACAAATTTCCTTCGGGACAATAAAGTCTATCTTATCTTATGGTTTGATACATGAGATAGATATTATCAAGACTGCTGCAGAAACAATGACTGCGGTGCCATAGCACGTCAGAAAAACATAAATTGATAGACTAGAGACAGTTCGTCCACGGTCTGACTACGGTCCGATCACAATTGGAACAGTATTATTCTCTCAATTTAACGTTAACACAAATGTGGTCGTTTCCATGTATAGGCTTCGCAACAGGAAATAAAATTAAAATTCGACCGTAAACTGCAATGTTTATATCACTTCGCCCACATGGGGCGAACACTGCTTTTAGCCAGCGTTTTGTTCAAGAGTGACAGTAGTCCTCAAATGGTAGTTCACCCTCCGTAACGAACCAATCGAATGGTGATATTGAAAGCCAATGGAATAGCTACATTTTTTAACCAATAGGAATACGACGTCTTTTACGATAATCCAATCATCCACCGACCAGGGACCGAAATTTGAAAAATGAAGTTAAATGACGTCAGGCAAAGCTATAAATTTTCATTCTCTCGCTTGTAAATAGAATTTCGTATAGCAGACGAAGGGTGAGTGGTTGTGGCGCTTGTTGGAACATTGCCTATTGACGATATAATAAAAATAAGGTATGTGACCCACGTTAGCTTTTCTCCTTACATCACGTCTTTCTAAATACTGTTGAATGTGAATTTCAGGGTGATCGAATTAGTTGTAGGTAGTGGTAGTCATGAAATATTGCATTAATCGGCTAATTGCTATTCGCGTAATCAGTCATCGTTTTAGCCATCTAGCATTTCATTGTTCTGATTTTTGTGGCGATTACACCTTGTCTATTAACCTCGTCCTCTTGGATCTGTGGAGTTTTCAGAATGGCTAGCTTACAAGGGACACAGTCGCTGTGCTCGAAGTAGCATAGCCTGTAAGCTAACAAGCTAGCTAGTTGAAGTAGCAACGTTATAAGACTGATAACTTGTGATGCTGTTCAGAAAAATTTAATAACGGTTTGATTATGAAAGAATGGATTAAGCGTTTTGCTGGAGAATGTAGAATTGGCAAGCAGTTTGTGAAGCTGTGAGCTATCTGGCGCGTTACAATAGTTAAACATGGCGTTTAAGCGGGACGTCAATGTTTCTTGCTCAACGAAAAAACGAACAAAGACCGCAGGGCAATTTACGTAGGGTAAGATCATCTGGGAACTGGGCCTCTCCGTGAAGGCGGGGAATGTATACCGCGGTGTATTCATAATCAGAGTTTGCGTCAACGCGCCAGTAACAATCAGAAGCTTCCCAGCAGCACAAGTATTCGAGACTGAGTGACTGGGAGAAGGGGATTTTCGAAATGAAAATAAAGTACTGGTTGCGAAACTCCAAAAAAATAATAATAATAATCTGGAGAAATGAATTTAGTCTATGACGTAGTCTTGCATTAATGGTGTTAGACGATTGTAGTACACAGTTGGTGTTGGTCAAACGATTGGCTGCTCATCACATAGTATGCTAGCTACAAGGCTAACTGACCTATGTGGATGACTGAGCTGATTTAACAGCCGACTGGTGAAAGCCGAGCCGAAAATATTTAAAAAGTACTGGATATTCTCATAAGGCGGGATTTTGTCACTCAAGCCTTTGATGCCACTTGCACAAAACAAATGTAACTACTAACCAAATTTTGGGATTGTGGCCGTTTGAGTAGTAGTATACTAGCTAGCATGTTTTTGATTCATAATAAATTTATAATCAAGACGTTCTGCTTCCTTTCAGGTGAAAAATGGCACGTACTAAGCAGACCGCTCGTAAGTCTACTGGAGGAAAGGCGCCGAGAAAGCAGCTGGCCACCAAGGCTGCTAGGAAGAGCGCACCCTCTACCGGTGGCGTGAAGAAGCCGCATCGTTATCGGTAGGCTACGTCTCCCACCATTGGTAGACTACTTTCGGTGTTTCATTTAGATCAGACTGTCCTGTTGGTAGAAAATGAATAAATAAACGATGTTCATTATAATAAATCTAAACTATTAACATAAGATTTCTGCCACGGCAGGTGGATGTAAACATTCCATTAAATGCCCTGGTACATAGTTGGAATCATGTTCTGTCCTTTCTCCCCAGGCCTGGTACTGTGGCCTTGAGAGAGATCAGACGTTATCAGAAGTCAACCGAGCTTCTGATTCGCAAGCTTCCATTCCAGAGGTTGGTGAGGGAAATTGCCCAGGACTTCAAGACTGACCTGCGTTTCCAGAGTGCGGCCATTGGTGCTCTTCAGGTATGTGCAAATGGTGATCATCTTTGAATTGTGGTGCTACAGCTTACTTAATGTGTGTATTTTTGGATTTATATTCATTCTATTTTTCACACTTTTAGCATGCAATGTGTATATTGTCCTGTATTCTCAAGCCATTTCCCTAAGCATACCCTGATGTTTTATTTTTATGTAGGAGGCCAGTGAGGCGTACCTGGTGGGGCTGTTTGAGGACACTAACCTGTGTGCGATCCATGCCAAAAGGGTGACCATAATGCCCAAAGATATCCAGCTGGCTCGCAGAATAAGAGGAGAGAGAGCCTAGATTGCTTTTCAGCTGCTCTGTAATTAAGCTGAAGAGGCAGGAACAGTGTCATATTTTACCACATTTGTGGGTGTTTGAGTTTGTTTCCTTCCTGTTTTTGTAATGTGTATTTAAACAAAAAAAATCAAATCAAAGTTATAATCATTCCACAAACTTTACTACAGGCTGAGTTGCTTGAATCCAGTCATTGTAGACTGTATGCTGGTGCTCAGTGATATGTTGTGTATTTGGCTTTTTTTTTTTTCTCCTTTCTTTCATGTGGAGAAGTGGGTTTATTAACTCTTACAGAGGATAGCTTGATGCTTCTCAAATTACCTTTAATTTAAATGGTTTAATAAAAATGCAGGGAACTTCTCTTCACATGCAAAGAAAAAACCCATTAGGCTGTATACTGTTAGCATCAGATGCCATGGGTGGGATAGTGGTTATGTTGCAAATGTAATTAGCTTCTTTTTTTTTTCTCCTCCCTTCACTCCTTCCAGCCTCTGAGGGGCTTTGACTTTGCTGTGTCCCTCATGCAATAACCTCACTCTGAGCAGTTAACCAGCCCCCCCCCCCCCCCCCACACAGTGCAGTATTCTCCATGTGTTGTCTGGGTATGGCTGGATACTCATGTCACTAAATTGTCATTCAGGAGCAGTGTGGACCCCTTGTATATTCTGGGCTGCTTTTTATACATTATTTTTATTTTTTTTCAAATGTAAACCTTGGCAGCTACAATACTATTTATGAAGTTTTGTCACATTGTAGTCTTTCTATTAAAGTACTTTTAAGAGTAACACGAAAGTGTGTGTATCGTTTCAGCATAAGCTCAAGGCAAACTCTAGAATACACTTCCCCATTTTCATGGAAACTAAACTGAGTATAAAATGGTTCGATGTAAAGTGCACATGCTGCTCCACTAAATGCTCATTTTAAGGACTACCAGTGTAGACTGACAAGTGCATTAATTGGTACAAAAATATTTTAATCACACACATAGCTTACAGAACAATTGACACGTGGTTACAGGTTTTTGGAGCTATTACAATTTTGAACAAATTAAGCTTAATTGTTGATGGGACTTTCATGTAGCAGTGGGACAAGCTTGGATCACATCTTTCATATGGTAACATGGAAAGCCATATGATATGCACCAATGTTCTAATGCACAAAAAAAACACTGTCCATTAACATTAACACTGATTCACAATGGGGGGAAAAAAACTACACAAGGTGAATCCTCTTCACATCATTCCTCAATACAATACTGACTTTGTAAAGAGCCGATGGTGAGCACTGTATCAATGGTTAGGTCAATTTTGTAAACTGGAATGATTAACATCTGGAATGCCTCCTTTTAAGGTTTCTGTCCAGTAAAATAGAATGGTAACGTGCTGAACACAGTAAATGAACATCCAATGTATGAGTCCAGCAAAACTGCACATGATTTCAAGAGGTGTCTGCTACTACTCAAAATATTTCAAAGATCTTCAATAAAGTGGACCAGATTCCTGAGGGGCCCCAAATGGAATGCATAAGGTCACTGATCATTGGCCGGACTGGCAGAATCCTGGAAGGTGGAGTCACACAAACCACTCTGTGTGCTTGAAACCAGTGGCTGTAGATGGAGTAAAATACTGGAGATAAATATTAGACTTTGAATCTTAAATGATGTAATTTGTTAATTAGCATTTATCAGTTTATCCTACTGTTGAGACGGTAATGCATCAATTACCAATGCACATCCAACCAACGATGGTCCATGGCCCTATTCAAATTCAAAATAGGCATCCACTGCACTCACCAATACGGCTGACAATGTCTTCACACTCCCTGGCAGAGCCAGCTTGCAGAACCACACAGCAGAAGCCATTTGATTCAGGGGTCTCCGGGCAGTCTCTAGGAAACAACCAATCATGGATTCAGCTAACATCTGGGTTTGGCCAATCACATTGTAATCTTCCTAGCTGGCAACCACTCAGAATGTTCTACCCCTCCCTTCCCCACACATCTCCCATCTCTGCTTCCAAGAGGTCTCAGGAGAGAGGAAGAGGACTGCAGAGAGGATATGCTTTCTCTACAGCATTTTGCATTGCCTCTGATTTCCCGCCTATCAAGTGGTAACAGCAAGATTTCAAGTGCATGCTTGTAGTTAGTGGCATATTTTTAATGTTTAATGAATTAAAGCAATCCTACTGAAATTTGTTTCTCATTAAACAGTGTATAAAATACATGACATTATATATTCATACTTTTCTTAAAATAAAAAAAACACATAGCTTTTCTCATGGAAATTAAAACCAGCCATGCACGTACAAACCTGCCTTTGAACATAGTCAGTACTCACGCCACACAGAAGGCAAAGATGGTGTAGTCTGGCCGACTGTATCTTCCCACACATGAAATCTCTGGGTAGTGATGCTGGAAAAGTTCCTGGACACACACACACACACACATGACAAGGGATAGAGAATGATTCCTAGTTTCCTATTATACCTGAAGTTATTAATTGTGAAGTAAATTATATTTAAAATGCAATGTTCAGTATTGTATTTTATTTGTGTATGTGTATTCATTCATGTGTATCCATAAGGACACTCACTTGCTTGTTTGATTTTTCAGTGCAGGTCAAGTGAGTTTCTTTCAGATCAAACAGTACTGTCTGCACAAAAGATTAAGAATATATGAATAAATACATTATAAAACAAAATTTTACTATTTGGTCAAGACGTGCAATAAAGTGTAGCTGTGATCCTATTCTAAAGTGGAGCTGTTATTTTCATTGGCATTACTGTTCATTACCCTGTATTTCTCAGATTGATAAGTCTATTCACATCCACCCACCAATTGCATGTATTAACTGACGCACCTCACACAGGGTGTGACTCCATGTTTCGCAAACAATTTATCTGGAAAGGATCCAAAACAAAAAAGGGTGTGGATAACAAAAGAAGGAAGGTTGCTTGTGATCTCGCTAAACAGGTGGAATTTTTCCTTTAGGAAATGGTAGTGAGCTCAGATAGAGAAGCACTGGAGCTGTCTGCAAACTCTCTCCACACCAGGCTGAAAATAAATCCCCCGTGTCCTTGTTTGGAGACTTCACAAGTCTCCATACCTCCCAGCCCCACTCTGCCGCCTGTGCATGGTGCAGACTCCATCCCACCCCTTGTACTGTACCTTACTGGGGTGTTTCTTCTCCAGGACCAGAGGAATACCCTGCTGCAGAACTTCTTTACCCCCATACTGAAACACACAAACAGGGTGCAGGCTCGTTTCAATCACACGCTACAGCATGCAGTCATAATTACACATTCAGCCTGTATGTCAGCATTTTCACAATACAATGCTATTGAAGAATATGATTTATTGATCCTGGACAACAGACACAAATAGAATTACATATACGTCACTCACACAAAACAAATTTAAACATAACTTTTAGCATTAATAAATAGCCTACTCGCACCTGCAACGAGCAAGAGGTTAGAAGCCAATTATCCTTATTTAGATTGGACATAGATTCCAATAAAAATGCTGCATAAAAACGCATATTAATTGGAAACACACATTTTCAGATTCTGAAACAGCCATTTATAAATGCATTGCCATTGTTACTACACCAATACAATCAAGCTGCTATTTGCTAATGAAATATACTTACCATTCCAATGTTTGCCTTTCCAAGGTATTGCACAATGTACACAATCCTTCAGGAAAGAGGTGAAAGGGAGGAACAGGCATGAAAGCTAACCTTCAAAATCATTCATCAGTAAAATACACGTGTAATTCTAAATACCATTTCAATAAACAGCATGCAGCTCTTATTCAGTGTTTTACAATTGTAAATCAATTGTGATACAATAGGATAAAAAAATGAACTGACGAGGAAAAATCCTGTTTTGTACCTGCCCTCTTTAAGGCACTGTGACTGTCCCTGCTGGTGGCCGTCACAGCCTTGTTGGTGGGGCATTTGGGTTGGGCTCAGTTTCAGGGACGGGTTCTCTTGCTGGAGGGCTTGCAGGAGTTTTACCAAGGGTGTGTACACTGTCCCGTCCTCTTGCCTCCATCGAAGCAAACGCAGAGACAACGGGCGACCCTTCAACCTTGCCAGCACCACACCTGCCTGCAGAAGGCACCAGCAATAATATACTATCTTAAGTTATTATTGGCTGAGTCATTGTTGTGGCTAACAATGGACCTATTCACAAATATAAGCAAAATGGCAGTAGGATTATGGGTTGTGTGGATGTGATGACTAGAGGTGTTCTCCAGCCGTCTCACTCACCTGTCCATTGCTGGCGTTTCTTAGGGATATCCCATTGATCTCATCAATGACATCACCTGGTTGAGCACACCTGTCTACCTGGGCTTGGCTGCCCTCTATTAGATCCAACACAAAGACACGACCACCGAGGTACCTGGCCCACAGGTAAGAGACACAAAGAGGAAAACAAAAATGGATGACAGTGTGCAAGAAAAACAGGATCAGGGATTAGAAGCACTGACTGAAACTCACCTAAGCACCATCCCCAATTCCCGGCATGGCACTGCCTCGTACACCTCACACACCTGCAACATAAACACACAGACTTGCCTCACCCCTGTAGCCTCCCTATTCGTTGGGATTTTATATTTTTGAATATATATTTTTTGTTAGTAGGGTTTCAACAAACTGGAGATAGAAACAATCATTCAGAAAACTCACTGGCAAAAGCCAACTCTCATCCAAGAAGCTGCAGTTCTGAAATGACATAAGAATACAGAGAGTGGTGTCATGGTTGGCGGTTGGCGTATGTTCACTTCTTGGTGAAGAACACAATAATATGCAAGCTAGGTTTGACTGAGTCTGAGAGTCTGTGGAGTGATTCAATCCCCCCCCCCTCCTCCAGGGATGGAAAGGGTCCAATAGCTGGGTATTCCTCCCTTTTCCACAATAACACTTCCTGTAGTTGACTGTGTGCATGTGCTCTGCCTGTGCTAGCGTTACAGAATGTGCAGCTGCTTTACAGACAGTGCAAATGACTGTGCAGCTCAGGTGTTGGACGGTAGAGTGCCAGTGGATGGCTGCATGCGCTCTGGAGGACACACATGCTAGTCTGTGTCCTGCTGAATACAGATGATGTTATAGGATGGGTTCACAAATGCAATGGGCGTTCCCATTCAGGGAGAATGTGCAATACAATATGTTCCATTCCATTCCATGTGCCAGGCCAATAAAGAGTAAAGTGTGTAAAAATATAAATGTAGTGATATGGTGACACAAACATTCAGATTCCTACTCCTACGTACCTCAGACGCAGTTCAGTGAGGCAAAGTGGAAAAAGACAGAAGAGACTTAATAATATTTTCACCTCAATGTTGAGTTTGAAATCCATCTCTGACAGGACCAGCAATAGAGACAGGAAAGGTTCTGTGGTGGAGATAGAATAAAAACATATACGCTTCCTTCCTGCTTCCCCAACTTAAGTTGTCGTTATTTCAGGGCACATTGCTTTATGATGTTAGATTGCCCTATGGGGATCAGTTCAATAAAGACAAAGAAACTCACCCACAAGCTCCTCATTCCTAAAGATGGAAATGGCAGCACTGTACCACTGGAATATGAGGGGAGCGAACAATTAAACAAATTTCTAATTTTTAAAAACATCAACAGTAATGCAAATGCATATGAATACATGCTTTGCTGACCTCTAACACCTTGGGAGTGTGCAACATGTGCTGGACGACACTTCCCAAAATCCTCCGGCTGAGCGCCAGCCTCAGGAAGAAGCGTCCCCTGCCCTGAGCGGTCAGCAGCTTCCTGCAGCCGGATGTCCGCTCCACTGCCAAAGAGAGAGGACTCAACCTGCAGTGAGGACACAGAGACGAGACGGAGCAGGAAAGGGCTGCCACAGTGCTTAATTTCATTTACCTGCCCATATAGCTTTCTAGTGTTGTGTCCCCTCTCCTGCTTGTGTAGTTCACCCTGTGCCACTGAAAACTAAGCAGGGACGAGGGACCCCACTGCTCACCCGCTGCAGGTGTCCTGTTGGAGGAGCTGCTCCACACAATGCCAGTAATCCCTGCGCACAAACCCCAGGACCGGCTCTGAAGGCATGCAACAGCAAATCACCATCGTTATCACTGCATTATCACTGTGGCAGACGTACTACTGCAAAAGCACTAAAACAGTTCACAAAACCCATGTAGTCATCAATCCACCAATCTGTCAATTCTGTCGCTATACGGTGTCTCCACAACTTCATAATGACACATCTACTGTCACCGTATCACCCATATGTCAAATAACTCTGATTTGTTGTCAGATTATACAGAGACTCCCAATTCACACGTAATTAATAACAGACATTATTAGCACATTTCACACAAGAAAGAAGCACCACATTCTAACTATAGTTTCAGACGGGGTTCCCCATTCCTTGCATCAATCTGTCTGAATAAACCACCATCTGTGCGCTTCTCCGTCAGTGTCAGTCAGTCTGGGTGTCCAGTCATATGACTCAATATGCTGCCATCAGTGTCTACAGATTGGCATCAATTCATACTCACGCTGCAGCCCTTTACGAAATATGAGCTCCAGCAACTGGCAGCAGGAGGAGAGCTGAGTACTGGCATCGGTGATGGCAGCCGCATCTGACTGGAGGCTCAAGATACACACTAGATAAACAAATAATCACAACTCTCAGACATAATCTTGGATTTAAAAAAATGTGATTAGACAAAGTAGCGTGATGTGATGATGGGGGTTTGGAGGTAAGTTGTGTCAAACCTTAAATACTAGACTAATCCTCTCTGTTCAACTGTGACAGTATTGAGAAAACAGTACTGAAAACTGCGACTTCTGTCTCCTGTTTATGCATGTATGTAGGCCTATGCATGCATAAACGCATGCCAAAAGGAAAGCACCAAATTGGGGAATGGCTTCAAAGGCAGTATCTGTTGTCTACAGTTTGTAGCGTTCCTGTAATCCAGTTTGATGACAGATTGGTGGTATCACGGGCAGGTAAAACGCGTTCCTGAGCCCAACACGTTTAACTTTCAAAGCAAGATAGCTAGTAGGCTAACTGTACAGAAACGTTATGTTACGCCAAACCTAAATATAGGATAACACTTATTTACTGCTTAATACACAGGTTAAGAAATTAAATTAAGAAACAGCTGCCGTTAGGTTAATGAGTGTGAATACACCATATGCAGGGTGAATCCGTTCGGTAGCGACAGCTACACCCCCGCCCCATAACTACACGCAATGGCCCCTACAACCACAATACCTTTCAGCGTGGCAAGCAGCGGGTCTTTGGGAGGCATGATTTTTCCTTGTTGCTGGAAACAGACGTCTATCAAAACGCACCGTATTTCTGGCACACTTCCGCAAACACTAGTTACATGCCAGGACAGCCTATGCACAAGGTTTGATCTGCCGGGAAGGAAATAAAAAAATTCCGAAACGTAAAACCAAGAGACCATCCATGATTATGAGCTAGTTTATTGTTAAGACAACATCTATACTTAAAAAAAATACTAATAATATTTAACATTGCATTAAGAATACGATTTAAAAACTACAGCAATTGTGTATCCAATAATAAAATGTTATGCCAACCAAAAATCAAATGCCCTTGTTGTATCATCCTTAACATCCTGGCGACCCCATGTGGACAAGAGTAGAGACATTAGAGATAGGCTATTTCAAGGAGATGAGACGATAAAAAGGAAAAACAAAACGAAAAAGATGAAGCTAAGCAAAATTATTCCCACCCAATGTTTCCAGTCCTTGATACATACATGTTTTCCTCGTATATAAAAAACCTTCATAAATAATGGCGCACCATAAAATACCGCAAACTGAAAATATTCGCTAGAATAGCCACAGCAAACATGGCCGCTTTTAGATTCCGTTTTCGTGAACTTGTCGGAGATACCCGAATCCTGATCGATCCTCTGCCCGTCTAATAGCAACGCTCGTTGCAGTACACAACGCCGAGCTGGCTTTTAGTGAGGAGTTCATTTGGTCTGTGCATAGAACACCTGTGGCAAAATACCATTGTATTCCCGCAACGGTAAGTCAAACTTCCTTTGCCGATTTAGTTAAACCTTTGCGTGACTTTGAATTCCCTCTGCTAGGTTTGCAGCCGTGTGTCTGGTGATGAAATTGTATACCCTAGCTAAGGTTCGCTTGCCAACGAACTGGCAGCTGAAATGAAAATAGTGACGTCGCTTGTAAATGCAGAGAAGTTAGTTTTCTTGGTATGTTCCGACGACCAGATTTTTACAGATGTGGCTAGTGTAACAATGCAAGTTTATTCTGTGCATGGGAGTGATTGCGCAGCGCAATGAAACGCTGCAAAGCCCCTGTTTCTGCATTTATTGTGTCAGAGTTCATACTTATGACAGTGGTCAGCTTTGGTTCATGGTCGGTGGGACGAAGGTGCGAAGTCGAATGTGAACAGTTTACAACATAGAGGTTTACAATCGTATTTGCTGCATCGTTCAGGAAACGACAGATTCCTCTAGCCTACGTTTGAATTGGACTGGACTATGGTGCGAAATTTTAGAATGGATTGTTTGGCATTCGTTGGGTTAATTTTTCGTCTTCTGGGAGGTAGGCTATACACATTCGAAAACTGTGCTGTTAAATTGAGTAGTATAGCTACTACATTGACGGTTTGGAAAACATGGTTTCTTTCTTTCTTTTAAGTACACCCTTAATGCATGGTATCTAAGACAGGCTTTTTTTGTTGATGTTGTTTCAGAGAGAGGCTACATTTATTTTTGGATTTAATTAGATATATGGTTTTCCTTATTTCCCCGTTATCTCAAATGCATTGCTGAACAGCAGAATCTTTATTTCCTTTGTCCGAAGTTATTTATACGCTTCTTTGTAGACTATTTTACCAGATATTCAACATCCCAAATTGGAAAGACTCTCGTAGTGTGTTAATGAATGTACTGCGAGAGCATTAATCCCCGGATTTAACTTTAATCTCACCGTACTGTCGTACGACCCTATTGCCATAGGTAATTAACCAGATGTGCATTCCCCCATTTAATTTCCCACCTGCTTTCTTAATTTCATAATTTTTGTCTCCTTTTATCTTTTCATCCGTATTCTTTATTGGTCTCGTCATTAGGTTCGCTCACTCTCAGTTTTTTTTGAACACGCATTAAAAGGTTACCCAGTGTAATTCGTTAAACGGATAAGTGGCAGGGTTTCAGGGGAAAGTGTGCGTCCCTGTATATGCACACGTGCGTGTGCGTCTGACTGCGACTGGTGACAGCAAAGCCTCAGCAGCTTCATTTTAAGCCTGTTCGAAGGCGGGGTCAATAAATGCAAACGTATTCACAGAAGCTCGCTCTGACACTGGCAGTCACATTTAGGGACGTTTAACGGTTCAAACATTGTAATAACGTTCTTTCCACATTTTCTGAGTTCGGCAAGCTTGTCTCGTGCGCTCATCGTTTTTGCTCTGTATTTACAAAACAACATAGTCCTGAAGCTCCCCTCAGTCATGAAATGCTGTGAAACTCTGCGACAGAACTAGTTTTTGAACGACGTTTTTTTGTAGATCATGTTTTTCACGTTGTAACGGTGCACTTGGCATTAGTAATGTGGTTGGAAGGAAGGTTTCCTTTTGTACCTTTTTTGTATCAGTGTTTCCATTAGAAACACAAAACTGGGCTCGCACCCCGTTTCCTTCAGATATTTTTAATTAATTGTTTGAGAGTTGCGGTATGTTTGGAAGGTAGGCTATATTGATGTTATGAGGGGAACCTTGGCACCAACAGAGACACAAATTCGATCGGTGCATTAGAAAGGGGATCAAAAAGTGATAGGCGTCACACCCAAGCAATACATGCTGAAGAAAGATGCTGATTCAATACGGTTGGGTGGGGGTCATTGACTCATTTGATGTTGAAGAACTGCTCTTTTGCCGTTTCAGGTCTCCTTGGATTATTCTGCCCTTTTTTGAATGAGTTGATTAATATTCTGTCCCACAGTATTTCAAAATCTTGCCTTGTGGCATTTTTTTTGTCTCTGATTCAAGCAAGTGAAGAGTGTGGGAAAATGTGCCAGTCCCTAGTAAACCCCCCTGCTGACTCTGTGGATCCGCTGCGTGACACACAGATCTGCGCAGTGCGGAACCGCACACACCTCTCTTTGTGGACTGACTACGGAACCGCACACACTTTCTCTCTTACTGGACTGACTGTATTCCTGCTATGCCAATGTAACACCTAACAATTATAGCACCCAGCTGAAATAAGGAACCGCAATTTCATGAAGCTGTTTCATGAAGAACTGTCACTTTGGTTGTGGGATTTAAAAAAATGAAGTGAGCATGAACTGCCAGGAGTATTGTTATAGAGAAAAGCAGATTGACAGAGTAATATTTGTACGTGCATTCTGACCAGTGTTTTACCTTTCTGTTTCCACTGTGCTCCTATACGCCACAGACCTGCCAAGATGATGAAGGAGTGCCTGCAGTTCCTCATCGAGCCCGCTAAGAACCTCAAGATACGACTCAAGGTACCGAACGGAAAGACCTCATATCCTGTGTTTGCATACTCAACCACATTTCATAAATCACTGAAGCAATGAACATTCCCTCCCTGTGATACACATGTGAAGAGTGCTTCCAGCATCAAGGGCTCACCTGCATAATCACCTCACTGCATAAGTAGCAGTCTGGAGATATTTCTGTCATCTCTGGGTGCAGTCAGTTTGTTTTGCATCATTCATCGACTAGGGAATTTTATCATTTATTAATAAACGATGCAACTGTGCATTGGTGTTATTCATCATTTGGATGAGCAGATACACAAGTAGAGCTCATTAGTGAGTCATGTCATATTTTTAGGCTATCAGATATTAGCTGGGGGGTGGAGGGTGTGGAAAGGAGCCTTCAGTTTTCAAGCTGCTTTCAAAGTTGAACATGTTGATTGTTCAGTTGTAGTATCCTCCCTTTATCTCTCCTCTAATTCTGTCCTTAGTTCCTTAATACTTTTCTTTCTCACACACTCTCTGTCAGTCACTTCTTAATTTTTCTTCTATTGGCCTCCTGGCAGGAGTCTCGTAAGAAGGTCAGGAGCGAAAAGAAGCAGCCTCTTGTGGAGACTCAGTTTTTCATCATGGAGCTGGCCAGGGAACTGAACCGCGTGTGCCAGGTATGCGCTCACATAAGCGCACGCACCGTGTCACCAACACACACATTCACCCGCGTACACACACTGGGTGCTCGGCTTGGCGACACCCCTGCATACACACGCACGCTAGGCTCTGGTGCTCTTACGCTGTGTGTGCTCTGTTGCAGAAATCAGATGTTCTTAGACGCATATGGACCTGTGAGGACACCTGGCCCCCCCTGCTGTGCCGTGCTTTCATCCTGGAGTGGGGTTGCATGCTGGAGAGCAAGGTAGACCACGGAGAGTGGGAGAATGACAAGCTTTTGGGGGTCAACCTCCAAAAGTGATCGAAGGTCATTGTTCATCTGATATTTGCTTCTCTCTTACTGTGACCTATGGAGCTGAAGGTCTCATTCTTCTATACATCTTTTCTACCTTAGTACCAAAGTACCATAAGGAAAAGCAGAAGCTCTCTGTTGTGGCTTAGCTTATGTTGTGCATGCCCGCTCTGGAAAAGTGCCTGAGTGGCTCTTGTGCTTCTTGTTTGTAGGACAGACCCATGCAGACGGACGGCTGGCCAGAGAAGCGTGATTGGAAGAGGCAGCTTTTGGATATGCTGGAACAGGGGAGTGAGCAGGACATCGAGACCTCTAAGAGGATCATACTGGACTGGACCAGAGAGCTGAAGACCAAGCCTGATGTAAGAAGGGCAGGGGTTTTGTAGTTTGGGGGCTTATTCCGTACATATACAGAATGTATTTGTCAGGGCTTACTGCTTCTAGGAAGTGTTTTGTCTCTCTCTCTCTCTGTCACACACACACACACACACACACTCTCTCCCTCCCTCCCTCCCTCCCTCTCATGCACAGTAGTCCACAGGCAGACAGGGCCCCGTAGGAGACAGAAGACAAATAGACAGACATGCTGGAAGTTGAGAGAATTTTATTTAGACATAAAAACAGGATGATTTTTTTTGTGCTCCTGCCTCCTGTCCCCCTTCAGCGGAGCATTTGGCCTGGGGAGCCCGTGCTGTTGATGCTGGATGACCTGGAGACCCAGTGGCGGAAGGGCCGACTGCCCAACCTGCTGCCTGCTATGGAACTGGTTATATGGGCTGTGCTTAAAGTCGCTGAGGACAAGGTCAGCCCCTTAAAGTAAAGCGCATCAAGCTCATATATGACATGAGGAGCACATTAATGGAAAACATGGGCCCATTAAGACTTCACAAAAATTAAACCCTTTTCATTGTGTGTCCGTACCATAGACAAACACTGTCCGAGTTAAGTCTGTGTTTTTACAGGAAACCATTCCCCAGCAGTGGCTCACCAGGAAGCAGAGGAATCAGAACATTGGTGTGTACAGAGTTTTTACTTTTGGAGTAGTTTTAAACAATCTAATATATTATTTAAATCGCACTTATGCATCATGGGTAAACTGGAAATTTTAAGCTGGCTTTATTTAGCAAAAAAAAAACAAAGGCATTGTTTTACGACATTGTTTATTTCAACTGAAGGATTCACAATAAGGAGCTGAAGTGGCTGTACACTTACCTGTCACAAGCCCTCCTGAGTCTATCTGTTGCTTTCTTTTCAGATGCAGCCAAGTACATTCCGCATACTGGTAGGTGAAACCCCACACAGATGTGATAACTATGCGGATAAGAATGATGTAAATGCAAGAAAGATAAATGTGGCAGCATGAACATTTTTTGTTGTTGGACATTTTTGTTTCTATTTTGCAGTATGGAACTGGATCTGTGATGCTGCAGGTAAGTTTACTTACATTTTTAAAAATTTAAAAAGTTTAACTTTATATGGTTATCGCTTCAATGGCAAACCTTGATTGTTATGTCTCCTGTCATCTCATCCACCCCCTGCAGTGGAGGTGACCCTTGACCCAGACACAGCCAACCCTGACCTGGTGATCTCGCACGACGACAAGAGGATGCGGTGCGGATTTGAGAGGAAGGACGTACCCAACCACCACCAGCGCTTTGACGGGTGGTGGTGCGCTGTGGGCACAGAGGGCTTCTCCTCTGGCCGGCATTACTGGGAGGTGGAGGTGGGCGAGAGGGACTGGCGTCTGGGTGTGGCCAAGGAGTCGGCACTGAGGAAGGGCTACAAGTCCCTCAACACACAGACCGGGTACCTGACCCTGCGGCTGGAGAGGGGCAGTGAGCTGAAGGCACTGACCGTGCCCTTCACCCCTCTTTCCCCGAACCTCGTCCCCCGCAAGGTGGGCGTGTACCTCGACTACGAGGAGGGCCAGCTGTCCTTCTACGACGTGGAGAAGCGCTCTCACATCTTCACCTACAACAAGACCTTCACTGAGAAACTCTACCCACTCTTTGGCACAGTGGAGATCATCAAGGACCTGGTCATCAGGTCTGCAGGAACTAGGGAACAGTGCTTCTGCCCTGGTCCGTGTCTGTGGGGCTGATCTCCTTGATCCCCACGGTCAGATAGATACGAGTGAGAACCAGTATTCAATAAGTAGACGAGAGATCCACTGCTGTAAAGATCAGCATGCTTTCAAATACCTGTGCTTTGAAATAAGCCTGCCATGGCTGCTTTTTACATTGATTCTTTCATTCCAGCTTGCTAGAATCTGTAATGCACTCATACTGTGTATTTGCATATATTTGAAAGAAAATACTGTGGTCATGTTATTGTTGACTTGTACAATTCGAATCTTGTAATAATGAAGTACTTTCTGTGATGAATAAATTTACAAAATTAAAGTGTTAGTTCACTTTTGCTATTTTTTCCCCAGCACACGTATTACACACATTTATTGTGATTGCATGCATTTAACCAACGGTTCCGCTATAGCAGCTAGTAAAGACAGTAAACAGCAACTCTTGTTAAAAGCACACAATCGTTTTTATTACAAGTGCAATATATTTGACATGCTTAATAAAAACCAAATTCACAGAAGAGAATATGTAGATATTTCAGTGTACAAAATCAATTATAACTGTATTTTATTGCAAATTAAAATAAAATAATACATGTTTTACCCTTGGGTTTTTGGTATTCAAGTGAAATGTTGGTGGGATAGCAAACACAACTTAAGTCAAATGCAGACTGCTGCTAACTTGCCTATATATTTTTACTATATGACATTCAGAAATGGGTCTTCCTCTGTGTTTTTTTAAAATGTTGAGCATACTGAAGGTTTTTGGCAGTTAGTGACTTTAGCAGAGTAACAGAAAGCAATGTAGCCATATGTGTCATGAAAATACAATCTTTCGTCAGAATATATATGGATATATAGATATTTTTGCTAAAGCAATGATACTTAACCAACATGCTGGTTAAAAGTGTGAATGTGCAATTTTATCTTGTGAATCTGCACTACTGCATTGGCAATTGGCAGAATGCTGTATCAGTTACTACAACATATTGATTTCAGAACTACTCCACTTAAATATCCCAGGAGAACACTGACAATATAGACAATGTAAAATAGTCAATCAAAGTAAATACAAACAGTATTTCACAAGGATGCATGGCCCCCAAGCTTTACTTAACATAATTAAAAATGTCATACTTATATACAAAAAAAAATTAAGAGCTATAAAATTCCCTTTTCTGAGACGTCATTCAAGAATTTAGAAAAATAAATTTTTTAATTGTATAATGCAACAGTCAGAAACACTGCAATATTCCATTCTAAAAAAGCATCTAGTTATAATTCTAAAAAGCCAGCTGAGTTATTTGGTATGAGAATTGGGACTTACGGTGGTAAAGGCAGCTTCGGTTTTAAATGGATCAAAAGGGACTTCTGTCTTTCATTTCAGACGGCTTCAGAGAGACTGAAATCAGGGTACGTTTTAATGGCTATCCTTACAGGATCACTGAGCAGAGACTGCAGCACAGCTAGAAATTAAAACATGAATCACTGTGATGTTGGGAGGTAATAACTCTGAAGAGGCCCTCTCCAGTGTTGTATTTTTGGAACTCCTCCAGCTCAGGACCTCGCTTTCTGCGTCTGCCTGATAGGTCCTCCACCTCCAGGGCTCCGCCACACAGCTAATCTCACAAGGGCAGTGTCAGAGTGACCCGTCTCATAACCTGGACAGGCTAATCCAGTGCCTCAGCGAGACTGAGTAACGGGCCATTACAAATCCAGGGTCAAACATTACCCTTGAAGGAAGCTCTTTTTGAGAGTGATAGAACTCATGCAAATGTTTCCCCCACACCCCCATTAGAGAAGACAGAAATATAAGTAACGGTGAGATATGAAGAGAAATCCCAGAGCAGGGGGCCAATGCCAAGGTTTCCTCTGGGTGTAACAGACAGAGAGGACTGAGGATTTCAGAGATTCCCCCTCCCCCTCCTTCCTCGGGAGAGACGGCTGGTAATGATCTGCTGCGGAGGCCGCAGGTTCGCGCTTCACTCTGGAGGGCTCTGAGTCCTCAGGCCTCGTAGAACTTCTCCACCATTTTGGTCATGCTGGTTCCTGACACAACGCCCCTGCTCACCACCTCTTTGGTGACATGTCGGGTCACTGTGCCCCTGGTCTCTGTGTGCTGCGTGGACATCATCATTCCATCTGGTGAAAGAGCCAAAAGTGTAAGTGAGTCTGTGTGCATGCTGCAGAGGCTGATAAGCTGCTTTACCAGGAGCAGCTGAGGTCATAAGACAGTTAGCACTAGCTGTTTCTCGTGACAGAGCGGTAAAGATAGAGATCACTGTACCTGTTAAAAAGGGGTCGTCAAATGTGGTGTGAGTGACATTGGTACGAGTACTGATCTCTCCTGGAAGATGGAACACGTCTCTCCTTGTCATTGCCTGACTGCTGAATTGGGACAAGTTACCTAGGGAGAGGGGAATGAATAGAGTATGTTACCCACCTAATTAAAATTCACTTGGGTTGAAACATCACACAGAAAAAGTAATGGTTTTAGAGGGCTACCCTCATTCACATTTTCTATTACAGCATTTAACAAGTAACATTCACAAGTTTTGCTAAGTTCAGCTGTGGACAGAGAAATCAGTGCTGAAAACTATGTCATGAGGATACCTCCATCCTGGGACTCGATGGTGATGATGCCCTCTCTCTCAGGACCGAAGCCCTGTGTGGTTCTGGCCTGGACTTTAAACTTATAGGGCACATTCTCAGTCAGGTCAGACACAGTCAGGCTGGTCTCTGCGTTGTCTCCGCTCACCTGGAAGGAGCGGACATCACCTGCAAATGGAGAGCCACCCAAGGGACAATCAGACATCATAGACATGCCCTGTGCATTGTGGCCCAAGGAAGGGTGAGACCTATCAGTGAGTGCAGGAGAAATTACACAGTTTCAAACACAAGTACAAACTCACTTCAACAGATACTGTCTATGTATGAGTCTGATGGGAATATGCTTTGTACTAAGAGGCCTGACAGAGGGAGAGTTTCATAAAATGTTTCACTTGATGATGTAAGAGTTTGTAAGACTGTCCCAGTATTGCTGTGGAAGGCTGCCGCTGAAATGACTGATTTATTTTCCCAAAGAAAAAGTAGAAAAGCTGTTGAACAAAACAACTGACTGATGGAGTGAAACGCTCATCCGGCCCAGCAGGCCTCACCTCCCCCATGCAGTTGTTCGCAGGTGACCATGTAGCCCAGGATGTCCCCGTTGGGCTTGCGTGGTTTGTCCCAGCTGAGCTGCAGGGCCTCGGGGCTGAGGGCAGTGAACACCAGGGGACCGGGGGCACTGGGGGTGCTGAGGGTGAACGGGGATCCTGGACAAGAGGAGGAGTGCCGCGTTATGGAAAACGGTACAGAAGAACTGGGTTGGAAGGGAGGAAAAGGATCACAAAGGAGATGAAAGCGTGTGAGCAAGGGAGAAAGAGGGGAGGGGGGCGTCACCTGGCACAGGGCTGAGGGGACTCTTGGGATCCACGGCAGATTCAATTGTGATCACGCCCTCTCTTTCGGGACCCCAGCCTTCCTGGCTCTGTGCTTTGACCTTGAAGATGTAGGAGTGATTGGGCAGGAGGTCTTTTACCACCACAGAATTCCCTGCAGTGCTGGGCACCTCGATACGCTTCACCTCACCTGAAGGAAAAGTTAGGAAGGTTACAAAAATTCTTTGTGCTTTGAGTCCTCTGCCACTACTTGGAAAGTAGGACATACAGTACACCAGTGGTAACCAACCCTGTTCCTGGAGATCTACCATCCTGTAGGTTTTCACTCCAACCCTAACACACATCAATTCAACAGCAATAGATCCTATTGAGCTGTTAATTAGTTGAGTCAGGTGTGCCAAATTAGGGTTGAAGTGAAAACATACAAGATGGCAGATCTCCAGGTACAGGGTTGGATACCACTGGAGTACACTAACAGGGGCAGTTAACTCTAAACCAAGGCATAGTCTTAGGTAGCCTTGCACAATCTTTCTTTTACAAAAATGCCATTTTACAAGCTTTCAGCATAAAAGATAAAGAAAACGTACCATTCAAACAAATAAGGAATTCTAAAGAGCTAAATAAAAACATGGTGAAAGATAGAGGCAATGAGTTCTACCTCAATCCCACAGCACTAACCTCCACTGAGCAGTTGGTAAAGGACGCAGTAGCCCAGGACATCTCTTTCACAATGAGGCTCCTGCCAACTGACTTTGAGGGCAGTAGGTCCCAGGGCAGAGAAAACCAGCCGAGTGGGTGTGTCTGGGACTCCTGGGGTCAGCCTGGGGTCTGAGCAGCAGGGCACAGGCAGGGTTAGAGCAAGAGAGGAGAGGGAAGGACACATTGACTGCGGGGACAGCACACACTCACAATGGCAAGCTTGGGTACTGGTGATACACAGAACAAACTGACACATATGAACACAAAACTCCACGAGACATATACATGTGTTCACAGACCCACAGACAAAGTTGAAAACACATACACACAGGTATGTATACATAAGCACACACACACACACACCCAGCATATTCACAATAAATGGAAACACACAAAAAAAATATGTGAAACTACACAGACAGGTCCAGCGACACATAGCCCATTACTGACCCTCGCACTCTCTCCAGTTTAAATAAATTACCTAAATAAAATTTTACCAAAATTTTGCAAGAATAAATGAGTGTAAAAATAAATAAGATTTATGTTTCGGTATAAAAATAACAGAATCACAAAGATTATTTCATCCACTCTTTCACAATGTTTTGTTTTCCAAAATGCTGTTCACCCTGTCCAAAAGTACAACATATAATCAATTTCACCTTCATTTCAAATGTACAGCTCAGTTAGCACTGTTGCTGTGATATCTCCCTGTGTCCCTGAGGCTAACCCTGCTTTGGGCAGGAGTGCATTCTCTGAGAGGGCTGTAATGGGCTGTGTGCACTCACCCTGGAGCACCCTATCCAGGTTCTGCAGTGCGTCGTTGACGTCTTCAGACTGCGTGCGCGCCCTGCCGCTCTGACCCACGCTGTAGTTCACCAGCGTCTTGCTGTAGCCAGACACACCTGAGATAGCAGGGAGCAGGAAGCAGGACAGAGGAGGGAGAGGGGAGGGCAGGGGAGGGCAAGGGGAGGTTAAGGGGGCATGGAGTGAAGAAGGGTTGGTCGTAGGAGAGGAATTAAGAAGAGGTGAAGGGTGGGGAGTGGGTTGGAATTGAAATAAGGGTAGTGTGCAAAAAAAGATGGGAGAGTAGGGGAGGAAATGAGCAGCAGTCAGCAGAGAGGTCTCGCAGGAGCAATGAGCAAAGCACGCATGACTCGAAAAACCAAAAAGCCCCCTATCCATGAGGCCACTTGACCCCCATGCACAAAAAAGAAAAATATCTCTTTCTTTCAAAATTTTATTGCCATACAGTGAGATAACTGCCTTATCTCACATCTGGTAGTTTTGAACTTCCTCTCTGCTGTTGTAACTCCCCATAGGAAAATATTTGTTCTGTGAGGCGAGTAATTGTGTTTGCACTTTAACTTTCTGCAAACAGCGGCAGTAAGGGAGGAAGAAAAACTGTCATGGAGTGCAGTACCAAAAATACAGTTAGGAGAAACGTATGTTTTCAATGAACCTAATAAAAAGTACAAGAAAAATGAGGAAGAAAGTCTATCTCACCTCAAACATGCTGTTACAGTGTATAATATGGCTGAGTGTAATGAATTATGAAAGATTCAAAAACTATGGCCAAGATGTTGTAATTTACCCCAAGACTCTTTCAGGATGTTAGTTTGCAGAGGAGAGAAAGAAATAAAGCAAACATGGATCCCCCACCCTTAACCTTTAAGATTTAGGGAGCACATAGTACCTAGACTCTCTGGGAACTCAGGTATGTCCGCCATTACGATGGAGTCTCGCACACCATCACTGTCATAGTAACCCCTCTCAGAGCGTTTCCTCATCACCACTTCCTCCGTGCGCAACCCACCGACTTTCGTCACTCCCTGTTTGCTTGAGATGGGTTTCCCTGATGGAGAGGAGACAGGGAGAGCAGGCGGGTGTTAGCAGGAGAAAATGAATTGTGAATGGTGGTAAAGCTGAGTCAGCTATCACTGCATGGGAGTTTGGCTGACTCTGCTATTTTAGCCACTTGATGAAGGAGGCTGATTCAAAATTAATATTCCCCGAGAGTCTCTCAACACGGCAACCTCAAGTGACCTGCAGAGCGCTAAGATCTGGAATCATGCTCCTTACTGCCTCTGACCTATTATATCGCAAACTATTACAAACACCTAATTATTCACTGGAATGGGTTCAGATTCTGTCCCCAGGTATTCTGGCCATCAGGGCTGATTCTGAACTTTGCGGTGAGCAGCTAGGTCTCTGCCTGCTGTTCAAAACTGGTGCTGCTGATTCAGTCATCAGCCTGATGTCATTAGAAGGCTGAAGGCACACATTGAGAAAGCAGGCTAATGCACAGGATAAGTGTTTCAAGCATCAATCTCAGCTCTCAGAGTTTACGTTTTTAAGTTAAGTTGCTGGTAACTGAATGGAACTCTGAGTGAGGAAATAGCTTAAGCGAACATGGAACATGAAGACACATAGCACACAAGCAGTAGTATACAGCATGGGGTGCTTTCTTGTATTACAGAACTATGTTCTGCCATTAAGTGGCCGACATATTCCCTCCTTCTATCTATCTTGTCAGCATTCTTGAGCAATGAGTTGCAAATAACAGCCCCTGCACACAGAAGGAAATGGCGATGGGTTCAGTTGCAAGTTACTCCAGTTACCTGATAATGTTCAATCAAGGGATTAAAAATTAGCCAGTTAACTTTCACCTGGACGTTTAGCAGGCAAGATCATAGAGGGCAAGGCTAAATAAGTAAACAATTACTTTTCTCTTCTTGGAAAAAGCACACTGAATGCGTTTCCAAAAGATGAAAGACTCAACCCTAGTCAACATCAGGCCATGTTGACAGAATCTTCTACAGACCTAATTTAGGGAACGGAGCAATACCAAAGGATAATAAGACAGGAAACGGCAGTGCTGTTGCAGAAATGATCTGATGGGAACCTGCCAGCTAGTTATAAACTATGAATGTAATGAAGCAGAAGGCCTCATTTATCATAGATCATGAGTTCTCAAATCAAGCTGCTGGGGGGTTCTGATTTATAAGGAAAATAACGGTGAATGCCTTTAGGCTAGGTTACCTTGTCCAGATAAGTAAGTGGTGGTGGTATTTATGTTCATGCTGCCCCCTCCTCCGTGATAGCTGGGGCTAAGCTGGGAGAGGGGGGAGACCTGGGTGTGGCTGGAGGATGAAATGTTGCGCGTCATTGAACTTGAGGCTCCGGGGTACAAGAAACTCTGATCCCATCTCCCATTCATGAACTGATCTGTAAAACACAACATCAGTGACAGAATGAACACTCAGGCTGGCGGGTCCGGAAGGGAGGGAAGCAACGCTGCACCAACAAAACAACAAAAGAAAAACCAAAGCAAAAAAACCAACAAGACAACGCACACAATAAGGCCACACAACCTCCTCCGCACGGACGTATCACCAATGCTACAGCAGCGCTAAGCCTTTATATTTGTGGGACAGCAGTGCTAAAACTAGAAGCCTCCTCCTTCCCAGTTCTGCTCCAGCGAGGGGATGGGGGTTGGGGGGAGAGAGGTGCAGCCATCTATGGAGATTCCTCCATCATCAACTGGTCTGGAGCAGTTGATGCCGGCAAGATCCCTGCTTTGACTTGGCAAGTCACGAGGGAGAGGCCGGAAAGAGCAGCAGACTAGCACTGCGATCCGGCAGGCTAGTCTGCAAAGAAAAGAGGCTGGGGGAGCACAAGGGTGCGCGCTGGCATTGAGCTGGAGGCTTGGCAGAGGCTGGCATGCGTCTACCAGGTTGGTCTTCACCTTGAAGCGGGGTCTGGGCACGAGGAGGGTGTGGTGGCTCATCGCTGCCCTCTGTGTCAGTGCTGAGTCGGTGGGGGATGATATCAGCTGGCAGCTTCCAGGAAACCTTGCGAAGGTCCAGGTCCTCACCAACCAGCTGAACATATTTCCAGCGCAAGCCTTTTTCAAGGAAAGCAAGCAAGCATGGTGGGGGGTTGATGGGTTGGGCTGGCTGGGTAGTTGGCTTTTAGCTAAGCAGGGCAGGAGGGCATAATTTGGGGGAATGTGAAATGGAGAGGAGGAGGCTGGTAGGGCCTGAGTGGCAGAATGAGGACCTTCATTCATTACAATCCTGGACTCTGACGGAGGTGTGGCCACATAAAAACCAAGGACATGAGTGTGTAACCGTACAAGGAGCCTCAATTCAACAGCATGTTCAGAAGTTTCCTAATTTATATGAAGGAACTCTTTTGTGGTTGGGTGGCAAAACTCCAGCATGAAGACATTTGAATACTGAAAAGAAGCTGAGAAATCAGGACTGAAATCATGGAAGAAGACAGTGTGAGGCATCATTTCAAACCTGCTGAATCCACGCAAAAAATGACAAAACTTTCAACTTAGAGACTTCAATCTGCTGTTGGGGAATGGAATGTATCTGTAAGTTGCAACAGTGATACAGCTTTTTTTATTTGTGCTCTTCTGTATCTGTCTTCTCAGTCATCTTGTATGCTGTGATTGTGCTTTAGCAAATAATGACTGATGGAGATGGAAAACAGACACTAAGGTTCCAGGCTTGTAGCTGCCAGTCACTTGAAACTTTACTCAGAAACTCACCTGTTCCTCACCACATCGCAGATTTTTTCTACAAAAGTGCTACATTTCCAGACCATTTAGTAGTACTATGCCACACACCCTACCACGTGTATTGGAGGCGCTATGGACACTGCACAGAATGCCAAATGGGTATGTGGTGTGCCTTAATGCAGGAAACATCCATATCCAGTCAGCATATCAGATATTTTATAAAATGTATTCAAATATACTGTAATGCATACTGAAAATAGTATGGTAAATCAGGCCAAAGTGTGGCACAAACTACAGATTAGCAGGCTATAAGATATTATAGTGTTATAATGTGACATAGTGTTATACTGTAGGTGTATTTGTGGTGTATAAACAGGGAACTATACCAACCTTCATCAGCCACACTGGGCCTCTTGCTGTCACCTGGGGAACGCAAGACCTCATTGCTGTACATCAGGTAGCTTTCATAGTCGTCACCTGCTTCCGCATCAACGATGGGGATGTCAGGAATGATCGGAACTGATCAGAGGTAAGAAAAACACAAAGTGAATAATTATTACCATCCATCACAAACGTGCGACTGAATATTACATTGCGCCACATGATTAACGATAACATTTCTGCTATTTCCTCGCTGCTCTTTACCCTGCTGTGAAAAAGTATTTGTCCCCTTCGCAATTTCCTCGAGTACTGGATATTTAACACACTCAGTGGTTTCAGACATTTAGACAAGATGTAATATTAGTCAAAGGGAACCTGAGTAAACACAAAGCACATTTTTTAAAAACATTTCCTCTATTTCATGAAAAAAGTTTTCCAAGACCCATATCACCCGTGTGAAACAGTAATTTCTCCCTTAAACCTAATAACTGGTTGCATCACCTAGTAGCAATAACTGCAACCAAATGCTTCCTATAATTTGATATCAGTCTTTCACATTTCTGCAGAGAAATTTTAGCCCACTCATCTTTGCAGTACTGCTTCAATTCAAACAAATTGATAGGTTTTTGCGCATGAAATGCTTGTTTAAGGTCCTGCCCCAGAATCTCTATTTGGTTCAAGTCAGACTTTGACTAGGCCACTCCAAACCTTTTGTTTCTTTTAAGCCATTCAGATCTGGCCTTGTTTCTGTGTTACGAATCATTGTCTTGCTGCATAATCCAATGCATCCACTGCAATAATTAAATCGCATCCTATCATGCTGAGCTCAGTTGCATTTCAGTCTTCACACAGTTCTACAGTTCTCCTCTTCTACACTACTCGCAGCAGCCTTTCCAGTGTTCTGGTGGTCTGCTCTGTCTTCTACATCTACTCTGTTCACTTAAGGAGAAACTAGCCTTCTAATTTCCTTCACACTATTCTGCTGGGGTTTCCTTCTCTCCATAGATTGTTCAATCTTCTCACTGGACTTACTGGACATGGGCCTGTTAGGCTGTGTGGCCAGGTTAATGGTGGCATCTCTGTGCGGCCCCCAGCCAATACTGTTGCAAGCACGGACATTATAGATGTATGTCTGTGAGGGCTGCAGGTTTTCAATCAACAGCATGCGCTTCTTGGGGTTGTCAATCTTCACTTTCTTTGTCTGACCTGTGGGTTCTGCAATGCACAAGAGTGGAGACAAGGTGTCACCAGCTACACAATGCAGTAGGAGGAGATGCAACAATCAGAGTGTTTTTATTCAAAATGCTAATATGTGAGATCAACTATTTATATGCACATCCATGGAGGGAAGGATGCAGAAAACCAAAAGCCCCTTACTGCCATCCTCATCAATGGGTGTGTAAGTGACTTCATAGGCAGTGATGAGGCCATTGGTCTCAGCTGGCTCGGCCCAACTCAGTTGAGTGACAGTTGGACTGATTACATTGAAGGCCAGACGCCCTGGCTCGCTGGGAACTGAAAGGGAGGGAGGGAGATGAGAAGAGAAAGTCATGGGTGAAAAGTGCAGACAGAAACGATACTTTCAGAGATTGCTGGTGTTACGTAAGTCTTTAATCTATTTTGACATTCTTGCTTGCTTCCACAGAGGAAATATCAAAGATTAACAGGGCCGTAAAGGTTTCACTCAGTTCTTCCTTGACCAGAGAGAAACATCATTAGGCATGGTCAGAAATACATGAGACCCACAACCATGGCTTTACAGCAACAGCGGGGTTTGACTTACCGTCCTCTTTTGTCTGACAGTGAACCACATTACTGTAGTGGCCATCGCCCAGTGCATTGTAGGCACACACACGCATCTCATAGTCACAATATGGGTAGAGGTTGGTCAGCTCAGCCTGCGGGGTCTTGCAATCGATCACTTGGGCATCTGCCTCGGGGTCTCCTTGGATCCAGTACTTTACCTGAGAAGAGAGATGGAAGACTCATTAAGGTTAAGCAAACAGAAGAGGAAATCCACTCTAGGACAGATTCCAACATTAATAAACAGGAGAGAGAGATACTTAACCTGAATTGCTTCAGTAAATATTCAGCTGTATAACATAATTTTATGTAAAAAGATTGCAAGCTGCATAAGTCTTACTTTGTAGCCAAGGGGGTTGCCAGATGGAACAGCCCAGTTGAGACGGATATTTTTGGGTCCTGTGGCAGTGGCTTTGATGTTACCTGGGGCTAAAAGCCGTCCCCCAGGTGACTGGGCAACTTGGCTGACGAACCCCATCGTCTGCATGGCGTTGTCCCCTGAGGGAGAGGAGGTGAACAGAGCATTCGTGTTAGGGCCTAGGATGTAGCTTTGTTTATGTCAACAGCTTAAAGAAAATTGATAGAAAATTCATGTTGATAGAAATAAACCGAAGGAGCACAGGACCATGTTTTGTTCTGGATGTGCAGGGGTTTTAAGTGACCAAAATACTGTATGTCCAGTTCATGACCACTCACCACGGTCAGTGACATTGATGAGGGTGGTCTTCCTCTCCCCAATGGTGGCATTGCTGCTCGGGTCAAACAGCTCCAGGTGGAAGGTTTCCGGCTTGATAGGGCTGGGATAGGCTTGTGGGTCAATTACCACGTTCTTCTCTGTCTCACCAGGGGCAAACTTGAGAATGCCCGACAGGTCGAAGCGTGAGGACTTGCGGGTACGCCAATGAACGGTGGCTGGGCTTTCCTGGTTGCGCGTCCGCACGACGGGGACGGAGTAGCTGGGGTCAAAGGTTGTGTAGTTCTGCGTGCCCTTCTTAAACATCACCACACTGGGCTCTGCTCTCAACAGAGGGGCAAAGGGGAGAGGGCAGGTGGTTTTACCTACTGCACTGACCACTGTGAAGTGCCTTGATAACCTGATTTTAGTTTTAATTTACATTTGCATGGCCATTATTTTGTTTAACATAACATAACATAACACAATACTTACCATTCCCTGACTAAATTAGTGCCCAGAGTTTCTGCCTCTACGGTATGACCTAACAGGCTATTCCACACATTGACTACTCTCAACTATGGGTCTTAGCAATGGGTCTTTGAAGAGTGCATAATCAGCAGTACTGAGATGGCCCTCACTCTGCTCACCTGGCATGTCAGTGATGGTGACTGTGGTGCGGGGGTATTTTCCCAGCTTGGCGCCCTGTCGCGGATTGCTCAGGTCCATCACAAACTGCTTGACCTGCTTTTCGCCCAGGAGGGAGTCATCCTCGCCCAGTTCCAGAAGCTTCACGGGCACGGTCTTCTGGGTCTCCCCTGGCTGATAGGTCAGATCTCCTTCCACTCCAATATAGTCCTGCAGACACAAACATGAGGTGGAAAAAGAGCCAGTCAGATGAGGGAGGGAGAAGGACAGGAAAGTAAAACAGCCTATAGCAATAAGACCAGAGTAAAACAGCCAGAGACAATAAAGCACTGTGTTGAAAACAAAAACACAACCAAATTGATGGCATGGAGTGAGTTACCTTATTATCCCTGGCAGTGAGGTCACGGGTACGATACGTGACCTGCGTGCGCCCATCCTCGATGATCTCACGGTTGATGGGGATGTTTGCCACCCCATCCAGCCGGCTATAGGTGTAGGAAGGCTGCAGGAAGGTCAGGACACTCTTTGCTGGAGAGGAGAATGAGCACACTGTGTTAAGGTTCTCAAACACACATAGTGCTGGCACAACATCAGGCACCAGGGGGCACCAGAGGTCACCAGGTGGCACCACCCACTGATAATCATTCATTGTGCACATGCTTCAGCAATTCCAATGGCTTAGAGTAATCCAAATCAGAACCACATGTTACTTCACTTATAATTTTTTTGTCAATAGTACATCAAGTAATGCTTTGTATGAATGTAAGATAAATGTGCAGGGAGCAGAAATGTGCTTTAGCTAGGCCCACAGCCGGGGTCGGCTGAGATGATTAAGAGTTCAGAGACGGCTCTCACCGTGCTCCTTGATTATAGTGATGTCGACAAAGCGGCGGCCGATCTCAGCAATGCCCAGGGGAACGTCCAAGGCCTCCACCTTCAGCTGCTTCTTATCGTCATCTTCATCCTTGACGAAGAGAGGCACGCGTACGTCCACCAACTCTATGCCCTCCTGCATCTCCACGGCTCCTGTTGCCTCTACAGAAGCAGATTCGGGCAGAGACCGTGAGGGGAAAGAGCAAACGCATGGGAGCAGCCTGTTCTCCCTGTTGCCAAGCGCAAGGGAACCGTGTGTGCACCTGGAGATGGGATCTAACCTCTGTCTGTGGCCACAGTGTAGTAGCCGGGAACAACTTTCAGGTCCCCAAAGTTAGCGGCTTGGACCTGCTTCTCAGTCAGTTTGACAATGTCAGGGTACGTGGAGCGGGGTGCTGAAAGAACTGTGTCCACAATGGTGTTGTTCTGCCTAAAGGAGGGAAGTGGAGAGGCAGGTAAGGGTAAAGACTGTGACTACATTTGACTACATGGTCCTTGTTATAGTCATAGTCAAAATCATATACATAGCCATAGTTACTGTTCATTTGATTATTCTCTTGCCTGTCTGTTCTTAATTTGGCTGATTTGTTTCTCCATTGGTCATTGCCTATGCTTCTATTAAGTTTCAAAGCTTATTTGACATATGGCAAAATTTTGCACAAAATCTAAAATTTGCATTTTTTATAACAACATAATTTGTCTCCCACATCCTATAAATGAAACAAAAACAAGACTGCACTTTCATGAATTTAGCTTCCAGTCAAAAGTTTATTCTGTTCTGTTCTTATGTTTGTTTGGTTTTTTTTTTAGCAAAACCAATAAACTGACTTTTTAAAGGCCTATTACTCACATTTTGTATACTTTGATTGTATTCTAAATTGTACACAATATTCTCTTCATACTATATATTATATTTAAAAGTTTTTAATGTTTTTGTTTAGCGCATTTAGTACACTTTTTGTATTCTTTTACAGTAAATGTACCATTACCTTTTTCCAGCATTGGGCTGGGTCCTAAAAGAGAAGAAAAATTCAGTATGTCAGATAAAACATAGAAAACAAGAATAATCCTTGTTAACTGAATACTGAAAATGGAATAAAAATAAACAGCAAAGTATGAGATGGAACCATCCTCAAAGGTTAGTGTTGGTGAAGGTTTTTCTAACCGGGCTACAAGTCTATCACAGATCACCACACTGTAAGGGTTTATGCATTGTCTCATCCTAAAAAAAGCCACAGTCACTTCACCTGAATTTGGTCTTTTGAACCTTCTGAGCACCAGGGATCTGCTTGTAGATGTCATTAAGCTGCAATATGGAGAAGGCACAGTATAGTCATTCCAGGGAGTCACCAAAGGAGGCGCCCTCCACAAAACTATCAGTACACAGTAAAGTTCCACTCACACTGTCGTCCACCTCCCTGCGGAGCATGTCAGTATCAAGGGTTTCAGGGCGGGACAGGTTTTCGGTGAACGCACGATTCAGTCGCAGAGAGATAGGGTGTGGGACTGTGGAGAGAGAGAGAATGAGAGCGATAGAGAGAGACAGAGAAAGAGAGAGAGAATTAGGAGAACTCTGAAACAACATTTGTTCAGCAGGACAAAAAAGGGGCAGAAGAATGTTAAGATAGAGAAAAATTTGGTGCTTCTTCTACCCATCTCTTGTTCCTTTCTTTTTAAGTTCCCAGGTTATACACTGCTGGTACAGTCAGCTGCTGATATTTTAGCCGAGCATTGCTAATGCACCCAAGTAAAGTTTCTTTGGGCCACTAACTGCAGGTGATTGTACCAAACAAATCCAAACACGAAGTGCTATGAGAAACCCCACAGGAACATGCCATGGCATCTAACACGTAGTGCACAGCGTCTCAGACCTTCTCAGGTGCTGAGGCAGTAAAGCAGTAAGGACTGCTGAGAGGGTGAGGTGCAGTCTGGGGGACTCACGGATTTCCTTGGGGTTGGGCGTGATCTGGGCCAGCGGGTGGTTGGGCGAGCGGTGAACATTGTCAGTGATCTTCCAGCGCACCACGTCAGTGCCCTTGAGGGGGCCAGTGCGCACCAGGGGCGTGTCCAGATCATTGGAAGTCAGGGCAGACTGACGCAGCATGTACTGGTCCTCTTTGAAGCCCACCATACGGCCTGCAAACACAGCGCACCGTCAGCTGTCATACGCACAGCACAAGCACTCGCACAGAGGGAACGCACCAGTGCTCCCAGTGATTACAGATATGTACTCATCTGCAACTTCACTCAGCTAAACAGTGCGGAAACCACCCACCTCGACCACAACACGGCAGCAATGCCAGGCAGGCCTGAGGGGAAAAAAAGCACTGCTTGGTCATTATGATCTACATTCACACTGAAGACAACATCTTTCAGTTAAACACTAGAGGCAGTTCTATCAAACAGTCCCAGATGGTGGACAGAGGTGATGTATGCAGCATGTGTTCAGACAGGAGTATGGTTGATTGGTTTAAGGTGAACAACAGAGATGGCAGCTTGTTTCAGGACAGGTGGCTGTGGATGTGGTGGCTGTGGTGGGTATGGGGGCTGTGGATGCGGTGGCTGTGGTGGGTATGGGGACTGTGGATGTGGGGGCTATGGGTGTAGGGACTGTGAATGTGAGGGCTGTGTTTGGTATGGGAGCTGTGGATGTGGGGGCTATGAGTGTGGGGGCTGTGTTGGGTATGGGGACTGTAGATGTGAGGGCTGTACCTTGCAGCAGGCGCAGTACTTCCAGCAGCACAGCAGCAGCAGACCCAGTAGCAGCATGAGGAACATGATGAGGGGGATGAGCCACAGGAAGCCTGCTGGGGGGCAGTCTGGAGCACAGCAACACAGCAGCAGTTACAACAACACAGACATAAACACATGCAAGAGATGCATGCACATGCACACACAGGCACAAACACGTGTACAAACATACACACGTACGCGCGCACACACACATACACGCACACACTTATCTGCACACACATGTTAATACGCACTCATAGCACAGACACACTGCACACACGACTGCTCACCCTTCTTCTTGAGCACTTGGACATCGTTCACATCATTGGGCTGGACCGCATAGTCCACGGTGTAGTGGTAGGTGCAGTCATCTTCCTCATCTCGGAAAGTGCAGGTCTCGATCACATCCTCCTCTGTGAATACACACAGCAGATGACACTGTCACCGCACCTCAAACAACTCAACTGGAAGTAGAGCAGCAGCTGCTTTCAGTGCACACTGCAGACGGAGGCCTGAGTTACAGAGCGCTTTTCACTCACTCTTCTGGAGTTCATCCACCATGGTGATGTTGAAGGGGCAGCCCTTACACTCCTCCCCCTTCCTGTCTCCTGTTTTCCAGGCCTTGCACTGGGCACAGCTGCGTGTGCCTTCACATATTCCCAGTTGTGCCTGAGAGAGAAGGGCACACGCCGAGTTAACGCATTGTAGTAGATAAAATACGTAACTGTACGAGCAGTAGGCACGTCCAGGTAAATCTTTACAAGAGTACACACAGACACGAACACACACACATGCACATACACACACAAACTTGCATGGACAGATATTTCACTCACCTCGACATTGGCCTCACAGATGTCGCTCAGAAGCATTGTGGAGTCGCGGCATTCACAACGTCCACACTTGCACTCGCCTCGCCCGTTACAGATCCCCTGTGGCCGGAAACGGAACAGAGACATTCGGTCACGCCCACAACACGTGTTCAAAATGTCGGGAATGGAGAAATTGAAAGAAAAAGAAGTAAAATCCGAGAATTTGACATTGATTTATCAAACAAATCTCAAACTGCATAGCTCCAAATTTCTAAACCATAAAGAATTTTTTTTGAATCTAAGAAGTCCCATAAAAATGTGCCATACAAAATATGACCCTACAAAAGCAAATGAAATGACCGTTGAGATAATTACTTTTATCTGGTAGCGCCATGAATAGAAAGGGGCTCAGTGCACATTGCAGAAGAGAGGGACACAAAGCCCGAGAGACACACGCGGATGTGAAGGAAGAAAGAACGGGACGGTTGTAGCTCTCACCCCCCTGGAGTCCAGGCAGGTCTGGTTGCTTTTGGGACACTCACAGCCTGACCCCTCCCAGCCCTCCTCGCACACACACTGACCGTGGAAGCAGGTGCCTCGATCTGCAGAGGCAAATTCATAACTGAAACCACTAATGTACACAACAAACAAACAAAAAACACTCGCACACCCAAATAACACAGAAAGACAGAAAAGAGTATGCATGTTCCTGTCTAAAGGACCCTAGGCCATTGCATTGTCTGAGAGGGAAGTGCTACCATTGCAGAGAAATCCCCCGACGCGCTGGCACTGGGTCTTGTCGTACTGGCAGAAGGGGCCCTCATACTGAGTGGCGGCGCAGACGCAGATGCCGCACAGGCAGTCCCCGCGGCCTGAACAGGGCAGCTTCATGTCGGGCCCAATGCAGCCCTGGTTGCCCGTTGTGGCTCCAGTAGAGCAGTTACAGAAACTCCCCAGCCTGCAGACAGAAGGCACCACAGTTACCATGGCAGCTGCTGCATTCGGAATAAGAAATAATACATGTTGAATTTCACATCAAAGAAAAAGATTATAGGGATACCCTGAATCTTTCTTCAACTTTTATTAACTTTATTCAGTTGATTTGTCAGGGACAATGTACAATGTTTAATATAAATCTTCATATAAGGGAAGATGTGCACTTGCCTTTCTTTTCATATTTTACAATTCTGACTAGGGACATATAGTGCTTTCATCTGGTCATTGATAAAATAATATTATTTCTACTATAATCATAGTGATTAGTAAAATATTTTGGCTTAAAAGTTGCCCTCATTTTCAGTGCAATCCTGTTAACCAGTATCGCAAAACAGCAAAGCACAAATATCAGTTCAAATGAAATGACAAAACCATTTGCTTATAGAAAAATTATCACTTTGTTGCATGGACATCAAATATGCTCTGCAACGCCTTCTTAAAATTCGATCATATTAGAATCAGTTTATAACTCACCAGCCTGTATAGCAATGGCACTTCCCACAGACCAGATCTCCATTCCCAGTGCATCTCTCAGCTTTCTTTATAGGCGTCTGCATTTTCCAACAGGGAGCACAGAGTTAAGTCTCACCCAATCACACACAGTCCATCACAACTCAACACAAAAACACACCCTACATGTTGCCCATAGAACACAAAGCACACAGTTCTCACACATTCATGTCAAACCATCACAGAACTGCCCTCCACTCTGAGCAAAACCATCTGCATACATGTCCGTTCCTCCTTCTTCCCCTCCTTACTCCACAACTTTCTCTCTCTACGCAGCTCTTACCTTCTCGCAGTCACAGGACTGGCAGAGAACTCCGGCGTCAATTTTGAAGGCGGTGCTGAATGTTGTTGGTTTGATTCTCATTATTCCCTCTTTGTCTTCCTCTGACAGCTGGCAGACGTGCTGGTTGCCGACTTTCTCGAGAGCTTTCACCTTCACCTTGAAGGTGCCCTGAGTGAAAAGAGAAAAAGAAACCCATGTCATACATCGTAAGGAAACAAGGAGTGCATGAGCATGTGGCAGTAAACCCATTTTAATTTTCTGCACTTGTAGAATTGATACTACTGACTGTCAACGATATTACTTACAGTTTTTCCTGGTGTAATCTTAAAGGTGTTATATTCAGCCGAACTGCCAGTAGCAGAAAGGACCTGTGCATCCACAGCTTTGGGTCTGTCCTCAGAACGGATGCTGATCTTGGAACGGATATTCTGTAGAACAAAGTAACACAAAGGAGAGAGCGAGAGAGAGAAAGAGAGAGAGACAGAGTACACAGGTAAGCAGGAATACTTTCTTCACATTATAACTGTTCTTTCAGTTTTCCGTTGTTGGGTTTTATTGCTTACTAAACACGAATGCATGAAAATAAGTTACCTCAAAGGCACTTTCCAGGATACTCAAGATGTTGGAGGAGTCTTCTTGTAATTGTCCCAGTTCAGCAATAGGAAAATAGTGATGCAACTTCTATTAATGCAAACAGAGAGGAGGATGTATGTCAGAAGTAGCATCCTGAAAAATGGCATTGTAGTATTGTCAGTAATAGTATAGAATAAAAAATATGAAGATAGATAGAGGACATTTAGCAGATACCCTTATCCATTATAATTTAAAATAAATAATATTAATTGCATTCAATTATGTATAAAATAGTAATATTACTGAGCCAGATAGGTCAGGTCAGACCAGAGCTAAGGTACAATAAAATTAGCATCATTGCAGGAAACAGTGGGTTTCCTGCAATGATTTCTTAAATGTACAAAATCCTTGTACATTTAAGAAATAAAGGTACAGAAAATGAACAGCAAAAGTGACAAACTACTACAACACAAATGAAACATTGCCAAATCCTGGGTAACAATGTGTACAGCATAAAACTTAAACCAGGAGTTAGAAACGGATGGATTCTGGATGTTTTACTTGAGTGGGCAAAGCAAGAAAAAATAACAGAAAAGAAGAAATATGTTGAGAGAAGGAGAGGTATTTATTAAGAGTAACTGCCAGGATTTCAGCAGAGGGGGAAAGGAGAGAGATAAGACTCCAGAGAGACGGAGAGGTCTGCAGACAGGGATGTGGAAGCAGAAAGTAACAGGTCGGATTTGGAGTGTTTAGGTTAAAGGGAGTGCATGCAGACTGAGAGGTTAAACAGACACCCTCAAAAATGGCAGAAAACTCAGATCCAGCTTTGGGGTGCCAGTATTAATGAGCAAGACAGAGTGGTCAACAAGCAGGAAGACGTCTGTTACAAGTGCTTCTGGCCACGCAACCCAAAGAACTCTAAGAAGTCTGTGTCAACCCACTTAACAAACTACACGTCAAACTTTGTAAAAGGACAGGTTATCTGTCCTAGCAAAGTAAAACCCAGCCCAATCTCACACAGTCCTGCCAAAGCCAGTATACTGCATATCAGCCCAGCCCCACCTACCTCATAGTACGTGTAGGAGTGGTTGGTGACGGCAAAGATGGGAATGATGTTGTGCTTGCCCAGCAGCCGCACTAGCGTAGGCACAGACGGGTAATCCTGCAAAGTGTCATGCGTGTAGGTGCCATCTTTCGTCAGGTGACAGGCTTCATCATTGCGAGGCAGGATGCCAGCCAGCACGTTGGCACCGTCTGCCTCGTAGTGGAACGCAGACTCTGTTGAGAAGACCAGCAGGTGGGTGCTGTGGGGTCGCCAGCCAATGTTGTCCTTGACGCGTTGTAAAAACACAAAAATACCCAGGAAGTTCAGTACTGAGGCAATATTAACAGAGTTTGTTTTTTGTTTTTTTACAGCAAAACCATCCTGAGTTGTTCACCGGAGTAAACAATTAGAAACATAGTAACCAAACTCAATGACAAGAAGTGAACATTTCTTAAAATAGCAGAAGACATCATAAAATAATTCCTGATAATTGCAACAGGCAGCTTGAACAGCTCTATTCAGTGGCATTGATGCAAATCGGATGACATCACACAGACAATAATAACAATCCTGAGAGTTTCAGAGCTGCAGTACCTGGCACACAGCAGCCTGTAATATGGCATCAAATCCTCCTTCTGGGGCATCCAAGTTGCCAGAGATACGCTCCCCCTGAAGTATGTCACGGAAGAATGTGATGTTGTTGGTGAGCTTAATCACATTCTTGAAGGAGAAGGGGGGATCACTATTTGGCCATGGCTGCGCCAGTCTGCAAGTGTGTAGAGGTGACAATGACAGAAGTGAGAACGGGCCAATCAAAGAACAATCATCTGAAAATACGCACGGAAATGCATGCAGGCATGTGTGTCTGTGCTTAGTGTCAGTGTCTATGTGTTAAAGATGACCCATCTGTGTATTCTTACTTTGAAGGCCTCATATCGGTCTGTGGCTCCGTGACTTTGTCCACAAACTTCCCGAAGCCAATGGTATAATCATCTGACAATTTTCCCACCAGGTCAGCTACAAACGACATGGGAGGAAAGCACTTCAACTTACATTGCAACATCAAGAGGATGATATGTTTGTTTCACCGTAACGTCTGTTGAAAAAACGTGACTTTGATAGAACATCCACCAGCTATCAGATATCCACCGCACCGTACCCAGCTCAGCCCCCATCCTCTTCAGGTTGTCCAAATCGTCAGACATGGAGTTGGAGAAGTCCATCAGAATGTAAAGGTCGAGGGGACCCCTGGCAGGCTCAAAGACATGCATCTCCACTTCCTGTTCCTCTCCTGGAACCAGGCGCATCCTCATTAGCTGAGGAGCCACTTGTGCCTGCTTCAGCTTGGTGTTGATCTGCTTAAACTGCAGGAGCACAGTACAGGCGACAAGCAGGGTCACACCATACTCACATCTGTGCCAGGTAACAACACATACGCTGTCCCCCAGACCGCATGCTCTAGCATGTTTGTTCTGTGACATCGTCGTTGCATGCTGGTGGCACCCCTCTTACCTCCTTCATTTCCCTCTCACTCTGAACGGTCATGATAAGCTTGCAGCCATTATCCATCAGGTTCTCATACAAGTCACAGCGTGGAGCATCAAAGATCTGTATCCAAACAGGACACAGATACAGGCATAAGAAACATAGTGTATAGAACACATGGCCAATTTGGTCATTTATTTAAAGTACTACAGGGGCCAGATAAGATTAGCTAAATACGTGTTATCATGTAAATAACGCTGCAATCGATAAACAATTCAAATGGCTGGTGGAAATGCAGTGTCCAGATAATTGTAATTATATCCACTTTTATTGTCATGTTGTCTAATAATCACACAATCTAACCTCATCAGAACAGTAGGAGCAGCCTTTCCCAGTCTGGATGCATACTGAGCAGTTGGAGTTTTGAGCAGCTTGACAGCGATTGACTGGAGAAAGAGGGGCATAAAGGACTCAACATGAACACACAGTCACAAAATCCTACAGTATCCAGACCTTACATCCATCCTCTACACCACTTGTTCTTAAACCTTTTAATATCGGGACCCAAATTAGAAATACTTCTTAATGCCATGACCCAAATTTGATATGTAGTACCTTTCAGGGACCCTTCCAATTCACATACAAGCATAGCCCAGTGGACTACACACTCATCCCAGGGGCCCACCTCATACACCCCCACGGACCATTTTGGGTCCCAACCCTTCATTTAGCAAACACTGCTCTATACTGTTTGAGTGAAGAATGGCAGGGCAATCACAGGGGTGGGGGGCAGTGCTACGGTCATTTTACCTTTTTCAGCATGGGCAGTGGTCCAGTAGAGTGTGAGAAACAGCACCCACACAGAGAGACATACAGCCCATCTCCCCATGTCCCTCCTGCCGGACAAAAAGACAGGACACATCAAAGTATAATAATAATATGAACAATGATGCTATTATTAATATTATTATTATTATTATTACTACTACTAAATTAAGTGTCATGATTCCTTTGACTTGTGTAACAAACCCCTGAAGGACCAAGAGACAGGCACCGAAGTAAATATGACTTTCACGCTTTGAACACAAGCATGTCCAGATCAAACGCTGAGAGGAAGAGCTGCATCGCATTAGAGTGCATGACATCAGCACCTGACTATTCCTCCTAAGACAGAGGTGAAACCCAATCTCCCTGTCTGCCCCAGCCAGATCTCCAGTTTGCTGAAAACCAATGATGGCGAGCAACAAACTCAGCAAACAGGGACTCAACTTCAAGGGCTTAAGAGCAATTTCACCCCCCATATATTCCAGGATTGGACTTTGAAAACAGTTGTTCCTCATCTCACACAATAGTAATCAATCTTATATGCTCTACAGTCATTTGAGATAACATGAGAAAGTGAGTTAATGGTTTTACCAGAAGAGACCTTACAAGAGATTTGGCTGGATGATAGTGCAACTAGGTTCTGCAATGTGTTACTTCTGATTGGAAGTTCTCACCAAATGAATTCAATTTGATTAAATCAGGCTAAATTCAAATTTTCCCCAACAGGCTTGGTGTTTTAACTTCACATGTGAGCAATCATTTTGTTACAATTTCTAATTTTTTTTAAACAACAAAGCTAAATATTGACTGATGATTTCACATTTTTTCAAGTATCAAGAATTCAACATCTTTTTCACATTTTTCACACTTTTTAGTCTCCGTTTTCGTGACCTGTGGGGCCTTGCTGGTGTGCAGTTAGATGCTGTCATGCCAGCTGACTAAAACCTTCCCATCCCGTGGCAACACCACAGCCAACTGAGCATCATTCTGCAGGGCTGCCGACCACAGCTGCCACTGACACAGTCCAGATTAAACGCCAGACCACAGGGCCCATCCGTCCATTAGAGCAGTGACCTACCTAGATGGGTTCTTAGAGCACCCACTTCTGAGTACACGTTGCTACAACTGAGCACTAAGTGTGAGGAAGCAAGGGGGAACTTCAGAGGCTCTCCCAACTACCCCCTGTGCTCCCCACCCTGGGCTTGACTCACACACAGTTCCTGACTGCAGGAATTTCTATAGAGGGCGAGAGTGACCCAGCCAACTTCAAAACAGCATGCCTCTGGGAACATGCGGGAAAACTGTGACTTTGCACCCAAACGTGAACTTGAGCAAGCTTCTGCCCCCACCCCCCCTTCAGCCTGTCACATAAATCACACACGGAGCTAAGAAAAAAAAGAGAGCACCTACTTCTACTCCCTTGAAAATAACACACAACAAAGAGCTCTGTGTCACCGAGCCGAGCCAGGAGAAAAGGAGAGGAGAGTAAAACCCTCTGAGGGGAACGAGAGCCAAACACATGGAAGCTCCACCATGAAGAGCACAAGCTCCCCTGCGGGGCTTCCTTTGTCCCGAGAGCTGCAGTGACTCATGTGGATAAAAGTGTGTTATTCCAGATTCTGCCTCAGCGTGAACGAAAGCCCACAAGGTGAGCATTCCAGAGCTGGGCAGGGCCGTCCTTCCCAACGCGACACCAGGAAGGTGTGGGTGATGGGGGGAGGTGGGGGGGGGGGGGGTACAGCAGATGACAGCCTGAAATCAATCCAATCCACGGCACACCTGGACCACTTCACCTTACCACCCACCCCCACATCAGTGTAAGTGAACAGTATCGACGAAATCAAGGAGAGAAATAATAACATCATTCCTTTGTAAATTATGAGTGCACATCATTCCGTAGATTTTTTTACAGTCTGTACTGTCACAGTTCACAAACAGCTTCAGCGCCTTGACAATGGCACAAATGGTTTTAGGAGGAGTGCTCAGCAGTACCCTTGGCAGGATATCTCTACTTAGTGGGGACCACACTGTCACTCACATGGGAGACTGTAGTCACCCTCTAAAAGAACCATATCCTGGGCTTGGATAAAGACTACTTTTATGCAGGTAGATGCCACTGAACTGTACACTGAAGCTATCACCTGGTATTTCAATCTGTCACAGGTAGCAGTCTGAAAATCTTTCCATCATTACACACATGCTACCAACACCAACATCCCGCTCCTCCCAGTTCACATTCCGGTCTCTGAACCCATCGCACAAAAGTTTGAAGAAAAATACCAGTATTATTCTGTACCCTGCAAAAGCGTGTGATATATAGCATGGAATTCCCCAATAATTGCTCAGACTCTGGTCTGTGCCATATCAGTTTACCCTAGGCTTTCAACTGGCATAAACTTTCAAACTCATTAGGAGTGCAACATCAGCGAATACCACATACACAGGCAACTGGAACTTGTCAAGAGAAAAACTTAATCTTGCTCATGATAACTTTTTTATTTTATTTTTTTTAAACGAAAGTCCAGTGGATATGCTAAAACACTTGGCCCCTCAAATGTTTATACATATATTCACTACCTTTAGACTATGTTCGACTGTTGAACTTCCGAGGTTATCTGTTAATTTAGCATTGGTGATTTCTGCAGACGTGCACAAATAAACAGAATTACCCAACAGACACGCTGCTGCAGCACTGGGCTTTTTCACATTCAAAAATGTTCCAGAACTCTTCTCCAGCCCTTCAGGAGAAATCCAGCACAGCACATTAACCACTGATTTCATGCAGCACACCTACAGTAACTATCAGCAACAATGATCGGGGGCAGAGGAGGAAGGATAAAACAAAACAGTACACAATGAGATGTGGGAACAGCTTCTCTGACACACTCAAACACAGGTAGACAAAGCAGGTCCTGTGAGAGAAGCAGCTTAGGAACTGTACTCTGATTTTTTATTTTTTTTCCCCCGGGACATTTGTACAGTGCAGCAAATCTGTCATGTTCCCCTGTCTTTGTATATTGTATACCTGTAAGGCCTCTCCTAACTCTATCCATGCAAACACAAACATACACAAACAATCATACATACACAGATAGAGTGAGAGAGAAAGAGAGAGAGAGAGACAAACAGGCCAAGTCTAAAGAACCACAGAGTGTGAAAAGAAAGTATAAGCTAAAGATTTTTCCCAGAGTTTATAGATTAAAGAGCTCACAAACCTCTTAATGCTCAGGTTCCCAATCCTGATCCCAAAGTCCAAGCAAAAACCAGGGAAAATAAGTAAATCCCTTATCTCTTCCGAAACTTCTGACAACTCAAGGGCGGCGTATCCAATAGCCACCTGCTTCAAACAAAGTTTCTTTCACCTAGTCGTCTCTGAATTTTTTTTTCTGCACAGCAACGTTAAACAAAAGGGAAAACACACTCCTTGTTTTTCTTCTTTCTTTCTTTTTCCTTTCTTACTCGCCTTTCTGCACTGATCAAATATTGACTTTTATCCCCTTCTGCCTCAGAGTGGAATGGAGTGCCTTTGCGTGCATGCGTGTGTCTTGAAGAGTGAGAGGCAGAGAGCAGTGTAAGCTGGGAAGCAGGGAGCGTGAGTGTGGTGTTATTTGACCCCTCCTACACGTACACTCACGTGCTCCTTTAACACAGGTGAGCAGACCTCCTCTCTCTCCCTCCCTCTCTTTCTCTCTCTCTCTCTCTCTCTCACTCCATGTTTTCAGCATTAAAAAAGTTTAACTGTTTAAAAGTTTTCCTGTTAATTTCTCCCTCCTCCATTCCTTTCACTGTGGCTCACCTGTGTGGGCTTGAGACAAGCAGGCCTAAACTTTACCCCTTTAACCCGAACTCTGCTTTTATGGAACAAATAGGCACTGGTCTAGTCAGGAATACACAAATACATGTGTTATGTCTGTGTCTGTCTCTTTCACACACATACCAACACACAGACACAAACAAACACACACACATGCAAGTTTTTACATACCTGAACACATGGAATCATTCTCACATGCACAGACATACACATAAATACAAATATCTTCACTCTATTTCCTAATAATTTTAAGCTGCAGATATTTCCATAGAACTAGACATAGACACAGACACACGCACAAACACAGCTCATGAACATCAGCAATCGCTATCCTCCCATCCCAACACCCCCAACCCTCAGTCTGGTTTCTCATGGGCCACAGCCGTGCCTGAAAACAGGAGAGTACAGAGCAGTGCATTCCTAGGCAGTGCGGACCCAGTCATGCCAGCCCTAATACCCTCCCCTTGGAGAGTGCCCTCTTTCCTGCCAGTCACGTTCTGTCTCCCAGTAGGAGGTAGCCAAGCTGATCCAACACACTGGCTTTCAGAAATGATCCAAAAGCTAAAAATGCAACTTCACAAGTCTCATATATTATTTTCATGTTCTACAGCTGACGCAGAACAACCATTCTGTGGTTACGGTCACAGTACTAAGTGGACATGTTATAGCGACGCAGAACCCACAATAAGAAACACCAGCGCAAGAAATTAGCATTAGCATTTTCAAAACGTCTGATTCTGTCATAAACATATAAGTTGTTTATGCGAGTACCTGGACTGAACCATTCGCTTGAAGGGCTCTACATGCCTTGTCATGCTGTTAACCCTGAGAAATCCTTGTACTCCAGGTATGTAACCTCCAAAACACTGACCAGGTGTCTCACTTTCCCTGTGGAATGAGAAGGGGGTGAGTGGATGGGGGGGGGGGGGGGGGGGCAGGCTTGGTGCTCTCCAGTGAGGAGAACAACACACACTGCTGACGTCTGAACGCCAGACATGCACCAATAGAGGAATATCAAAGATCAGAGGAACTGTACCTCCCTGAGATCGTCTGAATTGCCAGCCACACAATGAGAATGTATGAGTCATGATCATTTCCTTCAAAAAACCTGGATCCAACTCGGCAAATTAAAAATAAAAAAACACTCAACAAGGAAGGCAAGAATCTGGACCAGGGATTTATTTTCCAAACAAGAACAATAGTCACACCGTCACCCCGCTCCTCTCCTGCCATTCTCCCTCAGTGGAGCAATCACGTAAACCTCCTCTTATGTGTGGCCTTTAATTCAATCTTCAGTCTCACTATTCATGAAAAAAGACAAGGTGAAAACGAGAAAGTTGATGTTTTGTTCTTTCCCATACATGTGACCACCTCCCTGATGTGCAGGGTACATGCAAGTGAGTGGCCCTAGTTGCTCCTGAAGTTTTTTTCACAAAAGTGGACAGAGGCGTGGCATCAAAGTCCAGAGCCTACCATTCTGTGCAAGCTGACAGCAACATTAACCCAGAGTATTGCAGCAGAATTTTGTTGCCAGTACATTGACTGAGATCACAAAAAATTAACCGGAAATTCTTATTGAGAGAACCAGAGTAAGACTAAATCATCAAGTGCAGTGCATATTTGGGGTATTGTGTAAAACTTTCTAAGCACACCCCCAGTGGTTGTTGGACCCTGTGCTGGTGAGGGTGAAATATGAACATATGTCATACCCAGGAACAAACAGATATGGCAGATGTACTCCCAGGGACTGAAGTCTGCAGGAAATCCTGAAATCCCTTTTTTATCTCAATGTATTCATCACAGATCATGCTCTCCAAATGCCCTGAAACACTTTAAAACTAATAAACAAAACCAGGACACTCTTATCTGGCATCCCCTTCCCTTACAAAAAGGAACCCCTTCTACTGTGTGGAGTTCTGTCTCTTGTATATGTCCCTCATGCAGCCAGCATAGAATACAAAGTAACACATGACAACCCACAGCACCCCTACCACACCCCAGCCCCACCCCACCCCAGAGTAGCTTGACAGCACAAATAACAGATTTACATGTCCAACAGTTAAACTACGAGGTACTGTGTGAATACAAATCAATATTTTAAATGACTGGCTCCTATGTCCGTCATAAACAGAAAAAGGGGGAAACAACGGCCACTGAGACGTCAAAAACAGTTTAAATCAAACATAACTGATGTAGCAGGTGCACGCTAATAATTTCTCTCCATTTTTCTTATTCAATGCACAATGACACAACTCAAGGCAAATACGGAAATTTCACTTGAACTCTATGTCTGAGTGGTAAACGTATAGGCCTACATGCACCTGTTAGTATCCGTTAAATTAAGTTTTTTTTTTTTTTTTTAATTTGAAATTAATGGTGGATATAATCTAAATCCAAAGCCGTTCGAATCATCTCAATTGTGAAATGAAACGAAGTGATTTCAACAAAACGTTACCAAAGAGGTTTGTAAAAAATATATTAAACATACCTTTACTACAGAATATACATTGTCAAATAGTGGTCTACATATTTTCTTGCACAATTATATAGGACAGAAGCACGCAAAATTCAAACAGATGCGCGTAAATGACTTACTTCATTTGCAAGACGGATTAGTCCCGTTATTCGTTTATCTTTGATTAATTGTTGAAAATACATGCGCCTTTTGGAAACGCATTGCTGTTGACGAAAGGTTTATCCAAATGTAATTTCAGGCATGGATATGACGAGGAAAGTTCATAAACTGTTCGAATTTTTCAAGCATGCACTTTCTCGCTCCCTCCCAACTTCACTCTATATCGCGCTCTCTGCGGCCCCTGCTCTTGAGCCCCGCTCCCGAGAATTTCCATGACAATCGCTCACGTTCTTAGATCACTGAACCTATTCAGACGTCTTTGTGTGGACAAATTTCGATGGGCTGAAAGAAACAGCTTTCCAAACAGTTTTCATTAGATAACGATAAGCGTTTTCAATGACACAATACATCGGATAAAAAAATTAAAACATAAAAAGAAAAAGAAAAGACGGGATACGTCGAGATGAAATGGTGATTTAGCGCGATAGTGGAGAAAAATGCATGTTTTTGGTGGGGCAGTTGAACCCTGCCTCTGATTCCAAGACAAACCTCGCTGTCCCATACTATTATTTGTATGGTCTTGAGGTGTTTCTTAAGAATAATTAATTATATTTTTTATAAAGGACTTTCAATTTTGTGGCACGATCAAAAATTTATGTACAATGGAGTGTATTAAATAGCCTACTGAAGCACATAGAGCAAAGAAAACAAATCCATGATTACCAAACCAATATTGGCTGAGCCTGAAGAAACTCGTGTATGTCAAGAACTCACCAATAGCATTTTTACATAAGAGAACAGTAGTGGGACATTTTGTAATTGGTGCAGAGGCAGAACATAGCGACTAAACCCAACATAGAATGAAACTTAATTCCTTTGAAATGAACATTATGTTTTTGAAACCTCAGCCAAAATGGAAATTAGTTTTGCGAAGCAAAAATCTGTTTTTGGACAGACTCAAAGGGTTTATTGTTGATGATATTAAGAACTAAGCAGTTTTAAAGAGCTGTTAAAAGCCAAGTGATTATCTCTATGACCAACACAATGCATTGTAGCTGAATAAGAGGTAATGTACATCTGTTCACAATAACTTGCCGTGAGTAAGGCTTGCGTCATGAGTGTTCAGGATGAATTTGGCGGAGGGGTGCGGCCAGGGCCTGTTCAGCACACTCAGTGGGTTGTGATTCACCTGGAGCTCCTTTAAAGCTCTCATAAAGGTAGGACAGGACAGGGCAGGGCAGGGCAGGGCAGAGCTACCGTGTATGTACATAGAAGTACATTTTAAAATTATGGCCTGCAGGCTCCGAAGTCATTAAGCCCAGGATAGTTAGCAAAGATCTGATTGGGGCACTGACAGACATAGGAAAAAAAGGCAAAAATCGTCCAAACTGATCGCACCTGCCATCACGTCCGTGGATAAAGCACTTTATGACGATATCCTCCTCTGGCGTCTACAGCCGGAGCCTACAGACAAGAGTAGCTTAGTGAGAAAACAGAGGGTGAGAGCAGAGCATCGAGACAAGCAAGACACAACAAGTATGCACTGAGATCAGGAGAGCACCGGTGAGACTGTTCACCCTGGAGCAATGGCAGTTCACCTCATAGCTTTATTAAAAATGAATATATATATAAATGAATAACATGATGTGCGATGGTTTAACTTCTAGATAATAATAATAATAATAATAATAATAATAATAATAATAAAATTAAATACTGGCTGAAATTAGCTGGTGTGATTTGCAAAACAGGGGTCAGCAGAAGAGAAATGCAAGACAGAAAAGAGAGAAAGACAGAGAAAGAGGTCAGAGCTGTTCACCTTCAAGCTGATAAATTGTACTGTACAGCACGCATTCTTCTTTTCTGTACCTTTAACCTGTATGTGCCCAAAGGCAGCACAATGGAAAGCTTTTCTTTTAAACATCTTCAAGAAAACAAACTCCAGTCAGTGTGAGTTGAGGTCCTTCCCAAACTGACTGGTTGTATTCAGACAGGAGTAAAGGATCATGACATCAGGTCAGGTGAACACAAGGAATGCTGTTCTGTGCCCATTTTCCCTTCTCGTTTGGACACAAGGGGATTGAGCTGAAACAGGGAATGACCACATCTGTTCTCAAAAGCCTAGAATTTTTTTGTTGCCATGTATTTCGTCTACACATATGGAGACATTGTAACAGAAAACTCCACCCTGAAACTAACTGGAGCATCCCCCCAGCAAGAGTTCTTTAAACTGGAATATCACCCCAGGTCCTTGTTACAGTTGTAAACTTTGATATTGGGGGACCAAGCTCTTCATGAAAGGGTACAGGTTTGTACTGTTTGCGTTTGGACATTCAAGTACATGTATGCATATTATAACAACTTCCTGTCTGGATGATGCCAAATGTCTATCGGTAGCTATAATCCCATAGCTCACCATTCTATGGACAATAGACTTAACCTGGCCCTGCTGATGCAGCACTCAAACTGAAGATTACAACAGCAAGTCGGCATCAACAAATCACCAGCAGATTCACAGCGCATTTGGCTCACTCACTGTGGTCAAAACCACTCACAGATGCTGGTCATGGCAAGCACAAGCACAGCCATGTCAACCTTTGCTTGGGTCTATGAACAGGGCCATGACTGACAGTCCTGACAAAGACCCTTAAGTTCTTAGTCCCACAGTTCTCATTGTCGAGTGAAAAGATTGTAACTTAAACAAAAAAGATAGACGTTTCACCAAACTAGTACTGGGGAGTTCTCAGCACTTCAAATTAAATTCCCTTTATCTAAATTCATGACATGTGTCTGAGCTATCCCCTCACTCACCTTGGGTCCCTGCGGCACTTCAGAGGTCAGCTCGCATCTCATCACTGTGGTTATATTGAAAGCAGCTGTGCAGATAGCAGCAACGGGGAGAGAGTAAATTAAATGCCCACCTGGGCAACACATGCATTTTCAAACGGCAGGAGACCAAGGTGCCAAGCATTCTTCTGTATTGATCCCTCATAAATCATGCAGGCCCGAACACCAAAAGCACGCAAAAGCAAGGCTGGAAACGCTTCTTTCATCTACTCTTCACACAAACCGTACAAAGAAACATCAAAAATATGATTCAATTAAATCAATGCTATAAACCTGACATCAATGTCAAACCTAAATAGACTCCAAGGATACGGCTTTACAAAGTAAAACATTCTAACGGTCTTTCGGATACAGTGCTATAAACCTCTGGGTCAGAAATCAACGTAATTGTTAAGCAGCAAACTTAGTCTTAAAATGTCCCAAATAGCTTCGCTCTCTGAAGCAGGGATTTAGATTAAATGCAATTTAAACTATAAGGATACCATTGGGTTTTTGTACTTGGGATTTGCTTGGTGTTGGTTGACACATGTAATGGACAAACTTCCCTGGGAGATGGCTTTCTCTCACCGGGTGCAAAGAGGGCCTTTGCTGAAGATGTGGTCCAAATACAACAGCCTGCTGTGTTTAGGGGAATAATGGTCATCATATAAATATTCCCTGGAAAAAGACATTTTCTCTGGAGAATGCAGGATTACCACATGAGACCCCGGGAACAGAATGTCCAGCACAGCCAGCGAGAAGCTGGCACAGCGGTTGAGAGGATGGAGGAAGTAAAGAAAAAGATAACCCTGGAAGCCGAACAAAAGGACGGTCAGTTGTAAAGAAGGTATGGAGTTTTTTTTATTTCCCTTACTGACAGTAAGCAGTATATACATGTGTAAAAATACTACCAGGGCGTAGAATCCCAGTAACAATTAAAATGAGACAAAAATACGAACACACTTGATTCCAACATTTTCAAAAGGTGTCTTTTAACAGCAGTGATTTCCCCCCCAAGCACCCTCTCTCCAATTGTGTCAGACACCTTGTCAGACGCTCTGTTTCACTGCCAGGACAAAAGAATTATAAAAAGAAAAAAATAAGAGTGGGGGGTCCAAGACTGATGTACAAGCCAACAGATCAGGAGGCAGGTGGACCGGTTTAAACAGGAACCCAATCTCTTAACAGCAGATTCATCCCAGAACTGAGCTGAAACCTGTAATGTCTATAAAAATACAGATGATGTGACCCCACCGCCATCGGCCAATATAACTACATAAATATACACAACAGTGAGAAGATTTTAACGGTAAGATGGATCGACTTCCCATTTCTAGATTCCTGAGCAGAGACAAATTAAACCAGGCGCTTCCGATGCCGCTCCTGTCTGCTTTCCAGGGCTTGTAACTCGCAAACCTGACAGAGGGCTATTCAGTACTCAGCGAGAAGCGAAAGGGGCTGTTAGAGACAAATTAGATGACGTGGGAGAAAGAGTGGAGCTGGGCGGGGGGGGAGTGTTCAGACAGAAGTGTTCCGTGATCAGCGTCGTGCTCGGGCAGATCGGGCCAGCAGGGGTGGCGTGGCGATGGCGCCTCCAGAGTCTCCCCTCCACTTCCAAAACAGCGGCTGCACCACACAGGCCTTTACACAGACTCGCTGCCCCGCCCCACACCACCATGCCCCGCCACGCCACGCCGTCTCACTGCTTGGCCTTCTTGAGGATGGTGCCGACCGCAGAGATGACCGTAGTCTTGGTGCCGCTGGCGGTGGTGGTGACCGAGACGACGCCGGGGAGAGTGGCAGTGGTGGTGAGCAGCGCTGGCTGCGCCAGTGTCACCGGGACGGCCGAGTCCCACTTGCTCTTCCTCTTCTGGGCCTCTGCAGGGCGAGAAGCAGGAGGAGGAGGGAAAGAGGCTTTAGACAGCGGCATCTCTGCACAGCACCCAGTTATAGCATCCAGAGAAATATCTGAGCATGAAAAGATCAAGACATAGCATGGGGCGACATAGCTCAGGAGGTAAGACCGATTGTCTGGCAGTCGGAGGGTTGCCGATTCAAACCCCGCCCTGGGCGTGTCGAAGTGTCCTTGAGCAAGACACCTAACCCCTAACTGCTCTGGCGAGTGAGAGGCATCAATTGTAAAGCGCTTTGGATAAAAGCGCTATATAAATGCAGTCCATTTACCATTTATCACGAAAAAGACCAAGAATTTGAACTTTAAGGCTAAAAACAGGGGCTCTGTTCAACGGGAGTATCATCTTTAAGCAAAGCAGAATTAAAGAACAGTAAAGCTGTGACAAGGCACAAGTCCACACAGGACAGGCTCACACCTGTTGCCGTGGTGCTGGCTGTGTTGGTAGTGGGGGCCGCAGCATTGGTGGTTGTGCCCTTCTTAGTGCCCGTCACAAACTCGATCTGAAACAAACATGTCAGCGGTTGCCATAGCAGTTCAAACATGACTCAAAACCTCCAATTCATCCCTCCCAGTACATGTCCTCGTCAATCCAGGGAGCCAAAACTCTCAATAGCAGCCTGTGAAAACACGCACTTCTCCACTTCTTCCTGGCTTGCTGCGATGTACACTTTGTACTAGGCAGCTTCCTATGCATGCAGGTAATGACTTTTCATAGCCTCTGGAATTAGCTTTTTGGACAACTTCGCACACCTACAGAACGTTCCCCACCCTTTTTCTACATCCTTTGACTCTGTAAAAATCTTGATGATGGTAAACAGCAGCGAAGAGGCTTGAGCTGTTAAAACTTGCCCCCAGATGTACGCACAAGCACACGCATTTCTGTATTTCAGTGGTGACGGGAGTAAATATTAAGAAAACAGAGCTTGTTACAACTTGTACTTTCTCATCATCCTTGGTGATGAGAGAGAAACAGGAGGAGACATAACAGAGAAAAACCACATAGAGTGGAATACAAAAAAGTATGCAGGAATACAACAAAGTCAATTCCTATGACAATCACTGTGCATGATGGAAATATTCAGGGGGTGAATCATAAGCGCTCTATGTGATTACTGGGAAAGCAAAGGCATACAAAAAATGCATACATGGCGTGTAACATTTGTGCAGTACACAGCTCAGCTAATTTCAGTGTGTTAATAATGAGATGTTACAGCTCAGTGTTCTTTGTACGAGTGAACAGGGAAGTGCCTCAGGGCACTCACCTTGGTCCGCTCCTTTTTAGCCTTCTCAAGCTTGTCCATCTCCACTTTCTGAGCTTTGGCTATAAGGAGAAACAGATGCACACTGAACAAAGACCACGGGGGGCAAACAGCAGCCAAGAAAGATCCTGAAAAAGGAAAATATGCAGGGACCTGCTTACTCTACCTAGAGCTTCATAATAAGAGTCCTCAGACCAGCCATGCGGATCAAACATGTCCTGAGGGGAAAGGAAGAGAAACAGGATTCACATTCCTTCCTTCAGATTTCACCTCTCCAGTATCACTGAAAGTCATCTTACAACTTCAATATCATCTTGTTATACCACAATCCACAAAAAATGATGCCTTAGACACTCTCTTACAGACATCAAATTAAAATAAAATTAAAATGGGAATATGTATTCAGTTACCTGAGTAATTTATGATCAGACTGCAGAAACATAATTGTGTCAGGGTGCTATAATTATTTTAATACTTATATAAAAACTCTCCTACTCCCATTCTGTGATAGCTGCACTTTTACTTTCAAAAACATAAATAGCCAATATGGGCATGGAGTTTTCTGTCCCAATGGTCAACAATGAGAGTGTGCCTTTGAAAGTTTATTATGACAACTCAGGGAAAACAGAGGTCACTTTAAGAGATAACTACGCAATACAATACATGACAACAATACTACAGAGCACACCCCTCACCAAAAGCTTTTCTGAATTGAAAGAACATGCTGGAAACTGAAATGTATTCATAGCCATATTGAACTGAAAGTGAAAGCAAGTTACAGAAAATTCTACATTCTACTTAGGATAACCACAATCGTTGCAGCAACCCAAGACAGCTTTTGGTAAAGCACCAGAAGACCTAATGAACGGCACCTTACAGAACTTTCTCTTACAGAAAGTTTGCTAGCAATTATGCTGCTTTAGTAGGCCATATGTGCAAGGATATTCACTTCAAATTTAAAATAGGACGTTTTCTCTCTTCAATGAGACTGTTCAGATGAATGTAAACAATATAAACCTTTACCTTTGGATAGTTGGTTCCAAGCTCATCAATGCCACAGTACTGAATAAGTTTCTCGTAAATGCTGAAAAACACACAGGGTTACTCACAGATACGGAAGATCACACAAACACACAGCCTGGGAAACTGCCATTGCTGCTAAATAATGAACAGCACTACAAGAGAGCTACTTGCACAGAGGACTCACAACTACTTCAGGTTATCAGTATAAATATGCATTGCTGACAAAAGTACCCTACCAACATTACTGCCTTACAATCACACAAAATTGAGTCAACTGGGCTTTTTGGCTTAGTTGTATGTAACCTCATGTAAGAATTTATTGGTGATTTTTTCAGTTGGTGATTTCTTGGCACAAAAAAAGGTTTTAGTGTGAACCAATTGGTTCAAGCGGCCCATTATTAGTTTTGAAAATCATAGCTACAGTCACTGAAATTCATGTGTCACGCCAATATCAACATTACTTCATAAACCTTTATCTATTGCATATGACCGATGGAAATAAGACTGCCACCAACAGATAATCGGGTGACACACCTGGGATTGCGAAACTCCTTCTTCTTCTGGATGTGGCTGTTTGTGTCAAAGTCACCGTGTAATTTACGTTCATAAAGTTTATGGATCTTCTCCTGTCAAGAAAACCAACAATAAATTTCTGTCCCAACAGTAGTTTACGACCAGGACTTTCCGGTGGGACTTTCCCTCCCAACAGTGCATGGCTGGCAGTCTCGCATTTCTAAGCATGTCTCTCTGTCCACCGGTCTGCATGTCAGTGTGCTGTCTGTCTGTCTGCTCATGAAAGAGAAGGGCTTGTGGTCAGGACGTAAACACGAAGCTCGCCCAAGCAGCACTGTATACAGCCAGCAGAGCGCTCTGAATGGGGTCATTGTGCGATCACCATTTCTGATACCTGGGGGCTATATTTGACGAGCAGGCTCAAGCGAGACCCCAGAAACTGGCGCAGGCCTAGGCCTAATCCGTCTTTCCGCTCGCCGCGTTGCCCTCGGCGATAAATCATCAGAGCAGATGGACAGGTGACGGCAATTCCAGATGTACATCTACTCTAAAAAGGGGCTGCGATATGAAGACGTGAGAAGAAAAATTTGTGAAAGAGGAGCGAAAGGGCCGGGCGGGCAAATAACAGGAAACCCCACGGGCCAAATTTGTGCGCTGCCCGTGCCCTAACAACGAAACGTTTTTATTTGGAAAAGCACGGCCCAGCCCTTCCTCTGCAGTGGGGCAGTCATTGGGCTTGAGGGGCAGGATGTTAGTCATGAGGACACAGACAAAAGAGCGGAGCCGAGGGCAGGGCCCTGCAGCACCGCGGGGAAGGGGGGTGGGGTGGGGGGGCGTGCGTTTCTGCCACGCCCGGCCGCGGCCACTTCAAACGGCATCTCTGCCACGGAGCGCGGATGCAGGGCCCTGCTCCTCTACACCCGCGAGCAGCAATGGGCCGTTATGATGAGCACAGCAAACCTAGAATCAGACACTCACTGGTTCAGACCACGTGGGGTGAAAAGCTTCACAAGAAATACCCAGAGGTGTGAATGAAAAATAATAAAAATATCAGTGTGTAAATGATCAGTATTTAAATCAATTAGTACCTCCTAATTAATAAATAATGCAAAAAAAGAAAAGGCTGCTTTATAACAAAGTGGTGGAGTACTGAGGGAAGCTGAAGGAGTCAACAGAATAGCATGCGTAGGCCCACCCAAAGCAGTGACAAGGACAGACTATGATTCACTCTGATTCATAAAGGTCTAATATTACCTGAGCGTTATATTCAACTGATATGCTTTATTTAGTCTGGGCCACCACTTCAAATTCATATGAGGTCAACAAAAAAAATAAAGCACCAGCAAACAAAATTCAATACAGTTGTTGACCTTGGCCCACGTTCGGCAGTATATGACAATGAGCTGGAAATGAATATTCAGAAGCAAACAGCCCCAGCAGGAGATACCAGGGAGTGCAGAACACAGAGGAACGCAAAATAGTATCATGCTATTGTATCGTATGTTATCATATTCTGAGTCCTGCAGTCCATGTCATTGCTACAATAGCATTACTATCAAAGTAAAATGAAAACAGTGGTTTGCAAGAAATACTGGAAAAACTATTTGATCTACATTATTCCCTTCTTTTGGATAAACACAGTGTGAAGTATGGCAAAACAACCTACTGTTTTAATGTAAATTCCATATATATAATGGTATATAAAGGTATCATTTTTGACCAGCAAGAATGTCAATTTTTTTTATTCCGTCGATTTGTTTTATTCCTGTCAGTTCATTAGGTTTCATGCATCAAGTCTTTCCAAATTTTAGGCAATAAGTCTTTCCAAATGAGTTTGTGGACTTTAGGCATATTGGTATAAACTCATGAAAAGCCATAAATGAAAAGTTCAACCTTCGTGAACACAAAAAATGAATAAATAAAAATGAAAATACATTTCTATAATAATGCTAAAAATGGACAATCATTTGTTTGACTTTGTTATTTCAATAAGGAATAGAAGAGTATTGAAACCTTCACAGTAACATTTTGCTTAACTGACTGCATTTGACTGTGACATCATTACCCTGGGACTCTGGTGTGAAGCACAGGTCACAAGGACAAATAAACAGCAGGGGATTGGCTAAAAGTTCACAGAACCTGACCATATGCGTCAAACTCTTGGAGAACTTAAAGAAACCAACATGCCAGGTGCTGATTACAGCATTTTCTCATTAAAAAAATATCTGCCAGGAGAGGCAGATTTACTATAGGTTGTTCAATAATTCTACAGGAAGTTTTCCAAGGGCTCTTTGTTCTGCTTATCTGACAATACAGAGACTTGGCTCAGCTCTCAAGTTTGTCAGAGGGCTGAGAGTGCCCCTTTACTACCTGGAGGCCATTGTGTTTCCAGCCTCCCAGGGATACGTTAGAGCCAGGCCCCGCTGCCAAATCAGCCTCCAGCTAAAATACCCGCACAGATGCAGACACACACGCCCAAACAACGGCCTCTTTCCTTCCTAAGCTGGAACGGTTATTCAAGAATTTGTTTAATTTCAACTGTTCTAATATGAGGCAACTGGGTAGGTGGGACAGAAATTTTAAAATAATTCAATCACTTTTGGAGTTTTACCCAAAACAGGAAGACAGATTCCTCCACGTGAACAACAAAATTACTCTCAAATATACAAACAACTTCTCTGACTCTGGCTCTCCACATTGTGTGTGGCAGCGTTCATCTTGCTGCTAACCTGAATCAATGCACAACTCAATTAGGAACCAATGGAATGTGCCAGGAATCGGACAGCTCAGTGACTAACGTCTGAGAACATCAATAAAACAGACAAGGGCTTGATTGCACCTGCATACCAGAAGAAAAAAAAAAACTAAATTATTGAATGATGACCAGTTTCCTGTTTCCTGGCTCCAGCCAACCAGAGTGGCCCGAGCTGCATTTGGGGCATTCTCCAGGTCTGCCCCAGCTCAGCGTGTGGGCGGGCAGCACTCACCTGTAGGTGGTTGGAACAGCGTCCTGGCGGCTCGGGTGGGATCCGGATATCATCCGGTGACATGTTCCTCACCGTTTCTGAAAACTGGGCTGGAAGCAGCAGAAGTAGGAAACGCTCAGTCTTGCGCAATGACCGGCTTTATTCATACATACAGAATTAAAAGCACAACCCAGACTAGGAATACATGTGAAGACTCTACAAGGGTAAACGTTAGCATTCTGACAAATAAGGAGGAGTGAGCAGAGTATTGTTAAAACAGAAGTTATGATACATTTTTCAATATGAAGCTATTCCAGATGGGGCAGTGTAAGGGGTTTTGCCAGGCTCTTTTGCAACCACCATCATGACGAGAGGAGAAAGGCTTGGAATGAGGAGGCCTCGGCCCCACCCAGTCTGGGTGTGTCAGGGCTTGTGCTGGGAGGGCGCTGCGCTGCCCTGTTCTGCTCCTAACTGCAGCTCTGCCATTAACGCGTGTCAGTCTGCATTCCCATCTGTCCAGCCAGCCTGGACCCTGAACACTTTCTCCCCCCTCTCCACAGCACGCAAAGAACTCCTACAAACGGGCTAATGTCAAATCCTCCCCAACCTCACCCACTCCCCCTTTCTGCTGAAACTAAGGTAACAGGGTCCTTCATTCGTGCATTTTGTGCTGAGACAAACCACGTCTGCATGGCATTCCTGGGTATGTTCCAGGTTCATCAGGTGTAAGACAAAAGGTTTAGAAGGGCAACCCCACTGGTAAAAGTTACCTAGATGGTAGAAATAAATACACATGTATATAGCTCAGACGGACTTCCGACTAACCTGCATCAGCTCTAGACAGCGGCGAGTAAAGCACTATTCACCGGTTTAAATGGACCGGAGTTTCTCAGTCATTGCTTATCTTATCTTACCATTCATTCCTTTATGTGAAAGACGAGCAGTAAGAATGCTTTTCTTTACCAAAGGCTTCTATGTTTTTAGTTCAATTTCATATGGAATTTGCCAGGAGGATAGGATGTTAAGATATTTCGGCTTTATTAAAAAAAAAAAAAAAAATTTTTTTAAATGGAATTTGTTTCCAATAGACCAATGCAATATCCTGCTCCATGCACACAAAACATTCCAGTCCAGACAGGTAGGTGCTGACCTCAGCTTCCCCTCCTCCCCACCCCCTAGGCTGAAAAAGTGCCTCTAACTCAGGTAGTCACTCCCAAAATCCTTAGACTTGGCCTATGCCTCCTCAGCCTCGCCCTCCCCTGGCTCCCAGCCCACAGGCACTCCCTTGACCGGGCTTCACACTGCAGAACAGGAGAAATAACACTGCCTGCAGGATATGAAATACCCCTGCCTTTCCCTCTCCCTCTCCAGACCTGACCAGGCAAGTCCGACGACTTCTGCTGAATATAACAGCACATTCCCCGACTGAAACACGCCGCCAAAGGCGCGATCTCTGCCTGCCCTAGTGTGTGTGTGTGGAACATTATCTGATAGACGCACTGGATTGTTTTCCTTGTGAAACAGCTCTCACAAATCACATCCACTCCTTGCTATTCCGGCATCCAGAGTTCAAATGAGTTGATCACAAACACAACTAAAAATTCTCTCGCGCACCTACGAGCAGCTGACTAGAACGCGTGTGACTTGGTGAAATCTCCAAAGCAAACAAACCCCGCAGCTCCTGACACAATGTCTCAGGTGTGGGCCGTTTGTGCACCCAGCGAGCCGGGCAGAACCGCGCTCCACACCAGAGCTTCCAGTGAATGCTGCTTATTCATGCATTTTGGCCGACGCTAAGCACAAGCTGCACGTTCCTCTATCAACGGTGGAAACAGGACATTAACACACCGAGGACTATTAAGAAGAACGGTAAAGCAGGACCCAGCTGTAAGCTTCTTAAAAGTTACATAAACTCTGAAAACTTCCAGCGGGTTGTTGAAAGTAAAGGAAGAGGTGGGAGGAAATGGCCTCTAGCACGGCACACTGAAAGGAGGACATCGCCGAGACGTGGAGAAGCACTTCCCCGCCTCACAGACAGTAACGGGCACAGCGCTGTAATACGAGTCTGACAGAAAACAGGAAAATGAGTTCAACAATTCCTCACATTTCACGCCAAATTGCCTCGCTCCCCTCCTGACAACCAGAGAGCCACTCACTGAGCCTGACCCCACAAATAGTGTGAAGATTTCATCTCCTCGCAGATTCTAGGTGACCCAGGTGAATGAATTCATATTTCTGGGAAGATAGAGAAATTGAACAAATGCATGTGCATTTATGCATGTCTGTAAATATACATAAACAACGGACAAAGGCAGACACAACACAGAAGATATGGATCTATATTGGCTTATGTGTACTACAATATGCAAGCGTGCATGTAATCCACTGTGAATATGGTGAATAAAATAAATATAAATAATAAATGCACTGTTGACTAAAAGCCAATTATTAAAATTCACAAATGTCACCGTCCCGTACTTGTGTTGTACAAGTCCAGAACCTGAAATGCACACACCCAAGGTTCATTTTTAGTTACACTTTGCACCTTGAAATTGTTTCTTCTTGCCTAAGCAGCACCTGACACACTCTGTATAGAGCTTCTCTTTTCTTACTGATTTTTTTCTAAGCCCCATTTCACATCTGCAATTACGACAGAACATTCTAAAACATTCTAGAACATTCTAGAACATTCTGTTACCAAAAATAAATAAATAAATGCAGCACGGCCAGTGCTGATCTGTGCACATTTATCCGAGTCATAAAACCGCAGAGAAGATCTCAGTGAAAGGACAGTGTGGCACAGAAGGAAGTAGACTATGCCCTGGGTGCATATGTTGGACTTCCGCAGGGTCCTGCCTCCAGTTGAGTGTAGGGCGAGTGACATATGAGGGCACAGGCCCGGACGGCGCGGCGTGTTTTCACACTGCCCAGCGCTCAGTGACAGTGTCCCCACACACAGCACGCACGCACGCACGCACGCGCGCGCAGCCGAGCCAGACGGACTGACCGCAGGCGCTCGCGGACCAATGAAAAGGCTGAAGAGAATGCCCAAATCAGTGCCGCCTTTGTGTGCCCCGAACAAAGCCGATCTTCAAAATCCTCTCCCCAGACCTTTACAAGAAAATTCCAGCATTTTGCTCCCTCTTTGTGTTTGGTACATCAAATTACTGAAATTCAGCCCCCCACCCCCCCACCCCCCCCTCCCCTCCCCAACCCGCCAGTCCACATTCCAACTCTTTGACTGTCATAAAAGCCAAGCGGTGCACGAGACAAAACTGCTTCCCCTTTTTTGTTTTCCAATTCAATTCGATTTTTGCAAACTTTGGTTGGAATTAACACCAACCAATCTCAAAACACACTGGCCTAATTGGGATTTCATAAGGAGCTTAACAGCCCAGCCAGTTAGAAAGTGAGCAAACAAGGAGTGCCTGAGTTATAAATTAATCCAACTGTGGTGCGCAGGAGTGAAATTTAAAACCACGTGACGCGCGTGAAAGGACAGGCATGGGCTGGAAAAGCAGCGAGCGAGGCCCAGACGGCAGGGTGGAGCTCTGGCGGGAGCACGCCTGCGGCGGCTGTGGGTTTGACTGACTGGCGCTCCGTACCAGGTGACACGCGCACACAGCGCTTCCTGCGCCCGGCAGAAGGGCGGGATGCGGACGCAGCCGCGGTGATTCACAGCCGGTGGACCTCTCACACCCGGCTGCGGAAGGACAGCGTGACGCATAACGCCACGCCTCACCTCACCATGCGGCCGGTCCGCCGCCTAACAGGGAGTACCCCGAGGACTGCCCCCCACCTTCCAAACTTACACCACCGCACCGGCGTCCTGCTCAGCGGCCTCGGGACGGTCACGCGCGCGCCGCCGCTGAGCGCGCCCAGTAGCTAATCATTCACAAACTCAAACAGCACTCGGCACTGGCATGTGACGCAGAACCAGGAGGAGTCTGCACCTTTGTAACCTGCGTCCCCTGAGGAAGACTCAACCTCAGACAATGACTTCACCGTCTGACAACCAAGCCTACTCTGGTCGCGAACGAACCGCGGCCACACAGACAGACGCACAGACAACGTGGACCTGACGCACGTGCCAGCAGCTAAGGGCGCGCGCAACGCACGGCGCCTGGGGTTGATGTAAACGCAGCCTACTCACCGACCAGTTCGTTGGGGTCTCTCTTCTCACTTTCCGAAATTTCCTAGAACAAAGCACAGTTAAGAGCAGGCTTTCAGTCATTAGGGCAAGAAAGGTGACAACGGTCGGGCAGTCTAAGACTCAATGCATCCCAGCCAAAACTCCTGCTGTGAAGAATCTGTCGGGGGAACAAGTCAATGGTAGTAATATCAGACAGGACTGAGGATGCGCAGTCATACTTTATTGTATGGCTGGGGATACCTACAAAATGGATGGTCACATGGTTAAGCATGGAATCCACAGCAAATGGCAATGGCATCAGCAGTCATGAATGTCTTTACCAACGTTGTAAGGAGACTAATGTTGACTCGAGACATGGAAATAACGCTGCCAATACAGCAGCAGTTAAAGTCAATCCGGGTCCTATCAGAAGCAGGTCAGCAGACAGGAAAAGCAGGAGGTGTGTGAACCGAGTGCAGACTGACTGTTGGGGCCATCATATCCCACTCAGGGTCGGTGGGCTTCTGCAAAAACATTTAACTTACCGTTATCTTTCAGCTGAAGATACATATCTATCTTCATCACATGATTACAGTACATAAATACATAAATAAGACGGACTGTGTTCAGTCATTGCAAGGACTACATGTCACAAGAGCGACAAGTGGCCCTCAGGACACTGTGACGGTATGATCTATACATCAATCTTATGTTGGGAAATTATTGTGCAGTGCTCACTTTTGTGACCAACTACCGGGGCCAGGGGTGGAATTTATCAGAACTCTGATCTATCTGGGCCCACGCATCTTTACCTGTCACTCACAGTGTGTGGGCACGGCAGAGTCCTAATATCAGGACTGAGGAAATCTTGCTTCTTGGACACATTATAACCCTTGAGATATGGTGACTGCCCTTACCTTCATTTGTAAATGATGATACACTACCATTGAAATTTTAAAATGTGTTCAGAGTCCCTCCCACAGTCCAAAGACATGCAGGTAGGCTAATTGGAGACTCTAAATTGCCCACAGGTATGAGTGTGTGAGTAAATGGTGAGTGGATGGTGTGTGTGCCCTGCAACAGATTGTCAGCCTGTCCAGGGTGTATTCCTGCCTCTCGCCCAATGCATGCTGGGATAGGCTCCAGCACCCCCATGACCCTGCCCGGGATAAGTGGGTATAGATAATGGATGGATGGATGTTCACAGAGTTGTATTTGTTGTATTTGTCTTTGGCAGGCAACTGCAACATGCCATTTACATTAGGGGAATAAATCCCACAATGCAAAGCCACATAAGCTAGTTGCTTAATGTTACTAACAGTAAGTGTGCCAGTTATACTAATAAAATAATCCGCTTGTCCGTCAACTCAGCCACTAAACTTCTGGCAAAAGTAGACAAGACATTGTGCATGTTGTGTGAAATAAGAATGTGAAATTAGTCAAACACCTCTCACCTGGGACAGGTTGTATATTCCAGTCTACAGTATATTTCTTAAGCATGCGGTTCCTCTAACCAGTGAACGGCCCCTCGGGGGAAGAGGTGGCTGGCACCGGGCACCCACAGCTCAGGGCCAGGCATGCTGTGTAACAGGGCGGGGTCACCGCTTAGGTGTGACTCATGCTTATCTAAGCCCTGAGCACAAATCGCTCTGCAGCGGAACAAGCTGTGACTCGGCACAGCAACAGCGCGCCAGCAGCCAACGCACAGCCGGAACATTAAGCGACAGCTCATAGCTACGTGTTGATAAAGCCACATGATGCCAGCGATTATAAAATATTTTATTCTACCTGAGATTATATTAGGGGGCGGAAAACGGAAATGATTTAATAAAGCAATAAATGCACAAATGGGTGGCTAATGGAAATCTGAATGTTACCAGTGTGGGGGCCGGTTCGACATCTTGTGTTGATGCAGCCTGCTAAATAACAGAAACAGGCGAATGCTAGGGCTAGTTTCCGTCCTACGCTATTTTTGTGGACATTAGTTGATGCAGCCAGCAACTGAACGCTACCCATCGTTGTCTCTGCCAATAAATTTTCTGTTCATTTAGCTAACTGTGCCAATATTTCAGGGCACAGCTATATAGCAAATCAGCAAGTTGGCAGGTTGGCAGGCTAAACTGCATGAGAGAAAAACACCACCTCAACAGTGGATTTCATTTAGACATACAAAAAGCAGAACAATTAGGCTAAAAGGCATAATTACGGTGATGACAGATATTTCACAAAGATTCAAATAGAAGAACAGGTAACATATTACTGGCAAACCAGTGCTCTGAGCCCACTCCACCTCTCTGAGGGCAGGCTGTCAGATAAGCTCTCAGCCTCATGGGTCTGAGAAAGCCACCGAAAAGGTTTTTACATTAAATGAGTTTCTTTCAACCAGACCCTTATTTTCTTAGTATTTTCCATCATTCCTATCGGTTCTGACAGTATTTCACACAGCTGCTTCACTGTTCATTAACGATAGGAATGATGGGAAATACTACGAAAATAAGACCCAGGTTGGGTCTTATTATCCTTTAACAGCCTTAATATATTCACTTTCTAGTGAGGTTTCCAGTGCTGTTATCCAGCATGTAAGTTCTCAGAGTATAACAGAGAGACTGGATCCTTCTAAGACAACAAACTATGCAAGGGTGGGGGTGGGGTGGGGTAATCAGTGCTGATTCTGAAAGGTTGCCTTTCCATGCCAAGACTCTGGGCATCACAAGGGTTCAGCAGAGGGGAACAGTGCTCCCATTCACTCAGCGACTCATTCTCTCTCACACACATACCTCAGTATGCCACACAATACTGCCACCCTGTTACCTAGCAACTGCGGGGGCACATCCAAGCATTGCCCTGGAGGGGAGGGAGAAGGGGAAGTACCAAGTGACTGGGGATAAAGGGGAGTCGCAGTAAGGGGGGGGGGGGGTAATTTTAAGGGGTCTGGCGGGGAGCAGGAGCAGGTGTACAGTAAATCAATAAACAAACATATTTTTTTGAATCACACTGCCACTGCCCACAATAGCACTATGCCCATGAAATCCAACAGCATCGATTCAACTCGCAATTCCGTGAAACTGCCTCCATTCCCTGGTATTGCTTTGTGGCTTTTTAAGGGGGCGGGGGGGGGGTGGTTGGGGGTCATCTTTTCTCCCCTACCCCGATGTGAGACAGTGAACTGAAAAATGTGGAAATGAGCCTCTCTCTCTCCCTGCTGTTGCTCTTTGTTCCTCAGGCTGCTCTCCACAAGGAGAGGAAATGCATCACTCTGCCAGCCAAGGAAAACTGGAGCTGGTAGAGACCAGTTTGCTTAGGCCAATTTTGAATAGCACGGCTTGTTCAAAGCACCAAGGGGAGGGCAGCCATTTTGAGGGCTGAATGAGGAGTTGACAAAACAGACTCCAGAACGCACCGGAATCAGCGAGAAGAGCTTCTGATGCAGTAGGCTCCATTTTGACAGAGAGCACCATCAACATTGGTGTCTATACACACACAAAGCAGAATGAGGACACGCGCACTAACCGGCTCCTAAAAAACTAAATGTGTACAGAAAATATTTTAAACCCGACATCGCGTTCGTACTACCTTTCCCATCCTTTGACTACAAAGGGCTTTTTAACTGACAATTTTTATCAACAGCAGACATGTTTTGTGCATTTGTGCGATCCAGCAGCAGAACAGAGTGGCTGCAGATTACCACTGCAGCCCTTCTGTTTGTTTACCAGCGCTCCGGGCCCCGGAGAGGACACAGCCTGCAGAGGACGCTGGGAACTCTCAAATGCGACAGGGCGCTAGAAGCTGCTGCAGAAGCGCTGGCAGGTGCTTTCACTGGGCAGCCTGCAGATACCGAGCCATTCACACCGACTCTCCAGCAGGCGCTAAACGGCTGCAGAAGCACGAGCGCGTCTGACACATTTAAACGATTTATCTGGCGTGTGAATAGCGCGCGTGAGGAGCTGTGATGTGCAGAGGTGACGCACAGCGCTGAAGCGCTGCAGAGCGGGGAAAGGGCTCCACTTCCTGCCTGCGAGAGCAAGGCGGCAGAGCCACGTACATAAAGCGGAGTTGCGCAACCGCTCGACCCATTTCCTAATCGCTCGCAGCAATAAACCTGCGTGGGTGTGTTTCAGAAGCTCAGCAGCACGAGCGCGTCGCCGCACTTGGATCTTTTGTTGCTTTAACCCCTGAGGTTTCTTTCATTTGTCTTAAATAAACTTGAACCAGTCCTAAAGGGGGGGGGGGTAAAAAAACAAAAAAAAAGTACAGCAATTGTCCTCCCTTGCTTTTCCCCGTCCCGTGTTCATTGTGATTGAGAACGACCTCATAAAATAAGAGTTGCATGCTGTTATGCTAGAATGTAGGCTTAGCAGCCTCATGTCTGGTGCCCATACTTATCAGAGCTGGGGAAGGTGGGCTACTAGGACCCCCGATGCCTGGACCTGCTCAGCTTTTGGCTTTGCCCAGAACTACTTTAGCAACAAAGCCAGAGCGCTGAGCCCCCCGGCTCCCAGAGTGCAGCCAGCTCCGCGGGCGGCCCGTGCAATCAGCAGTGCCTCTGTCCAACACAAACAGGCTGAGGGCAGGAAGGCTGCAGACAAACCCAAACTCCTACCAGCAAAGCGGCCCCAGTGAGCCCGGCCTGTGAAAATAAAATCCCTCCCTGATAAAGATGCAGCGGGCTATCAGAGTCAGGCAGGTGCCAGTTCCAACAGCACCGCTGCCCCTCCCGCACCTCTGAGGCCCTGTCCCCCTCCCCTGCTCTCTGAAGGCAGCTCCCCACGGCCGGCAGCTCCACAGGGAGAGCGCAGACACACAGCCACGCCTCTCTGCGTCACACCCAGCCACCTCCACCACAAAGGCAGGGCAGGAAACAGCCTCAGTCAAAACGGGATTTCACAGAAAGTACTACTTTTTATATATATACAAATAACAACAACAATAATAACAATAATAATAATAATAATAATAATAATAAAAGGCAGCCAAGAGAAAACACCAACACTAAAGCCCACCACCATGACATTCTCCTTCAAATAGCTGCTTCTATAAATGACTGATAAAGAAAACAATATTTTTAGCTCATCAGTAGCCAGTGAGCTCAAAATAAAAAATAAAATAAAAATGCATATAGCATATCCCTGCATCTTTACATTCCCCAAATTAAAATAATAGGGAAACATGTACAGTCCATATGGTCTGTGTAGAACTATATATTTATCTGTCATGGCTAATGTGGAAAAACGCAGGTATGCTCACAACAAAAATCATACCTATAAAAAGGCCTTTATATTTACATACAAATACAGATATGTACGTTAGTGCATATAGGCATACATACATTCACACTCAAACTTATATTATAGACCATATTGGCACATCAATTTCTTTTACACTTAGTCAACAAAAACAGTCACATTTCCCTCTCATTAACCTCTCACTATAATGTAATGGTACAATCCTGCTTCCACACACCTAAAACTGGGCAAGATTAAATGTGAAGCTTGGAGACATAGGTCCTCTGAATACCTCTGTATACAGCCATAAATATGCCCGGAAATGGCCTCCAGAAAAGGCTTCAAATCTAAATCAAGTGCTCCACCTAGTGGACTTTTTCTCTGTAATAAAATAACTGCAGGCTTCTTTTCAGTGCTCTCCAAATGTGGCTACTTCCCACACATCTACACCCCCTTCCTTTTTTCAGGTCACTAGGAGCCTCAAACAAGGGGGTTTCAAATACCTTAAAATCATCTTGGTCTCCCCCCTCAAGGTCTGATTCGTCCTCTTCCTACAAAGACAAGAATGCAAAGGGTTAAAACCACAGGTGGTGGGGGGGGCGGGGGTGTTGGGGAATGTCACTGAACACAGGGCAGAGGCAAATTTCCCCAACCAA